>NC_090397.1:4652276-4975218 GCF_036365525.1 Heterodontus francisci
TCCCCCCCGCTCTCTGTCCCCCCCCCGCTCTCTGTCCCCCCGCTCTCTGTCCCCCCCGCTCTCTGTCCCCCCCGCTCTCTGTCCCCCCCCGCTCTCTGTCCCCCCCGCTCTCTGTCCCCCCCGCTCTCTGTCCCCCCCGCTCTCTGTCCCCCCCCGCTCTCTGTCCCCCCCGCTCTCTGTCCCCCCCGCTCTCTGTCCCCCCGCTCTCTGTCCCCCCCGCTCTCTGTCCCCCCCCGCTCTCTGTCCCCCCCGCTCTCTGTCCCCCCCCGCTCTCTGTCCCCCCCCGCTCTCTGTCCCCCCCGCTCTCTGTCCCCCCCGCTCTCTGTCCCCCCCGCTCTCTGTCCCCCCCGCTCTCTGTCCCCCCCGCTCTCTGTCCCCCCCGCTCTCTGTCCCCCCCGCTCTCTGTCCCCCCCGCTCTCTGTCCCCCCCCGCTCTCTGTCCCCCCCCGCTCTCTGTCCCCCCCCGCTCTCTGTCCCCCCCCCGCTCTCTGTCCCCCCCCGCTCTCTGTCCCCCCCCGCTCTCTGTCCCCCCCCGCTCTCTGTCCCCCCCCGCTCTCTGTCCCCCCCGCTCTCTGTCCCCCCCGCTCTCTGTCCCCCCCCGCTCTCTGTCCCCCCCCGCTCTCTGTCCCCCCCCGCTCTCTGTCCCCCCTCCCCCGCTCTCTGTCCCCCCCCGCTCTCTGTCCCCCCCCGCTCTCTGTCCCCCCCCGCTCTCTGTCCCCCCCCGCTCTCTGTCCCCCCCCGCTCTCTGTCCCCCCCCGCTCTCTGTCCCCCCCGCTCTCTGTCCCCCCCCGCTCTCTGTCCCCCCCCGCTCTCTGTCCCCCCCCGCTCTCTGTCCCCCCCGCTCTCTGTCCCCCCCGCTCTCTGTCCCCCCCGCTCTCTGTCCCCCCCGCTCTCTGTCCCCCCCCGCTCTCTGTCCCCCCCCGCTCTCTGTCCCCCCCCGCTCTCTGTCCCCCCCGCTCTCTGTCCCCCCCGCTCTCTGTCCCCCCCCGCTCTCTGTCCCCCCCCGCTCTCTGTCCCCCCCGCTCTCTCTCTCTGTCCCCCCTCTCTCTCTCTGTCCCCCTCTCTCTCTCTCTCTGTCCCCCCTCTCTCTCTCTCTCTGTCCCCCCCTCTCTCTCTCTCTCTGTCCCCCCCTCTCTCTCTCTCTCTGTCCCCCCCTCTCTCTCTCTCTCTGTCCCCCCTCTCTCTCTCTCTCTCTGTCCCCCTCTCTCTCTCTCTCTGTCCCCCCTCTCTCTCTCTCTGTCCCCCCTCCTCTCTCTCTCTCTCTGTCCCGCTCTCTCTCTCTCTCTCTCTGTCCCGCTCCTCTCTCTCTCTCTCTCTGTCCCCCCCCTCTCTATCTCTCTGTCCCCCCCCTCTCTCTCTCTCTCTCTGTCCCCCTCTCTCTCTCTCTCTGTGTCCACCCTCTCTCTCTCTCTCTGTCCCCCTCTCTCTCTCTCTCTGTCCCCCTCTCTCTCTCTCTGTGTCCCCCTCTCTCTCTCTCTGTGTCCCCCTCTCTCTCTCTCTGTGTCCCCCTCTCTCTCTCTCTGTCCCCCCCTCTCTCTCTCTCTGTGTCCCCCCCTCTCTCTCTCTCTGTGTCCCCCCCTCTCTCTCTGTGTCCCCCTCTCTCTCTCTGCCTCCCCTCACTCTCTCTGCCTCCCCTCACTCTCTCTGCCTCCCCTCTCTCTCGCTGCCTCCCCTCTCTCTCGCTGCCTCCCCTCTCTCTCGCTGCCTCCCCTCTCTCTCGCTGCCTCCCTCTCTCTCGCTGCCTCCCCTCTCTCTCGCTGCCTCCCCTCTCTCTCGCTGCCTCCCTCTCTCTCGCTGCCTCCCCTCTCTCTCGCTGCCTCCCCTCTCTCGCCGCTGCCTCCCCTCTCTCTCCGCTGCCTCCCCTCTCTCCCGCTGCCTCCCCTCTCTCCCGCTGCCTCCCCTCTCTCCCGCTGCCTCCCCTCTCTCCCGCTGCCTCCCCTCTCTCCCGCTGCCTCCCCTCTCTCCCGCTGCCTCCCCTCTCTCCCGCTGCCCTCCCCCTCTCTCCCGCTGCCTCCCCTCTCTCCCGCTGCCTCCCCTCTCTCCCGCTGCCTCCCCTCTCTCTCGCTGCCTCCCCTCTCTCCGCTCGCTGCCTCCCCTCTCTCTCGCTGCCTCCCCTCTCTCTCGCTGCCTCCCCTCTCTCTCGCTGCCTCCCCTCTCTCTCGCTGCCTCCCCTCTCTCTCGCTGCCTCCCCTCTCTCTCGCTGCCTCCCCTCTCTCTCGCTGCCTCCCCTCTCTCTCGCTGCCTCCCCTCTCTCTCGCTGCCTCCCCTCTCTCTCGCTGCCTCCCCTCTCTCTCGCTGCCTCCCCTCTCTCTCGCTGCCTCCCCTCTCTCTCGCAGCCTCCCCTCTCTCTCGCTGCCTCCCCTCTCTCTCGCTGCCTCCCCTCTCTCTCGCTGCCTCCCCTCTCTCTCGCTGCCTCCCCTCTCTCTCGCTGCCTCCCCTCTCTCTCGCTGCCTCCCCTCTCTCTCGCTGCCTCCCCTCTCTCTCGCTGCCTCGCCTCTCTCTCGCTGCCTCCCCTCTCTCTCGCTGCCTCCCCTCTCTCTCGCTGCCTCCCCTCTCTCTCGCTGCCTCCCCTCTCTCTCGCTGCCTCCCCTCTCTCTCGCTGCCTCCCCTCTCTCTCTCTCTGCCCCCCCCTCTCTCTCTCTTCCCCCCTCTCTCTCTCTCTGCCCCCCCTCTCTCTCTCTCTGCCCCCCCTCTCTCTCTCTCTGCCCCCCTCTCTCTCTCTCTGCCTCCCTCTCTCTCTCTCTGCCCCTCCTCTCTCTCTCTCTCTCTGCCCCCCTGTCTCTCTTTCTGCCCCCCATCACTCTCTCTGTCACCCCCTCTCTCTCTCTGTCCCCCCTTCCATATTTCACCCCCCCTCTCTCTCTCTCTCTCTGTCCCCCCCTCTCTGTCTCTCTCTGCCCCCCTCTCTGTCTCTCTCTGCCCCCCTCTCTCTCTCTTTGCCCCCTCTCTCTCTCTCTGCCCCCCTGTCTCTCTTTCTGCCCCCCTGTCTCTCTTTCTGCCCCCCCATCACTCTCTCTGTCACCCCCTCTCTCTCTCTGTCCCCCCTTCCATATTTCACCCTCTCTCTCTCTCTCTCTGTCCCCCCCTCTCTGTCTCTGTCCCCCTCTCTGTCTCTGTTCCCCCGTCTCTCTGTTCCACCCCCACTCTCTGTTTCCCCCCCACTTTCTGTGTCCCCCCCTCTCTCTGTTCCCCCCTGTCTCTCTCTGTTCCCCCCTGTCTGTCTCTCTTCCCCCCTGTCTGTCTCTCTTCCCCCCTGTCTGTCTCTCTTCCCCCCTGTCTGTCTCTCTTCCCCCCTGTCTGTCTCTCTTCCCCCCTGTCTCTCTCTCTTCCCCCCTGTCTCTCTCTCTTCCCCCCTGTCTCTCTCTCTTCCCCCCTTTCTCTCTCTCTTCCCCCCTGTCTCTCTCTCTCCTCCCCTCTCTTTCTCTCTCTGTTCTCCCCTCTCTTTCTCTGTCCCCCATCGTCTCTCTGTCCCCCCCTCCCTCTGTTCCCCCCTCTCTCTGTTCCCTCCTGTCTCTCTCTATTCTCCCCTCTCTTTCTCTGTCCACGCCCCTCTCTCTGTCCCCCCTTCTCTCTCCTTCTGTCCCCCCCCCTCTCTCTGTCCTCCCTCCCTCTCTCTGTCCTCCCTCCCTCTCCCTCTGTCCCCCCCTCTCTGCCCCTCTCTCTGTCCCTCCCATCTCTCTTTCTGTCCCTCCCATCTCTCTTTCTGTCCCTCCATCTCTCTTTCTGTCCCTCCTCTCCCTCTCTGTCCCTCTCTGTCCCTCCTCTCCCCCTCTGTCCCTCCTCTCCCCCTCTGTCCCTCCTCTCCCCCTCTGTCCCTCCTCTCCCCCTCTGTCCCTCCTCTCCCCCTCTGTCCCTCCTCTCCCCCTCTGTCCCTCCTCTCCCCCTCTGTCCCTCCTCTCCCCCTCTGTCCCTCCTCTCCCCCTCTGTCCCTCCTCTCCCCCTCTGTCCCTCCTCTCCCCCTCTGTCCCTCCTCTCCCCCTCTGTCCCTCCTCTCCCCCTCTGTCCCTCCTCTCCCCCTCTGTCCCTCCTCTCCCTCTCTGTCCCCCCCGCTCTCTGTCCCCCCCGCTCTCTGTCCCCCCCGCTCTCTGTCCCCCCCGCTCTCTGTCCCCCCCGCTCTCTGTCCCCCCCGCTCTCTGTCCCCCCCCGCTCTCTGTCCCCCCCGCTCTCTGTCCCCCCCGCTCTCTGTCCCCCCCGCTCTCTGTCCCCCCCGCTCTCTGTCCCCCCCGCTCTCTGTCCCCCCCGCTCTCTGTCCCCCCCGCTCTCTGTCCCCCCCCGCTCTCTGTCCCCCCGCTCTCTGTCCCCCCCGCTCTCTGTCCCCCCCGCTCTCTGTCCCCCCCGCTCTCTGTCCCCCCCCGCTCTCTGTCCCCCCCGCTCTCTGTCCCCCCCGCTCTCTGTCCCCCCCGCTCTCTGTCCCCCCCGCTCTCTGTCCCCCCCGCTCTCTGTCCCCCCCGCTCTCTGTCCCCCCCGCTCTCTGTCCCCCCCGCTCTCTGTCCCCCCCGCTCTCTGTCCCCCCCGCTCTCTGTCCCCCCCGCTCTCTGTCCCCCCCCGCTCTCTGTCCCCCCCCGCTCTCTGTCCCCCCCGCTCTCTGTCCCCCCCCGCTCTCTGTCCCCCCCCGCTCTCTGTCCCCCCCCGCTGTCTGTCCCCCCCCGCTCTCTGTCCCCCCCCGCTCTCTGTCCCCCCCCGCTCTCTGTCCCCCCCCCCCCGCTCTCTGTCCCCCCCCCCCCCGCTCTCTGTCCCCCCCCCCCCCGCTCTCTGTCCCCCCCCCCCCGCTCTCTGTCCCCCCCCCCCCGCTCTCTGTCCCCCCCCCCCCCGCTCTCTGTCCCCCCCCCCCCGCTCTCTGTCCCCCCCCCCCCGCTCTCTGTCCCCCCCCCCCCGCTCTCTGTCCCCCCCCCCCCGCTCTCTGTCCCCCCCCGCTCTCTGTCCCCCCCCGCTCTCTGTCCCCCCCCGCTCTCTGTCCCCCCCCGCTCTCTGTCCCCCCCCGCTCTCTGTCCCCCCCCGCTCTCTGTCCCCCCCCGCTCTCTGTCCCCCCCCGCTCTCTGTCCCCCTCTCTCTCTCTGTCCCCCCCTCTCTCTCTCTCTCTGTCCCCCCCTCTCTCTCTCTCTCTGTCCCCCCCTCTCTCTCTCTCTCTGTCCCCCCCTCTCTCTCTCTCTCTGTCCCCCCCTCTCTCTCTCTCTCTGTCCCCCCCTCTCTCTCTCTCTCTGTCCCCCTCTCTCTCTCTCTCTCTGTCCCCCTCTCTCTCTCTCTCTCTGTCCCCCTCTCTCTCTCTCTCTGTCCTCCCTCTCTCTCTCTCTCTGTCCCCGCTCCTCTCTCTCTCTCTCTGTCCCGCTCCTCTCTCTCTCTCTCTGTCCCGCTCCTCTCTCTCTCTCTCTCTGTCCCCCCCCTCTCTCTCTCTCTGTCCCCCCCCCTCTCTCTCTCTCTCTCTGTCCCCCCCTCTCTCTCTCTCTCTGTGTCCACCCTCTCTCTCTCTCTCTGTCCCCCCTCTCTCTCTCTCTCTGTCCCCCTCTCTCTCTCTCTGTGTCCCCCTCTCTCTCTCTCTGTGTCCCCCTCTCTCTCTCTCTGTCCCCCCCTCTCTCTCTCTCTGTGTCCCCCCCTCTCTCTCTCTCTGTGTCCCCCCCTCTCTCTCTGTGTCCCCCTCTCTCTCTCTGCCTCCCCTCACTCTATCTGCCTCCCCTCACTCTATCTGCCTCCCCTCACTCTCTCTGCCTCCCCTCACTCTCTCTGCCTCCCCTCTCTCTCTCTGCCTCCCCTCTCTCTCGCTGCCTCCCCTCTCTCTCGCTGCCTCCCCTCTCTCTCGCTGCCTCCCCTCTCTCTCGCTGCCTCCCCTCTCTCTCGCTGCCTCCCCTCTCTCTCGCTGCCTCCCCTCTCTCCCGCTGCCTCCCCTCTCTCCGCTGCCTCCCCTCTCTCCCGCTGCCTCCCCTCTCTCCCGCTGCCTCCCCTCTCTCCCGCTGCCTCCCCTCTCTCCCGCTGCCTCCCCTCTCTCCCGCTGCCTCCCCTCTCTCCCGCTGCCTCCCCTCTCTCCCGCTGCCTCCCCTCTCTCCCGCTGCCTCCCCTCTCTCCCGCTGCCTCCCCTCTCTCCCGCTGCCTCCCCTCTCTCCCGCTGCCTCCCCTCTCTCCCGCTGCCTCCCCTCTCTCCCGCTGCCTCCCCTCTCTCCCGCTGCCTCCCCTCTCTCCCGCTGCCTCCCCTCTCTCCCGCTGCCTCCCCTCTCTCTCGCTGCCTCCCCTCTCTCTCGCTGCCTCCCCTCTCTCTCGCTGCCTCCCCTCTCTCTCGCTGCCTCCCCTCTCTCTCGCTGCCTCCCCTCTCTCTCGCTGCCTCCCCTCTCTCTCGCTGCCTCCCCTCTCTCTCGCTGCCTCCCCTCTCTCTCGCTGCCTCCCCTCTCTCTCGCTGCCTCCCCTCTCTCTCGCTGCCTCCCCTCTCTCTCGCTGCCTCCCCTCTCTCTCGCTGCCTCCCCTCTCTCTCGCTGCCTCCCCTCTCTCTCGCTGCCTCCCCTCTCTCTCGCTGCCTCCCCTCTCTCTCGCTGCCTCCCCTCTCTCTCGCTGCCTCCCCTCTCTCTCGCTGCCTCCCCTCTCTCTCGCTGCCTCCCCTCTCTCTCTCTCCCCCTCTCTTTCTCTCTCTCCCCCTCTCTTTCTCTCTGTGCCTCCCCTCACTCTCTCTGCCTCCCACTCTCTCCGCCTCCCCTCTCTCTCTCCGCCTCCCCTCTCTCTCTCCGCCTCCCCTCTCTCTCGCCGCCTCCCCTCTCTCTCGCCGCCTCCCCTCTCTCTCGCCGCCTCCCCTCTCTCTCGCCGCCTCCCCTCTCTCTCGCCGCCTCCCCTCTCTCTCGCCGCCTCCCCTCTCTCTCGCCGCCTCCCCTCTCTCTCGCCGCCTCCCCTCTCTCTCGCCGCCTCCCCTCTCTCTCGCCGCCTCCCCCCTCTCTCGCCGCCTCCCCCCTCTCTCGCCGCCTCCCCCCTCTCTCGCCGCCTCCCCCCTCTCTCGCCGCCTCCCCCCTCTCTCGCCGCCTCCCCCCTCTCTCGCCGCCTCCCCCCTCTCTCGCCGCCTCCCCCCTCTCTCGCCGCCTCCCCCCTCTCTCGCCGTCCCCCCCCTCGCTGCCCCCGCTCTCTCTCTGTCGCCCCCCTCGCTGCCCCCTCTCTCTGTCGCCCCATCTGTGTCTCTCTCTCCCCCTCTCTCTGTCCCTCTCTCTTTCTACCCCCGCTCTCTCTCTTTCTACCCCCCTCTCTCTCTTTCTACCCCCTTTCTCTCTTTCTGCCCCCTCTCTTTCTTTCTGCCCCCCTCTCTCTCTCTGTCCCCCCCTCTCTCTCTCTCTGTCTCACCGCATCTCTCCCTCTGTCCCCCATCACTCTCTCTCTCACTCCCTCCATCTCTGTCCCGCCTTCCATATCTCTCCCCCTCTCTCTCTCCCCCCCTCTCTGTCTGTCCTCCCCCCTCCTTGTCTGTTCTCTCCCCTCCTTGTCTGTTCCCCCCCCCTTTCTCTGTCCTCCCCCCCCCCCCCTTCTCGGTCCTCCCCCCCCCCCTTTTCTCGGTCCCCCCCCCCTTTTCTCGGTCCTCCCCCCCCCCCCCCCCTTTTCTCGGTCCTCCCCCCCCCCCCCCCCTTTTCTCGGTCCTCCCCCCCCCCCCCCCCCCCTTTTCTCGGTCCTCCCCCCCCCCCCCCCCCCTTTTCTCGGTCCTCCCCCCCCCCCCCCCCCTTTTCTCGGTCCTCCCCCCCCCCCCCCCTTTTCTCGGTCCTCCCCCCCCCCCCCCTTTTCTCGGTCCTCCCCCCCCCCCCCCCTTTTCTCGGTCCTCCCCCCCCCTTTTCTCGGTCCTCCCCCCCCCTTTTCTCGGTCCTCCCCCCCCCTTTTCTCGGTCCTCCCCCCCCCTTTTCTCGGTCCTCCCCCCCCCTTTTCTCGGTCCTCCCCCCCCCTTTTCTCGGTCCTCCCCCCCCTTTTCTCGGTCCTCCCCCCCCTTTTCTCGGTCCTCCCCCCCCCCCCCCCCCTTTTCTCGGTCCTCCCCCCCCCTTTTCTCGGTCCTCCCCCCCCCTTTTCTCGGTCCTCCCCCCCCCCTTTTCTCGGTCCTCCCCCCCCCCTTTTCTCGGTCCTCCCCCCCCTTTTCTCGGTCCTCCCCCCCCCTCTCTCTGTCCCCCCCCTCTCTCTGTCCCCCCCCTCTCTCTGTCCCCCCCCTCTCTCTGTCCCCCCCCTCTCTCTGTCCCCCCCCTCTCTCTGTCCCCCCCCTCTCTCTGTCCCCCCCCTCTCTCTGTCCCCCCCCTCTCTCTGACCCCCCCCTCTCTCTGTCCCCCCCCTCTCTGTCCCCCCCCTCTCTCTGTCCCCCCCCCTCTCTCTGTCCCCCCCCCTCTCTCTGTCCCCCCCCCTCTCTCTGTCCCCCCCCCTCTCTCTGTCCCCCCCCCTCTCTCTGTCCCCCCCCCTCTCTCTGTCCCCCCCCCTCTCTCTGTCCCCCCCCCTCTCTCTGTCCCCCCCCCTCTCTCTGTCCCCCCCCCCTCTCTCTGTCCCCCCCCCCCTCTCTCTGTCCCCCCCCTCTCTCTGTCCCCCCCCCCTCTCTCTGTCCCCCCCCTCTCTCTGTCCCCCCCTCTCTCTGTCCCCCCCCCTCTCTCTGTCCCCCCCCCTCTCTCTGTCCCCCCCCCTCTCTCTGTCCCCCCCCCTCTCTCTGTCCCCCCCCCTCTCTCTGTCCCCCCCCCTCTCTCTGTCCCCCCCCCTCTCTCTGTCCCCCCCCCTCTCTCTGTCCCCCCCCCTCTCTCTGTCCCCCCCCCTCTCTCTGTCCCCCCCCCCTCTCTCTGTCCCCCCCCCCTCTCTCTGTCCCCCCCCCCTCTCTCTGTCCCCCCCCCTCTCTCTGTCCCCCCCCCCTCTCTCTGTCCCCCCCCCCTCTCTCTGTCCCCCCCCCCCTCTCTCTGTCCCCCCCCCCCTCTCTCTGTCCCCCCCCCCTCTCTCTGTCCCCCCCCCCTCTCTCTGTCCCCCCCCCCTCTCTCTGTCCCCCCCCCTCTCTCTGTCCCCCCCCCTCTCTCTGTCCCCCCCCCTCTCTCTGTCCCCCCCCTCTCTCTGTCCCCCCCCCTCTCTCTGTCCCCCCCCCCTCTCTCTGTCCCCCCCCCTCTATCTGTCCCCCCCCCCTCTATCTGTCCCCCCCCCTCTATCTGTCCCCCCCCCCTCTCTCTGTCCCCCCCTCTCTCTGTCCCCCCCCTCTCTGTCGTCCCCCCCCCTCTCTCTGTCCCCCCCCCCTCTCTCTCTCTGTTCCCCCACCCCCCCCTCTCTCTCTCTCTCTCTCCCCCACTCCCTTGTAGCTCGGTTATTTTAAACCATAAGTTTAAAGGCTTGTGCTATGTAAACTCATTTTAAAATGGCAATTGTCACTTAGGTAATGTCTCAATTTCTCTGCTCTGGCACGCATTACCTTCACTTGGGACGCAAGCTCAGAGACATGTTGAATGTTGCTGAACTTTTACTTCTGTATAAATGTCACAATTCTGCAGATATCCATATGGAATCACAGAACTTGTATTGAGTGGTAACAGGTAAGAAAATCCAAAGAATCTCCGGAAGTCAGCACTGTAAGTTTGATTTGATTTGATTTAGAGATACAGCACTGAAACAGGCCCTTCGGCCCACCGAGTCTGTGCCGACCATCAACCACCCATTTATACTAATCCTATACTAATTCCATATTGCTACCACATCCTCACCTGTCCATATATTCCCCTACCACCTACCTATACTAAGGGCAATTGATAATGGCCAATTTACCTATCAACCTGCAAGTCTTTTGGCTGTGGGAGGAAACCAGAGCACCCGGAGGAAACCCATGCAGACACAGGGAGAACTTGCAAACTCCACACAGCAGTACCCAGAATTGAACCAAGTTCCTTATGAATGCAAGAATGCAGTGTAATGGGGCTGAGTGATATTGGCAAAAACAGGATACTGCCGATCTGTGTACGTGTTACGACCCGGTGAGAAAGGTGTCTAGGGGTCCCTCTCAGCCTTCACCTGGTCTTACAGTAACAGGGTTTCATTTTAAACACTCCGTGTTTTTTAGCTCCCCCTTGATGAATCCTTGTTCACCGCTTTCCAATTATAAGGTAAAGAAACCAGCACAAATCGACTTTCTTAGGTTTAAAGAAGAAAAGTTGAAATTTATTAAGCTTAAACTCTAATTCGGTTAACACATATGGATACATGACGTGCCCCACGCTAGTATGCATACGCGATACACACAGAAAACAGCAGAAGAAAAATAAAGTGGAAAAGTTTGAGGCAATAACTGAAGAGTTGTTGTTACGGTTCTTTGAGCTCACTGTAGAGTCCTTGATTGTAGGTCGATCTTGCTTATCGTTGGGGTCCAGTATTATTCTTCAACCTTGTTCGCTGTCGGAGACTTTTCTCTCTTGGGTTCATGTGTCTTCAGTGGATTGAGAGGCTTCTGAGAAAGACAGGAGAGATCTGCTCAGTTCAGGAGCAAACAGACTTTCTGCATTCAAACTCTCTGTGGTCAGTTCAAACGAAAACCCCGGAACAGCCAGGTCGTCATGTGACCAGCTGGTATAACCAGTCCTGGTCCTTGTGGATTGCATCCTCCTTAGCAGGCCCTGGGATGCACTTCCTCACCTTTGAAACCATTCTATTAAACCTCTTCTGTGTCCTCTCCTGAGCTTTCACCGTCAAACAAGTCATTTCCTCGCTCCAACAACAGTTAAAAATCAATGTTCGTGACTATTTTGTTATGCCTCATTCTTGGCAGGTGGGAGCCTAGCATGACAGAATTTTAATCTATGATGAACTGTCTGTGATTCCTTAACAAAATCCATGCCCATTTGCAGTTTCAAAAACTGTTGGGGAAGACATAGTAAAAATTAATTATTTTTCAATGAGCATGTTAGAAACAGGTATTAATTGATATTTTTTGTTGTGAATTGTATTCAAGGACAAGTTTTACATGTATGTCAAAGATTAGTAATTGCAATGTGCATCATTTGCTATCTAGTTTGAAGGCAGATAATCTGAGTGGCCAATGTCATTTGAAAGTTGGCTGTATCATGTAATTACATTACGTTAAAAGTGCACATTTGCTAACAGGTAAGACATTTGGTTTAGACATAAATCGGTTAGTCTGGTGTACAATCTTACAGTTAGTGACTAAACATTTTATAACTGAATAATACATGCAGTAACAACCGCTCAGCTTTTTGCAGAAAAGCTTTTTGTTAATTATTGGAATCGACAGTGATAGACTGAGATATAGACATAAATAAATTCAAGAGAATTGCTTTATTGGAGGAACTGAAGGGCGCTCTTTATTTATAATTGTGTTTATCTAATTTTGTCACTAGCTTTGGCGAGCAGTTGACTTTTGTATTTTAAAATCCAGGACCTAATTCAACAGCCTGTTAAGATGAATAAACTATTCTTGGCTACCTATCATTAATCTCTTTCTCTCTTTTCATGTTCCACTTTGCTTCTCTGTTTTACATGACTCTTCTGAAGTACTATCTGCTCCATCCTATAAAGTTCTCCTGATTTGGAGATCACTGCCCTTTTGTTGGCTGCTCTGTCTTCAGACACATATTACAAGCAGGTGGAGAAGTTGCACATCGTTTATTGGTTGAATTTGCACTCCTGACACTGTGTGAATCCACAACAGTCATCTGATAAGGTCCACCACCACCCCGTGACATGGTGTAGCTAACTATTCTGTCAATAAAAGTAATTTGCATTGGCATTGCATACTGTTTTGCTTACTAGCTCGTTAATACTGTTGTGCTGCTGTCCATTGATATTTGTATGCTTAACTACTTTATAGGGAGAAATGTGTTTTAAATTGGACTGTGTTTTGATGGCATTAAGTTGGCTGTACACTTTATATACAGATTAATTGCCCTCATGTCCATGGCTGAGTCAATAATTTTGTCAAATGTCCGTGTTGCAACATGTCGGTGCCTATCCCTGTTCCAAGGGATAACCTCCTAATCAGACATGCTTAAAATAACGACAGTGCACCATACAAATTGACATTAGGCAAACCCCGGAAAGTACAGTGAGCCAGTTCACTCCTGCATTCTTGCATTCTAGATATGTCCTGAGCTGGATTAGGAAGAACAGTGTAGAGATGTGGTGGCCAAGGGGCATGCACGATTATATTACCTCAGAAAGTTAAAATCTTTTCAATTAGATCCTACAATCATGAAACACTTCGATGTGGCTGTAGTTGAGAGCGCTATCCTTTTTGGATGTCTCTGCGGGTCTGTTGTCTTTGAAATGGAGATTCTTTAAGGGTACAGAGATTGTTGAATATTTGGCAAGCAGATCTTTCTTGATGAAATCTGCTCATGACAGTAAAGAGTGTTGTGAGCAGTGAGAATCACCCCTTGTCACAGTATTACTGTTGGACGTGTTCAAGGAAAAGGCGACAATCCCTTAGATACAGGACAAATCGGTTCTTGAACTCGTTTGTGCCTTTCTCTATAAGTACTTTTAACAGGACCTTGATGAATGGGTGAGGATTGCACTCATGATAGGATTCATTGACTGATTATTTTAATGTACTGAAATTAGTTTTTAACACATATAGTTGAATTAAGTTAGACTTTTTGTGATAGGGTAATTTTTTGTTATTATTTGTATGTAATATATCAATGAGCAATGTACCCAAAATGAATTTCCATTTGGACAATAAATTGAATTGAATTGAATTTTATCTTCCCTTTTATGTGGACCTGAACTTGCCAATCCTACATAACCATTGCCATATAATTGTGGTAAATGCAATTCTTCACAAAGGAGGACACAAATTACCTCTCAGACATGTTGGGGAACGTAGGGTCTAGTGAGGAGGAGGAACTGTATGAAATCAGTATTAGTAGGGAAATGATGTTGGGGAAATTGACGGGATTGAAGGCCAATAAATCCCCAGGGCCTGATAATCTAAATCCCAGAGTACTTAAGGAAGTGGCCCTAGAAATAGTAGATGCATTGCTGGTCATTTTTCAAAATTCTATGGACTCTGGAACGGATTGGAGAGTAGCTAATGTAACCCCATTATTTAAAAAAGGAGGTAGAGAGAAAACAGGGAATGATAGACCGGTTAGCCTGACATCAGTAGTGGGGAAAATGCTAGAGTCCATTATAAAAGATGTAGTAGCAGAGCACTTGGAAAACAATGACAGGATCGGACAAAGTCAACATGGATTTACGAAAGGGAAGTCATGCTTGACAAATCTACTGGAATTTTTTGAAGATGTAACTAGTAGAATAGATAAGGGATGTGGTTTATTTGGACTTTCAGAAGGCTTTCGATAAGGTCTCACATAAGAGATTAGCATGCAAAATTAAAGCGCATGAGATTGGGGGTAAGGTAGTGACGTGGATAGAGAACTGGTTGGCAGGCAGGAAACAAAGTGTAGGAATAAATGGGTCTTTTTCCTAGTGGCAGGCAGTGACTAGTGGGGTACCGCAGAGATCAGTGCTAGGACCCCAGCTATTCACAACATATATTAATGATATAGATGAGGGAATTAAATGTAATATATCCAAGTTTGCAGATGACACAAAGCTGGGTGGGAGTGGGAGCTGTGAGGAGGATGCAGAGAAGCTTCAGTGTGATTTGGACAGGTTGGGTGAGTGGGCAAATACATGGTAGAAGCAGTATAATGTGGATAAATGTGAGGTTATCCACTTTGGCAAAAACAGATAGGCAGATTATTATCTGAACAGATGGGAAAGGGGGAAGTGCAGCGAGACCTGGGTGTCCTTGTGTACCAGTCCCTGAAAATAAGCATGCAGGTGCAGTAGGCAGTTAAGAAGGCAAATGGTATGTTGGCTTTCATAGCGAGACGATTCGAGTACAGGAGCAAGAATGTCTTGCTGCAATTATACAAGGCCTTGCTGAGACCATATCTGGAGTATTGTGTGCAGTTTTTGGTCTTCTTAGACTAGATGCAGGAGGGATGTTCCCGATGGTGGGGGAGTCCAGGACCAGGGGTCACAGTCTAAGGATAAGGGGTAAGCCATTTAGAACAGAGATGAGGGGGGATTTCTTCACCCAGAGAGTGGTGAACCTGAGGAATTCTCTACCACGGAAAGCAGTTGAGGCCAGATCATTAAATATGTTCAAGAAAGAGTTAGATATAGCTCTTGGGGCTAAAGGGATCAAGGGATATGCGGAGAAAGCGGGAACAGGGTACTGAGTTTGGATGATCAGCCATGATTGTATTGAATGGCGGTGCAGGCTCGAAGGGCCAAATGGCCTACTCCTCCTATTTTTCTATGTTTCAATGTCAGTATCACTATCCGTCTGAGATGTAGCACATTGTTCACTTTCTGTATAAGGTTCCATACTGTCAGAAACTCATGGCATTTTGTTTTTTCCCTCCATGTGGTTTATTATTGTGGTGGATAGGCCAGAAGAATCGACATCTGAGGAAGAGAAAAGAAGGTACTGTATTATACTTGTTTATTGTGTTTAATCAAATGCAACATAAGACAGGAAAGATTACGTGATGGTGCAGTGGTTAGCACCGCAGCCTCACGGCTCCAGCGACCCGGGTTTGGTTCTGGGTCCTGCTTATGTGGAGTTTGCAAGTTCTCCCTGTGACTGCGTGGGTTTCCGCCGGGTGCTCCAGTTTCCTCCCACAGCCAAAGACTTGCAGGTTGCTAGGTAAATTGGCCATTGTAAATTGCCCCTAGTGTAGGTAGGTGGTAGGAGAATTGAGGGAAGGTGGGGATGTGTTAGGAAATATAGGATTAACGTAGGATTAGTATAAATGGGTGGTTAATGGTTGGCACAGACTTGGTGGGCCGAAGGGCCTGTTTCAGTGCTGTATCTCTCTCCATGACGCTCTAATATCACATTTCGTATAATTCTGAAGGTGTTGACATTTACTGGAGTCAGCACTTTAGTGATTCTTAGTACATTCAGGTTTCACATGCCAATAGAAATAACCATTAACCTTTTGCATAGCAATTGCTACCCATTCAGAAATTTGTATCATTGCATTACCAACTTCAGATTCCCCCACACACCCCATCCCCCACCCTGCAACTCCAGTCCCTTACAAAGGCCCTGTTCTGAACTGCACAAGTAGTCTCTCTCTGCCTTCCTAGCAGCATGCTTGACTGTTTACACACTTCAAATCAGGAGATGACCAATACCCGAAGTGTCAAGAGACAAAAGGTTCTCTGTGGATTGTGGCTGCAAGCTCTAACCTTATCTCTCGCCTAGTCACTTGGATACCCACCTGGAGGGGCACTAAACCTATGGTGTATATTGCTACTGCCTGGTAAATATGAAAGTGAATATTCAATGCGAAAATGATCATTTTACAATGAAATATTTTTAATAAAATATTGCTTAGCATGACACAGTGTGCCAATTAGATACTGACAGATGAAATGTTACTGATGTCTGATTGTGAGCTGCAGAAAACACAAGTGGAAGGCAGTAAATTAGGGTGCCTTCACACTGCCGAGTGTTGGCACAGAGTATAAATGGAGCCTGAGTGCAGAACGAGAGATTCCTGGGAGGAGGTAGTCTTGCTTTGAAGCGCCTTGTGACATTTTTCTAGGTGACACATACTATATAAATGCAAGTTAATGGTTTGCATCGCTTTGCTTCAAAGTCTGTTTAGACCTTGATGCATAATTTAGACTCTGAAGTTTAGCATCTATGCAAAGCCCAAACTCCTTCATACTGAAACTACACTTGTAGATTTGACTTGCTTGCTATCCTTGATCGAGCCTGGATGACCTCGGAGGTTCTATCACCATAGTGACACATTGGAAAAGATGGCAATAGTTGTAATATTGATTAGAGCGTGGCTACTCGACCCGGACCTGATGACGTGCCGAGTTCGAGTCGGGTCGCTCTTCCGGGTCCGGCATTCGGGGTTGGGTCGGACACAGTGACAGCCAGGACATCAAAGCCGGAAACACTCTGCACTAGTCTGCAGTGAGCGATTCCATCCAAGGTAGAGCACAGCCTCTTTAATATAATGAACTTTATTTCGGTGGTCGGGTCGGGCACGGGAAAAAATGAAAGGACCTGGGGCGGGGCGGGCTCAGGTCGGATGTGGTTCTGTCAGGCTCGGGTCGGGTTTCATTTGCAGACCTGAGCAGGCCTTTAATGTTGATGCAAATAAATTCAGTTATAGTATTTTGGCTGCATCGTGCTTTGACTATAATCAGTGCAGGGGAATGCCTTTGGTTTAACCAAATGCAAGGAGGTTGTGGTATTTGAAGGAGGCAGAGCAGTTACCAAGGCTGCAGATGATTCCTCATTTATTTCACATTCAGAACTCTGCCTTGTTTTGCGATAGGATATAGGCATACTCACCTGTCATTTCTGTCTCAATTGACCTACATTAGTTCTCAATTCTCCAATGCCTTATATTGTAAAATTGTCATCCTTGATTTCAAATCCCATCATGGCCTCACCTATGCCTATATCTATAATTTCTTTCAGCCCTACATCCTCTTCCAATCTCTCCATTATCCACTCTCTGGTCTCATTGCTGTTTGTGGGAGCTTGCTGTATACAAATTGACTCCTGTGTTTCCCTACGTTATTAACAGTGCACTTCAGAAGTACTTTGTTGGATGTGAGGCACTTTTGGATGGTCTGAGGTTGTAAAAGACGGCATGGAAGTGCAAGGTGTTAGGGCTGATCCCTGTAGATTCTACAATATTCACTTCCATTTACATCTTCTCTGATTATGATGGGGCCCATGTCGACCTGGAACAGGTGAAGGCAAGTCGCAAGTAATATTTAGAATCATAGAATGATTCTGGCACGGAAGGAGGCCATTCAGCCCGTTGTGTCTGCACTGGCTGTCTGCAAGATCAGCTCAGCTAATCTCACTCCCCTGTCCTTTCTCAGTAGCCATATAGAGCCATAAAGACATTATAGCACAGAAGAAGCTATTCGGCCCATTGAGTTCAGACCAGTTCTTTGGAGAGTGTCACGCCAACTTGCTTTGTTGAATGATCATTTTCTTTAACCCACTGATTGGAGATCGGAATTTATATTTTTTAAAGAAATTTAAAAAGGAAAAGATAAAAGATGACTTTGTTAGCAGCTTAAGATGGCCACCTAATTTGACACACTGTATTCCACATTGCAAGGCCTGTGAGGAGGGAGATGAAATGTCTGCTCATCTCAGCAAGAACCAAGACCCAGGGAGTTTAAAGGAATTGCTTATTCTTTCCTTTTAGCAAGAAGAAATATGCTGCTAACTACTCTGATTGAATCAATGAGTGATTGTCATGTAATAAACCCTCCCGCCCCACCCCCCCCCCCACCCCACCCCTATTTGTGGTTTTAAGCTGGTGTTTCTCTGCAGCAGCAAGGAGAAGCATCTCGACTCTTGACACATGCAGACCCAAGTTGGGGGTGGGGGGCGGTCTGTCTCTCTCTCTCTCTCTCTCCATTCCAGCTTGCAAACTTTCAAATCCTGCCTGTTAACTGATCACCTTTGCATACTCTGACTACAATCAGAAACCTCATTACTGTCTCCAAGAGACCCACCGAATCAGTCATCTATCTCTTCAAGCTAAAAGTCTCGACCACTGAATTCAGCTAGAAGCCAGCCAAATCACGAAACTCCACAGACTGTATTTTTTTAGTCAACTCTCAGTCAATCAATCTATCCTTCCCAACTCTGTAATCTATTTGTGTGTAAACCCCTAGTATGTGTGTGTGAAAGTTGGCGCGTAGTTTATTTCAATTAGTTTGGTTGAAGTACAATAAAGTTGATCTTTTTGTTAAACTCAAAAAAACCTTTCTGATTGGTTCTTGCTCTGATCATAACAAGAACCAATCAAACATCTACTGAATTGGCCAGTCCATCCAGTTTAAAGAAGAATTAAACCTGTTGTGGTCAAACAAAAAGAGGGATAAGAGGGAAGCCCTTCAACCCCTCCTCACTTGCTCGTAACAAGAGCAATTCAAACAGTCCCATTCCCCCACTCTATCCCCATAACCCTGCAAGTTATTTTCTCTTCCATGTGCTTATCCCTTTTGAATGTCATGCCTCCACCTCACTCTCAGGCAGTGCATTCCAGATCCTAACCACTTGCTGCATAAAAAAGTTCTTCCTCATGTCACTGTTGCTTCTTTTACCAATAGTGTTAAATTGGTGTCTGCTGGTTCTCGACGGCTCCATCAATGGGAACAGTTCCTCTATCTACTCTGTTTCAATGTCTCATGATTTTGAATACCTCTATCAAATCTCCTCTCAACCTTCTCTTCTCCAAGCTTCTCCAATCTATCCACATAACTGAAGTTGCTCATCCCTGGAACCATTCTCAGAAATCTTTTATGCAACCTCTTAAAAGCTTTTGCATCCTTCCTAAAGGGCGGTGCCCAGATTTGGGCATAATACTCTAGTTAAGCCTGAACCAGAGTTTTACAAAGGCTGATGATAACTTCCTTGCTTTTGTACTCTATGGTCTCTACATAAAAGCCCAGGATCCTGTATGCCTTTTTAACCACTTTCTCAACCTGCCCTGCCACCTTCAATGATTTATGCACATATGTCCCTCTCTGTTCCTGCACCCCCTTTAGAATTGTGTCTTTTATTTTATATTGTCTCTCCTCATTCTTCCCACCAAAACATATCACTTCACACTTGCTGCATTAAATTTCATCTGCCATGTGTCTACCCATTCTACCAGTCTGTCTATGCCCTCTTGAAGTCTATCATTATCCTCCTCACAGTTCATAATACTTCAAGTTTTGTGTCATCTGCAAATTTTGAAATTTACGTTAGCATAATTGCCAGAATTGGCCATCTCTATTAAGTCAAGACCCAACCACCACCTCCCGACCTTCAAAGTCATTACCATCACTGAGTTCAGTGCCACCAATATCCTGGGTAATTTGCAATAGGTGGATCACTTTCTGACTTTTCAGAGAACAAAGAACAGTCCAGCACAGGATCAGGCCATTCGGCCCTCCAAGCATGTGCCGATCTTGATGCCTGCCTAAACTAAAACCTTCTGCACTTCCGGAGACCGTACCCCTCTATTCCCATCCTATTCATGTATTTGTCAAGATGCCTCTTAAACGGCGCTATCGTACCTGCTTCCACCACCTCCCCCGGCAGCAAGTTCCAGGCACTCACCACCCTCTGTGTAAAGAACTTGCCTCGCACATCCCCTCTAAACTTTGCCCCTCGCACCTTAAACCTATGCCCCCTAGTAACAGACACTTCCACCCTGGGAAAAAGCTTCTGACTATCCACTCTGTCCATGCTGCTCATAACTTTGTAAACCGCTATCATGTCGCCCCTCCACCTCCGTCGTTCCACTGAAAACAATCAAGGCAACATCCTGGTAAACCTCTTCTGTACCCTCTCCAAAGCCTCCACGTCCTTCTGGTAGTGTGGCGACCAGAATTGCACGCAATATTCTAAGTGTGGCCGAACTAAAGTTCTGTCCAGCTGCAGCATGACTTGCCAATTTTTATACTCTATGCCCCGGCCGATGAAGGCAAGCATGCCGTATGCCTTCTTGACTACCTTATCCACCTGCGTTGCCACTTTCAGTGACCTGTGGACCTGTACGCCCAGATCTCTCTGCCTGTCGATACTCCTAAGGGTTCGGCCATTTACTGCATACTTCCCACCTGCATTAGACCTTCCAAAATGTATTAGCTCACATCTGTCCGGATTAAACTCCATCTGCCATTTCTCCGCCCAAATCTCCAACCGATCAATATCCTGCTGTATCCTCTGACAATCCTTATCACTATCGACAACTCCACCAACCTTTGTGTCGTCCGCAAACTTACTAATCAGACCAGCTACATTTTCCTCCAAATCATTTATATATACTACAAACAGCAAAGGTCCCAGCACTGATCCCTGCGGAACAGCACTAGTCACATCCCTCCATTCAGAAAAGCACCCTTCCACTGCTACCCTCTGTCTTCGATGACAGAGCCAGTTCTGTATCCATCTTGCCAGCTCACCTCTGATCCAGTGTGACTTCACCTTTTGTACCAGTCTGCCATGAGGGACCTTGTCAAAGGCTTTACTGAAGTCCATATAGATAACATCCACCGCCCTTCCTTCATCAATCATCTTTGTCACTTCCTCAAAAAACTCAATCAAGTTAGTGAGACATGACCTCCCCTTCACAAAACCATGCTGCCTCTCGCTAATAAGTTTGTTTGTTTCCAAATGGGAGTAAGTCCTGTCCCGAAGAATCCTCTCTAATAATCTCCCTACCACTGACGTAAGGCTCACTGGCCTATAATTTCCTGGATTATCTTTGCTATCCTTCTTGAACAAAGGAACAACATTGGCTATTCTCCAGTCCTCTGGGACCTCACCTGTAGCCAATGAGGATGCAAAGATTTCTGTCAAGGCCCCAGCAATTTCTTCCCTTGCCTCCCTCAGTATTCTGGGGTAGATCCCATCAGGCCCTGGGGACTTATCTACTTTAATGTTTTGCAAGACACCCAACACCTCCTCCTTTTTGATAATGAGATGACTGAGACTATCTACACTCCCTTCCCTAGGCTCATCATCCACCAAGTCCTTCTCTTTGGTGAATACTGATGCGAAGTACTCATTTAGTACCTCGCCCATTTCCTCTGGCTCCACACATAGATTCCCTTCTCTGTCCTTGAGTGGGCCAACCATTTGCCTGGTTACCCTCTTGCTCTTTATATACGTATAAAAAGCCTTGGGATTTTCCTTAATCCTGTTTGCCAATGACGTTTCATGACCCCTTTGAGCCCTCCTGACTCCTTGCTTAAGTTCCTTCCTACTGTCTTTATATTCCTCAAGGGATTCGTCTGTTCCTAGCCTTCCAGCCCTTACGAATGCTTCCTTTTTCTTTTTGACTAGGCTCACAATATCCCGCATTATCCAAGGTTCCCGAAACTTGCCAAACTTATCCTTCTTCCTCACAGGAACATGCTGGTCCTGGATTCTTATCAACTCACGTTTGAAAGACTCCCACATGTCAGATGTTGATTTACCCTCAAACAGCCGCCCCCAATCTAAATTCTTCAGTTCCTGCCTAATATTGTTATAATTAGCCTTCCCCCAATTTAACACCTTCACCCGAGGACTACTCTTATCCTTATCCACAAGTACCTCAAAACTTACAGAATTATGGTCACTGTTCCCGAAATGCACCCCTCCTGAAACTTTGACCACCTGGCTGGGCTCATTTCCCAATACCAGGTCCAGTACGGCCCCATCCCTAGTTGGACTATCTACAAATTGTTTCAAGAAGCTCTCCTGGATGCTCCTTACATATTCTGCCCCATCCAAGCCCCTAGCACTAAGTGAGTCCCAGTCAATATAGGGGAAGTTAAAAATCACCCACCACAACAACCCTGTTACCTTTACATCTTTCCAAAATCTGTCTACATATCTGCTCCTCTACCTCCCGCTGGCTGTTGGGAGGCCTGTAGAAAACCCCCAACATCGTGACTGTACCCTTCCTATTCCTGAGCTCCACCCATATTGCCTTGCTGCACGACCCCTCCGAGGTGTCCTCCCGCAGTGCAGCTGTGATATTCTCCTCAACAAGTAATGCAACTCCCCCACCCCTTTTACATCGCCCTCTATCCTGCCTGAAGCTTCGAAATCCCGGAATGTTTAGCTGCCAATCCTGTCCTTCCCTCAACCAAGTCTCTGTAATAGCAACAACATCTTAGTTCCAAGTACTAATCCAAGCTGTAAGTTCATCTGCCTTACCTGTTACACTTCTCGCATTGAAACAAATGCACTTCAGACCACCAGTCCCGCTGTGCTCAGCAACATCTTCCTGCCTGCTCTTCCTCTTAGTCTTACTGGCCTTATTTACTTGTTCCCCCTCATTTATTTCACTTGCTGTCCTACTGCTCTGTTTCCCACCCCCCTGCCACACTAGTTTAAACCCTCCTGAGCGACGCTAGCAAACCTTGCAGCCACGATATTTGTGCCCCTCCAGTTTAGATGCAACCCGTCCTTCTTGTACAGGTCCCATCTGTCCCTGAAGAGATCCCAATGGTCCAGATATCTGAAACCCTCCCTCCTACACCAGCTGTTCAGCCACATGTTCAGCTGCACTATCTTCCTATTTCTAGCCTCACTGGCACGTGGCACCGGGAGTAATCCCTAGATTACAACCCTAGAGGTCCTGTCTTTTAACTTTCTACCTAACTCCCTACAGCTACAGCCAGTTTATGTTACCTGGGCCCACTGCCCTCCCCCAACCATACCTGCTCTTTGTTTTCTCAATGAAATTGATCGCAGTCCAGATGAAACTGAAAAGTACAGCTGGTGATACTTTGATCCCCGATCCTGCTGTCTTCACCGTCCAGAGTGTCTGCGGCCACGGCGTGCGGTAAGTCCATTGAAGAGAAAAAGGAGCAGCGGGACCCTAGGGAAGCCTTGCGGAAAGGTGCCCCGAACACCCAAAAAGCCACGAACGGCTCCTCGCCCGCAACTTCAAAGCGCCCGCGGGAGATGGCTCGGAGAGCATCTGCAGCGCACTGTCGGCAATGCTGGTACCGGCGCACGAGGATGTCGCTCATCTCCCGAAGGACGCGGTGGAGATTTCCAGGCGTCAGTGGTGGGAACTGAGGAAATGGCTTATTACCTGCACCCCCTTCCACCTCCACTGTCTCAGCTCACCCCCCCCGCATCCCCCTCCCCCCTCACAACCCCTTCCCAGCGCCCCCCTCGCACCCCTTCCTCCCACCGGCATTATCCGACACCTGTGTAGGGGCCCTAACAACCCCACTGCCTTGTGGGCGTCTCGGGAGAGACCAAGGCTAAGGGAGTAAACCCGAACAGAAATTCCGGAGCGGAACCCCGTAGGTGGTCATGTGTCACCTTTGGCATGTTTCCGGCAGTTCCTGCAGCCATACCGGTGCCAAACGTCGTGCTCTGCACTCCTTTGGACCCCACCAGAAAGGCCGAGAGGGGGGTTTTGATGATTGGGCAACTCTCAACCTCCCTACATTCGTCCAGGCATGCGCCATGGAGAGGTCACGCCACAGTTGCCTCACAGCGACTGAAACAACACGGAAGGCAGCAGTTACGAGTTATAAGTCCAGATAAATTGGCGTAGAGATTGGGCGCCACGGGTTGCCTTTGTCAGTGGAAGAGGTCATCGCACCTCACTGGACAGCTACCGCCCGCCTCAAACAGAGAAGCCCCCGGTCAATAAGGTTCTGTCCCGCCACAGTCCACCTGCTTCAATGGGTGCTTGGAGCTCAGGGTCATTGCCCGAAAGGTGGACTGCAACATTGCACCAAACAACATGAAAAAAGGAAAGAAGGTACCAGCTCTTCGCTTTGCAAGCTGGAACGTCAGAACTATGTCTCCTGGCCTGTCGGAAGACCTTACACAAATCAACGATTCTCGGAAGACCGCCATCATTAACAACGAGCTCAGTAGACGCAATGTAGACATTGCAGCACTTCAGGAGACACGCCTCCCCGTGAGTGGATCTCTAGCAGAGCAAGACTACACCTTCCTCTGGCAGGGCAGGGATCCTGAAGAACCAAGACAGCATGGAGTGGGCTTCACCAACAGAAACTCTTTGCTCAGCATGATAGAGCCTCCCTCAAATGGCTCGGAACGCATACTGTCCATCCGACTGCTCACCACCTCTGGTCCAGTACACTAACTCAGCATCTATGCTCCAACACTCTGCTCCCCTCCTGAAGCTAAAGACCAGTTCTACGAGGAACTCCATAACATCATTTGCAGCATCCCTAACACCGAATACCTGTTCCTGCTGGGGGACTTTAATGCCAGGGTTGGGGCCGACCATGACTCATGGCCCTCCTGCCTTGGGCGCTATGGCGTTGGAAGGATGAATGAGAACGGGCAGAGACTGCTTGAGTTGTGTACCTATCATAACCTCTGCATTACCAACTCGTTCTTTCACACTAAACCCTGTCACCAGGTTTCATGGAGGCACCCAAGATAGCTTCGTTGGCACCAGCTAGACCTCATCGTCACAAGGCGAGCCTCCTTAAACAGTGTTCAAATCACACGCAGCTTCCACAGTGCGGACTGCGACACCGACCACTCCCTGGTGTGCAGCAAGGTTAGACTCAGACCAAAGAAGTTGCATCATTCCAAGCAGAAGGGCCACCCGCGCATCAACTCGAGCAGAATTTCTCATCCACAGCTGTTACAAAAATTTCTAAACTCACTTGTAACAACCCTTCAAAACACTCCCACAGGGGATGCTGAGACGAAGTGGCCCCACATCAGAGACGCCATCTATGAGTCAGCTTTGACCACCTACGGCAAACGTGCCAAGAGAAATGCAGACTGGTTTCGATCTCATAATGAAGAGCTGGAACCTGTCATAGCCACTAAGCGCACTGCACTGTTGAACTACAAGAAAGCCCCCAGCGAGTTAACATCCGTAGCACTTAAAGCAGCCAGAAGCACTGCACAAAGAACAGCCAGGCGCTGCGCAAATGACTACTGGCAACACCTATGCAGTCATATTCAGCTGGCCTCAGACACTGGAAACATCAGAGGAATGTATGATGGCATTAAGAGAGCTTTTGGGCCAACCATCAAGAAGATTGCCCCCCTCAAATCTAAATCAGGGGACATAATCACTGACCAACGCAAACAAATGGACCGCTGGGTTGAGCACTACCTAGAACTGTACTCCAGGGAGAATGTTGTCACTGAGACTGCCCTCAATGCAGCCCAGCCTCTACCAGTCATGGATGAGCTGGACATACAGCCAACAAAATCGGAACTCAGTGATGCCATTGATTCTCTAGCCAGCGGAAAAGCCCCTGGGAAGGACGGCATTACCCCTGAAATAATCAAGAGTGCCAAGCCTGCTATACTCTCAGCACTACATGAACTGCTATGCCTGTGCTGGGATGAGGGAGCAGTACCTCAGGACATGCGCGATGCCAATATCATCACCCTCTATAAAAACAAAGGTGACCGCGGTGACTGCAACAACTACCGTGGAATCTCCCTGCTCAGCATAGTGGGGAAAGTCTTTGCTCGAGTCGCTCTAAACAGGCTCCAGAAGCTGGCCGAGCACATCTACCCTGAGGCGCAGTGTGGCTTTCGTGCAGAGAGATCGACCATTGACATGCTGTTCTCCCTTCGTCAGATACAGGAGAAATGCCGCGAACAACAGATGCCCCTCTACATTGCTTTCATTGATCTCACCAAAGCCTTTGACCTCGTCAGCAGACGTGGTCTCTTCAGACTACTGGAAAAGTTTGGATGTCCACCAAAGCTGCTAAGTATCATCACCTCATTCCATGACAATATGAAAGGCACAATTCAACATGGCGGCACCTCATCTGACCCCTTTCCTATCCTGAGTGGCGTGAAACAGGGCTGTGTTCTCGCACCCACACTTTTTGGGATTTTCTTCTCCCTGCTGTTTTCACATGCGTTCAAGTCTTCAGAAGAAGGAATTTTCCTCCACACCAGATCAGGGGGCAGGTTGTTCAACCTTACCCGTCTAAGAGCGAAGTCCAAAGTACGGAAAGTTCCGAAGAAGGGTCACTGACCCGAAACGTTAACTCTGCTTCTCTTTCCACAGATGCTGCCAGACCTGGTGAGTGATTCCAGCATTTCTTGTTTTTGTTACGGAAAGTCCTCATCAGGGAACTCCTCTTTGCTGACGATGCTGCTTTAACATCTCACACTGAAGAGTGCCTGCAGAGTCTCATCGACAGGTTTGCGGCTGCCTGCAATGAATTTGGCCTAACCATCAGCCTCAAGAAAACGAACATCATGGGACAGGACGTCAGAAGTGCTCCATCCATCAATATTGGCGACCACGCTCTGGAAGTGGTTCAAGCGTTCACCTACCTAGGCTCAACTATCACCAGTAACCTGTCTCTAGATGCAGAAATAAACAAGCGCATGGGAAAGGCTTCCACTGCTATGTCCAGACTGGCCAAGAGAGTGTGGGAAAATGGCGCACTGACACAGAGCACAAAAGTCCAAGTGTAACAAGCCTGTGTCCTCAGTACCTTGCTCTATGGCAGCGAGGCCTGGACAACGTACGTCAGCCAAGAGCGACGTCTCAATTCATTCCATCTTCGCTGCCTCCGGAGAATACTTGGCATCAGGTGGCAGGACCGTATCTCCAACACAGAAGTCCTCGAGGCGGCCAACACCCCCAGCTTATACACACTACTGAGTCAGCGGCACTTGAGATGGCGTGGCCATGTGAGCCGCATGGAAGATGGCAGGATCCCCAAGGACACATTGTACAGCAAGCTCGCCACTGGTATCAGACCTACCGGCTGTCCATGTCTCTGCTTCAAAGACATCCGCAAGCGTGACATGAAGTCCTGTGACATTGATCACAAGTCGTGGGAGCCAGTTGCCAGCGTTCACCAGAGCTGGCGGGCAGCCATAAAGGCGGGGCCAAAGTTTGACGAATCGAAGAGACTTAGCAGTTGGCAGGAAAAAAGACAGAGGTGCAAGGGGAGAGCCAACTGTGTAACAGCCCCGACAAACACATTTTTCTGCAGCACCTGTGGAAGAGCCTGTCACTCTAGAATTGGCCTTTATAGCCACTCCAGGCGCTGCTCCACACACCACTGACCACCTCCAGGCGCTTACCCATTGTCTCTCGAGATAAGGAGGATAAAGATAAAAAAACTCCATAAACTACCCCTGCAGGACCTCATCACTCTTCCTGCCTATGTCATTTGTACCAATGTGTACCACAACCTCTGGCTGTTCGCCCTCCCCCTTCAGAATGCCCCCTGTCCGTTCAGAGATATCCTTGACCCTGGCACCAGAGAGGCAACATACCATCCTGGAGTCTCTTTCACGTCCACAGAAGCACCTATCTGTGCCCCTGACTGTAGAGTCCCCTATAACTATTGCTCTCTTCATTTACAAGGTTCAAGTCTGGAGTGTGATGAAATGATCACCCCTCCCCTGGATGGGTGCAGCTGCAACAATCCTTGGCACAATCACCTTAAATTGGAGTCCTGTCATTGACCTGCATCTTCCACCAATGATACTGCTGAGGCTGCAGTATGTACTATTTCTGATGAATGTTCACAGACCTGAAACATTAACCCTGTTTTTCTCTCCACAGGGGCTGTCTGACCTACTTAGTATTTCCAGCGTTTTTTGTTTTTGTTCCAGATTTCCAGCATCTGCAGTATTTTGCTTTAGTATTGTAGTGTTTTCAGGGTGTGTTGCTGAACTTAGCACATTTACATTGACACCACCTCCCAGCCCTGTGACATCTACCATCATAAAGGACGAGCAATAAGTTCATGGGAATAGCACCTCCAGAACTCTCCGTATACAGCTAGCATATATATTGCCATTCCTTCATTTTTACTGGTTCAAAATCATGGAACTCCCTACCTAACACCAATGTGGGAGTATCATCACCTCAAAGTGTGCAGTGGTTAAAGGTGAAGGCACCAGCACTACCTCAGGACAGCTAGGGATGGGCAATACATGTGGCCATACTCATGTCCCAAGAACAAGTAATTATAAGTAGTGTAACTGGAATATAGGTTTTACAGGTTGTTTGGACCATGTATAATTCGCCATTCTTGAAATATGCACTGGCAGTAGGCCAAGGGCAAAAATGTTGTTTCACGATTTGAACCCTGATTTTAATCTAACCCACTCTGAGAATGGGGTGGGTTGGAATCAGATGCCCATTTTAAGTCCTGTCCGGCTTTACTCTCCATTGACTTTGAAAGAGCATAAAATCAAACGGGTTGTAAGATGGCCATCCGGCCCCATGCCTATTCTCAAGTGAGATAGGTTAAAATCAAGGCTTTGGAGATCAACCTGAAAGAAAGCATCACAAAAGTATTGAACCTATTCTACATAATAGATGGTTACAGAAAAGTAATGCTTATATTGACTGTGTGTAGGGCTAGCAGTTCAGCCAGATAGCACCCTATTTTCTAAGTGACCTATTAAGTTTCCTATATGATGAGCAGGATGCCTACACTCATTATGAGCTGCAAGTGCGCTGCAAAAAAGAATCAGCTTCCAGGACCCATGCCTGAAACAGGTGTTAGTCCCAATGCGTGTATAAATGAAGGACCTGATGCCTGTTTGAGGCCTCCACTGCAGAACTGGGTTGCCCTGAATGCAACTGGCACCAGGCGGGCTGTGATCAGGAACATCAGGTCTACTTGCAGCCTAACCAGCAGTCCTTAAAGGAACTGCCACAGACCACCATCAACAAGATGTTTAAAATATCCTTAAATTAATATGGAACTGGGAGGAGCACAAGTGATTGTCCTGAATCCACATGCAAACAGTGTGGGCAACTATTGGTCACCACTCTTCCACCTCCACCACCCCACTTGGCCTCGCACCCTCGACATCCTGCCATCAGCATTGCTTATACGCCCACCCCCTTCCAACCCCAACCTCTGCCTGCTACCCACCCTTCCTGATCGCCAAGATCCTCCCAATCTGACTGCTCTCATACTCGACTTTATTGTCCTTCCTGGTTCTCTTTAACAATTTACCTGAGAACCATTGCTGGCCTTGCAGCGGCCCCATTTTCGAATAATCTTTGGTGGTGAGCTGCCTGGGGTTGTCCAGTAACTGGACCAATATTGCATACACTCAGTTCTGATTCTTCCCTGTTGATTTTTTGACACTTTCAAATTTCTAGGCTGTGGTTTCTTGGTTTAAGCAATGAATAAATTAGCATGCATATGGAAAGCATATTTAAGTTTTAATATTAACGTTTTGAACCTACTGCTTGTATGAAGTGTTCAGAGACTTAATATAGCTTATAATAATTGTTTTAAACCTCTTTTCCTGGCCTCTTCACCCTCACCTTCAACAAGCGTGAGGAGCTCATGGGCACTTCGTCATTAAGATTGAGACCATCCAATCAGGATGATCTCTGCTGTGTCCCACATTTCCCCTAGCCCCCCGAGTCAAGTTTCTTCTCAGACTCCCCCCTGTCCTAGACCTGAACTTGTATCTTTCTCTAGTTTCTCCCCTATCTTGTTCCCTCTCCGAGATCATCTTTTCCATGAGACCCACTTCCTACTTTCTTGACCCTATTCCCACTAAACTTCTGATCACCCAACTTCCCTTCCTAGCTCCCATGTTAGCTGATGTTATTAAAAGATTGCACCCTTTGGGTACTGTCCCTCTTCCCTTCAAGCCTGCCATCATCACCTCCTTCCTCAAAGAGCCAATTCTTGATTCCTCTATCCTTGCAAGCTACCACCCTATCCCCAACCTCCCTTTCCTCTCAAGTCCTTGAACTTCTTGTCACCTCCAGAATTTGTGACCGTCTTTACTGGAACTCCATGTCTGAATCAAGTTTCCGTGCCTGCCACGGTACCAAAACAGCCCGTATCAAAGTCACAAACGACATCCTGTGTAACAATGACAAAGGTAATCTCTCCCTCCTTGTCCTCCTCAACCAGTCTGCAAGCTTTGATGCAGTTGACCACACCATCCTCCTGCAACACCTCTCCAGCATTGTACAGCTGGAACTGCACTCAACTGGTTCCATTCTTATCTATCCAGTCATAGCCAGCAATGGCTTCTCTTCTCACTCCTACAACATTACCTCTCATGTCCCCCAAGGATCTATCCTTGGCCCCCTCCTATTTCTCATCAACATGCTGCCCCTCGGCAAAATCATACAAAAACACATCAGTTTCCACATGTTATACAGCACAGAAACAGGCCCATCGTGTCTGTGCCGCCCATCAAGCACCTATCCTCATCCCATTTTCCAGCACTTGGCCTGTAACCTTGTATGCGATGGCGTTTCAAGTGCTCATCTAAATACTACTTAAATGTTGTGAGGGTTCCTGTCTCTACCACCCCTTCAGGCAGTGTATTCCAGATTCCAACCACTCTCTGAGAGAAAAAAAAATCCTCAAATCCTCTCTAAACCTCCTGCACCTTAACTTAAATCTTTGCCCCCTGATTATTGATACCCCCGCTAAGGGAAAAGGTTTCTTCCTATCTATCCTATCAATGCCCCTCATAATTTTGTGTACCTCAATCAGGTCCCCCTTCAGCCTTCTCTGCTCTAAGGAAAACAACGCCAGCCTATCCAGTCTCTCTTCATAGCTGAAATGCTCCAGCCCAGGCAACATCCTGGTGAATCTTCTGTGCACCCTCTCCAGTGCAATCACATCCTTCCTATAGTGCGGTGACCAGAACTGTACACAGTGCTCCAGCTGTGGCCTAACTAGCATTTTATACAGCTCCATCATAACCTCCCTGCTCTTATATTCTATGCCTTGGCTAATAAAGGCAAGTATCCCATATGCCTTCCTAACCACTTTATCTACCTGTGCTGTTGCCTTCAGTGATCTATGGACAAGTACACCAAGGTCCCTCTGACCCTCTGTACTTCCTAGGGTCCTACCACCCATTGTGTATTCCGTTGCCTTGTTAGTCCTCCCAAAATGCTTCACCTCACACTTTTCAGGATTAAATTCCATTTGCCACTGCTCGGCCCATCTTAACAGTCCATCTATATCGTCCTGTAATCTAAGATTTTCCTCCTCACTATTTACAACACCACCAATTTTTGTGTCATCTGCGAATTTACTGATCATACCTTCTATATTCGTGTCTAAATCATTAATGTACGCAACAAACAGCAAGGGTCCCAGCATCGATCCCTGCAGTACACCACTGGTCACAGACTGCCAATCGCAAAAACAACCCTCGACCATCACCCTCTGCCTCCTGCTACTGAGCCAATTTTGGATCCAATTTGCCAAATTGCCCTGGATCCCATGGGCTCTTACCTTCTTAACCGGTCTGCCCTGCGGGACCTTATTAAAAGCCTTACTGAAGTCTGTGTAGACTACATCAACTGCTTTACCCTCATCTGCTGGTCACCTCCTCGAAAAATTCAATCAAGTTTGTTAGACATGATCTCCCCCTGACAAAGCCATGCTAACGATCCTTGATTAATCCCTGCGTCTCCAAGTGGAGATTAGATCCTGTCCCTCAGAATTTTTTCCAATAGTTTCCCTACCACTGATGTTAGACTCTCCAGCCTGTAATTACCTGGTTTATCCCTACTACCCTTCTTGAATAATGGTACACCTTTGCTGTCCTCCAGTCCTCTGGCACTTCTCCTGTAGCCAGAGAGGATTTGAAAATTTGTGTCAGAGCCCCTGATATCTCCTCCCTTGCCTCACATAACAGCCTGGGATACATCTCATCTGGGCCTGGGGATTTATCCACTTTCAAGCCCGCTAAAAGCGCTAATACCTCCTCCCTTTCAATGCTAATTTGTTCAAGTATATCACAGTCCCCCTCCCTGATCTCTACACCTACATCGTCCTTCTCCATAGTGAACACAGATGAAAAGTAATCATTTAAAACCTCACCTATGTCCTCCAGCTCCACACACAGATTGCCACTTTGGCCCTATTCTTTCCCTGTTTATCCTCTTGCCATTAATATACGTATCTAGTATATAATATACTTATCCTGGCGGGGCAGTGCAGGACCAGGGGTCACAGGATAAGGTGTAAGCCATTTAGGAGTGAGATGAGGAGGGATTTCTTCACCCAGAGTGGTGAACTTGTGGATAAGTATAGCTTGCCCGCCAGTGTTTTTTCATGGTCCCTTTCGCTCTCCTAATTACTTTTTTAAGTATCCCCCTTACACATTCTATACTCCTGTAGGGCCTCCGCTGTTTTCAGCCCTCTGAATCTGCCGTAAGTCTCCTTTTTTTACTTATCCAATCAACTATACTCTTGACATCCAGGGTTCCCTGGACTTGTTGATCCTACCCTTCACCTTTACAGGAACATGTTGGCCCTGAACTCTTAGTATTTCCTTTTTGAATGACTCCCACTGGTCTGATGTAGACTTTCCTGTTTTATCATATTGAAATCGGCCTTTCCCCAATTCTGTACCTTTATTTCTGGTCCATCTTTGTCCTTTTCCATAACTACTTTAAATCTTACAGAGTTATAGTCACTATCCCTGAAATGCTCCCCCACTGGCACTTCTATCACTTGCCTGGCTTCATTCCCTAGGATTAGGTCCAGTACCACCCCTTCTCTTGTCAGACTTTCCATGTGCTGGTTCAAAAAGCTCTCCTGTATGCACTTTAAGAATTCCACCCCCTTGAAACCTTTTGCACTAAGACTATCCCAGATAATATTGGGGAAGTTGGAATCCCCTACTATTAATACCATATAATATGGTGAGACCACATCTGGAGTATTGTGCGCAGTTTTGGTCTCCTTATCTGAGGAAGAATGTTCTTGCTATGGAGGGAGTGCAGCGAACGTTCACCAGACTGATTCCTGTGATGGCAGGATTGACGTATGATAAGAGATTGGGTCAATTAGTCTTGTATTTGCTAGAGTTTAGAAGAATGAGAGGGGATCTCATAGAAACCTACAAAATTCAAACAGGACTGGACAGACTAGATGGCGGGGCAGTCCAGGACCAGGGTCACAGTCTAAGGATAAGGGGTAAGCCATTTAGGACTGAGATGAGGAGGGATTTGTTCACCCAGAGAGTGGTGAACCTGTGGAATTCTCTACCACAGAAAGCAGTTGAGGCCAAATCATTAAATATATTCAAGAAAGAGTTAGATATAGTTCTTAGGGCTAAAGGGATCAAGGGATATGGGGAGAAAGAGGGAACAGGGTACTGAGTTTGGATGATCAGCCATGATCGTATTGAATGGCGGTGCAGGCCTGAAGGGCCGAATGGTCTACTCCGCTCCTATTTTTCTATGTTCCTGTTGTTTTTACACTTCTGTGAGATTTGCCTGCATATCTGCTCCCCCATCGCCCCTGATTATTTGGAGGCCTGTAGTACACTCCCAGCCAAGTGATTGTCCCCTGTTTGTTTTTAGGTTCTACCCATATGGCCTCATTTGAGGAACCTTCTAAGATATCATCCCTCCTTACTGCAGTAATTGACTCCTTGATCAGTAGTGGAATACCACCTCCTCTTTTACACCTCCCCCCACCCCCGTCACACCTGAAGATTCTATATCCTGGAATATTGAGCTGCCAGTCCTGCCCTTCCCTCAACCATGTCTCTGTGATAGCAATATTATCATATTCCCATGTGTTAATCAACACCCTCAATTCATCTGCCTTACTAGTCAGACTCCTTACGTTAAAATAGATGCTATCCAGCCTTGCATTATTCCTTTGTGCCTTAACAGGTCGATATTTGCTCTGGTCCCAGACTGACTTAGTTTCTCTTCTATATTTGGCTGCGCATCATCCCGTACTGAACCTCCACTCTGTATCCCATCCCCCTATTAGTTTAGCCAAATTAGTTTAACCCCCCCGCCCCCACCCCCCAACCAACAGCACTACCAAACCTTCCAGCAAGGATGTTGGTCCCGTTCCGGTTCAGGTGCCACCCGTCCCACTTGTACTGGTCCCACCTTCGCCAGAAACAGATCCAGTGATCCAGGAAACAAAAGCCCTCCCTCCTACACTATGTCTTCAGCCGTACATTCATCTGCTGTATCCTGTTCCTATATTCACTAGCATGTGGCACATGGAATAATCGAGAGATTACAACCTTCGAGGCCCTGCTTTTTAATCTGCTAACTAGCTCCCTAAACTCTTGTTGCAGGGCCTCATCCTTCTTTCTACCTATGTCGTTGGTACCATTGTGAACCACGACCTCTGACTGTTCACCCTCCCCCTTCAGAATGTTCCGCAGCCGCTCTGTGATATCCTTGACCCGAGCACCAGGGAGGCAACATACCATCTTGGAGTCGCGTTTGCGGCCACAGAAACGCCTATCTGTACCTCTTACAATAGAATCCGCTATCACTATAGCTCTCCCACTCCTTTTCCTCCCCTCCTGTGCAGCTGAGCCACCTGTGGTGCCACAGACTTGGCTGTTGCTGCATTCCCCTGAGAAGCTATCTCCCCCAACAGTATTCAAAGCGGAATATTTGTTAGAGAGGGAGATGGACCCAGGGGACTCCTGCACTACCTGCCTAGTTGCTCTATTTTGCCTTTCTGCCTGAGCAGTCTTTACCTGCGGTGCGACCACTTCCCTGTACATGCTATTCACGATGATCTCAGCCTCGCGGATGCTCCACAGGGTCCCCAGCCGCTGCTCCAGATCTGAAACGGGGATTTCGAGTAGATGCAGCTACTGCAACGTGTTAGTCCTGGACACTGGAAATGTCCCAGACTTCCTACATTGCACAGGAGGAGCACTCTATGCTGTTGAGCTGCCCTGCCATGGTGTACCCTTAATTTACTCCCTTAGATTACTCAAATATTAGAAATTATTTACATTAGGGGCCTTGATTCCCTAAAAAACATGACTTACTATATAAAAAATTAGTAATAATTACTAGTAATTAATAATAAATTACCCTAATTAAAAGAAAGCTCTTTAGTAGTACTAACCTTATCACTCATAAGGTAGGTTTTGAGCTTTTTTTAAAAGAATAACTTTCTCTGCCCTGATATTTTTAAGCTATTTACAGGCACGAACAGCTGTTACTTACCCAACCAATCAGCTTACAAATTTCCCGTGATGTCACTAAATCTTTTTTTTCCTCTTTTGAGACTCCGCGCGCTGGCACAGAGAGAGATCCTTTCGACTGCGCAGCTACGGTCTTCAGGTAGCACTGATGACACTCAGCTCTACCTCAACACTACCTCTCTTGACTCTTCCGCTGTCTCTAAATTGTCAGGCTGCTTGCCTGACATTCAGTACTGAGCAGTAATTCCCCTGTTACGACCAGGTGAGAAGGGGTCTAAGGGTTCCCTCTCAGCCTTTGCCTGGTTTAACTGTAACAGGTTTTAATTTTAAAACACCGTGTTTTTAGCTCCCCCTCAGTGAATCCTTGTTCACTGCTCCAATTGTAAGCCAAAGAAATCAAACAGGTTTCCTTAGCTTTAAACAAGAAAGGTAGGAGTTTATTAATCTTAAACTCTAATCCAGTTAGTGACTATGAATATGCGACACAACTGCGCAAGCATATATACGCAATAAACAGATTGAGATTGAAAAAGTAGAAGGAATAAAGGGGAAATGTTTGAGGCAATATCTGGTATTTACAGTCCTTGAAGTTCAATGTGGAGTCTTTGGTTGCCGGTAAGGGTGGGAGGGTGAGTTGTAAAGAGGCTGCAGAGAGGCTTCAGGGTGATTTGGACAAGTTGAGTGAGTGGGCAAATGCATGGCAGATGCTGTATAATATGCTATACGTTCGTGTCTGTAAATAGCTTAAAAATATCAGGACAGAGAAAGCTATTCTTTTTTTAAAAAAAAGCTCAAAACCTACCTTATGAGTGATAAGGTTATCCACTTTGGTAGCAAAAACAGGAAGGCAGAATGGCTATAAACTGAGAGAGGGGAATATGCAACGAGACCTGGGTGTTCTCGTACACCAGTCACAGAAGGTAAGCATGCAGGTGCAACAGGCAATGAAAAAGGCAAATGGTATGTTGGCCTTCATAGCAAGAGGATTCGAGTACAGGAGCAGGGATGTCTTGCTGCAATTATACAGGGCCTTAGTGAGGCCATACCCGGAACATTGTGTGCAGATTTGGTCTCCTTATCTGAGGAAAGATGTTCTTGCTATAGAGGGAGCGCAGCAAAGGTTTACCAGACTGATTCCTGGGATGGCGGGACTGACGTATGAGGAGAGATTGAGTCGGTTAGGATTATATTCGCTGGAGTTCAGAAGAGTGAGGGGGGATCTCATAGAAACTTGTAAAATTCTAACAGGACTTGACAGGGTAGATGCAGGAAGGATGTTCCCGATGGTGGGGGAGTCCAGAACCAGAGGTCATAGTCTAAGGATATGGGGTAAACCTTTCAGGACTGAGATGAGGAGAAATTACTTCACCCAGAGAGTGGTGAGCCTGTGGAATTCGCTACCACAGAAAGCAGTTGAGGCCAAAACATTGTACGTTTTCAAGAAGGAGTTAGATATCGCTCTTAGGTCGAAAGGGATCAAAGGGTATGGGGCGGAAGCGGGAACAGGTTACTGAGTTGGTTGATCAGCCATGATCATCATGAATGGCGGAGCAGGCTCGGAGGGCTGAATGGCCTACTCCTGCTCCTATTTTCTATGTTTCAATTCATTGGGGCCCAGTTCACGCTTCAACTTGTTCCGATGTAGGAGTCTTTTCTCTCTTGAGGTTTACATGTCTTCCATGGGTCCGGTGGCTTGGGGAGAGACAGAGAGGCTTCGTTGTTCCAGTTTCAGTTGCGCACAGCCTTCTGTGCCTTTCTCTGTGGCACAATTCAAAAAACCCCAGGTTGCCCAGCAGATTAGTCATGTGACTAGCTCCTTATAGAGTCATAGAGCGACACAGCACTGAAACAGGCCCTTTGGCCCACTGAATCTGTGCCGACCAACAACCACCCATTTATACTAATCCTACATTAATCCCATATTCCCTACCACCTACCTACCTACACTCGGGGCAATTTACAATGGCCAATTTACCTATCAACCTGCAAGTCTTTGGCTGTGGGAGGAAACTGGAGCACCCGGCGGAAACTCACGCGGTCACAGGGAGAACTTGCAAACTCCGCACAGGCAGTACCCAGAACCGAACCTGGGTCGCTGGAGCTGTGAGGCTGCGGTGCTAACCACTGCGCCACTGTGCTGCCCAAACAGTCTCTCCTGCAAGGTTTGTGGATTGTACCTTAACAGTCTCTGTTTGTCTCTCCAGAATGCGCTTCCTTACACCTTCAATGTCTGGTGATCAAAATCCATTTGGGTTAATTGTCAAGCAGCATTCCTAAGTCTGCAAATATCCTTCCAGCCCAGTGTCTGGTGATCTTCGAACAAGTCATTTCTTTACTCCAGCAACAGTTTAAAATCAGTGTTCATGTGACAAAATTAATATGCCTCAACCTTGGCAGGTGGGGGTCTGCGTGACACCCTCCAATTAATTACTGGGGAAACCAAAGTCAGTGTCTTAGGTCCCCATAAAGTCTGTTCCCTAACCACCGACTCCATCCTTCTCCCTGAGTACTGTCTGAGGCTGAGCCAGACTGTTTGCAACCTTGGCGTCATACTTGACCTTGAGATGAGCTTCTGACCACATATCTGCGCTAGTTCCAGGACCACCTATTTCCACCTCCGCAACATCACCCCATCTGCTGCTGAACTCTCATCCATGCCTTTATTCCTCCCGATCTAACTATTCGAATGCACTGCTGGCCAGCCTCCCACATTCTACTCTCCGTAAATATGAGGTCATCCGAAAGTCTGCTGCCTGTGTCCTAACTTACACCAAGTCCCATTGAACCCTCACCCCTGTTGGAGAAAATCCAGATTGTGCCCAATTGTTGAACAAATTCTCTGGACTCAGACGTTGAGAACAAACACTTTATTGCATGATATCATGGGGTGCACACCTTTCCTAAAGGCGGTCCAGTGCTACTCCAAAGAGCTACAGATCGCTGTGGACTTATATAGTATAAAAGAGGCAGAGCTAACAGTTTCACAATTAGATAAACACCCTCAAGACAATCACAAGACCGCCTACGTGACGGTGCACCATGCAGAGTCCGTTATGTGTAAAGCGTTAGTTTCGACAATAACAAACTATAGTTCCTTAATTCAATGCCCACTCCAGACATCAATCTGGCCATAACGTCTGATTGTGGTTAGCTGCTCTGTCTACAATTTATGACTGTTGGTTGTGGTTAGATTAGCTACAAGCTGTGTCCTGTTTTTCTGTTTCTATAAAGTTAAGTAATAATTAGCAAAGCTCAGCAAAATTCTCCAACAATCCCTCCTTTTATCATACCATGATATCACAGCATCATCATGAGTAGAGGGGAGAGGTATGGGGCTTAAAGTAATCATTGAAGCATATCTTTTTCTGCCATCGCGCTGTACCAGCTGCAAGGCCAAGCTAGCAATACATGATTGATTAATCTCAGCTTAAATGTCCCCATAATATTCTGTTCTTAAAAGTCTAAAATTCTGTTCTTACTACAGTCCCCTCTTGACATTCAAAACCCTTTTAAGAATCCTTCCCTTGATCCCACCTCGGTGCCTTTAATGGTCTCTATTTGTCTAGAAACAGCCTTCAACACCCGGAGGGATCGCACTCAATACATCGCCTACTTATATCACAAGGGGGCAGCGGGAACTCTGTAAATGCATAAGTTTTGCAGGGGCTTCAAATACTTGCTTACAAAATAAAAGGTACAATTACCATCTCAGTTAAGTATCACTGTCACATAGACGATTGTACAAACCTAATACAATTTCATTCTTAAGGTACATTGATCATTCATTAATTCACTTTAAGTATATTCTTTTGGGCCTCCTTATCTCGAGAGACAATGGATACGCGCCTGGAGGTGGTCATTGGTTTGTGAAGCAGCGCCTGGAGTGGCTATAAAGGCCAATTCTGGAGTGACAGGCTCTTCCACAGGTGCTGCAGAGAAATTTGTTTGTCGGGGCTGTTGCACAGTTGGCTCTCCCCTTGCGCCTCTGTCTTTTTTCCTGCCAACTACTAAGTCTCTTCGACTCGCCACAATTTAGCCCTGTCTTTATGGCTGCCCGCCAGCTCTGGCGAATGCTGGCAACTGACTCCCACGACTTGTGATCAATGTCACACGATTTCATGTCGCGTTTGCAGACGTCTTTATAACGGAGACATGGACGGCCGGTGGGTCTGATACCAGTGGCGAGCTCGCTGTACAATGTGTCTTTGGGGATCCTGCCATCTTCCATGCGGCTCACATGGCCAAGCCATCTCAAGCGCCGCTGACTCAGTAGTGTGTATAAGCTGGGGGTGTTGGCCGCTTCAAGGACTTCTGTGTTGGAGATATAGTCCTGCCACCTGATGCCAAGTATTCTCCGAAGGCAGCGAAGATGGAATGAATTGAGACGTCGCTCTTGGCTGGCATACGTTGTCCAGGCCTCGCTGCCGTAGAGCAAGGTACTGAGGACACAGGCCTGATACACTTTAAGTATATATGAAAAGGTTATACAATTACCCTTTTATGGCATAACTAATTGTCCCTTCTTTGACAGAGCAAGTTCGAACACTAATTGCTTTTCGGGTAGCTGTCCAACCTGTGTTCATACATCCTCTTGCATTGCCTAATTAATTTCTTAAGTTGCCAAATTAAGTATGTCACATCTAACACCATGATACCCAAAACCACTATCAGGACATGGGAGATAATTCTAAACCAGGGGTGTATCTGCACATCTGACCCCCAGTTCCATAAGTCCTCCCACCAGGTAGAATAATTTATCTTGTCAATCTCATCTTGTAGCATCTTCGACTGTTGTTCCAGCTTGCAATGGCTTCTAGCTGCTATCTCTCTTTACCCAAGCATGTGGGCAATGGCTGAATAGTATATTCATATTCTCGGAGGTAATTTGTCAAATCCTCCTGAATACTTTCTGTCGCTGTTATCGTTTCTGTCTTTTGCTCATGTATCTCTACCAACTCCATCTTCCCTACTCGGGTTGGTATTTGTGGGTTGAACCAAAATGTACTGTTGCTCACTGGACAAGTCCGTTTATGTCCATACTGGTACTCCTTCGCTGTGGTGGTTAAGCAATATCTCCCCATTCCCATATAGGCCACATGGGTTAGTCCTGACAATGCTTTCCTAGCTTCCATGGTGCAATTTACAGTAGCATTAAATCCACATTTTGATTCTGCCGTTTTATATTTAGGATGAGGACATATGATCACCTGGTTTTCCAGACTACACTCAGACAATGGACAATGTTGTTCCAATTATCTCTTTTCCAATTTCCATAACATAGGGTAAAATATCATTGTATTTTATGTAATCTTTTTATCATTTTCTCATTACCAAATTCCTGTCTCAACAATTGTTACAGTAATACCTTGTACAACTCTCGGGTCTTCTCAGGGCACCAGTCAGGTAGCTGGATATCTGAGAAAATCAATATTACCGGTACCAACTCGAGCTTTACATTATCATATACAATTTTATTAGTTTTTATTATCGCAAGTCCATTTTCTAGTCCTGTAGTCAAGACCGGGCAAGGGAGACCAGTCACTTGTGACTGTTGGGTCGTAACCTTACTCGTCGGTAATTCGGATGTGGGGTTAACCGTGGGGTTGGTGCTTGTTGTCCGTTTAATCTCACAACCTGAAATAGGAACTGTCCTTTTTTTTTTTTAGAGCTTTAATATCTTGCGCTAGGGGGAGTTCGAGGATTGTCTGCACTCACTTTTGCTCTGTCTCATGCTTTCCCTGTGTTATTACTATTCCCAAATAAGAAACCTTTTCCTTCATTATCGGTGCCATTTTCAGTTTAACTTTCACTCTAACCTTCTGAAGGAAGGTGGAATATCGATGGATTATTATAAAATCCCTGGGAGAGACACGTCCAGATGTACTGTTGTCCCTTGAACGTAAACGCAAATTTATATTGACTCTTGTGCCAACTGTATGGACCAGAACCCATTGCTAATGTCCAACACAGTAAACCACTGATTTGTTATTTTCTAAAACTTTGATTGTCCTCTTAAATATCAGATAGATTTCCCTTTTAGTGCTTTAAATAACCACTCATATCAGTTAAATTTTGTTTATTGATTCCAATTTCTTATGCCCAGACTTGGTTGTATTTTTTGTACGTTAAGGACAGAAATGCTTGCAACTATCTTTCCTTCTCAAGCATTTTGTCTCATTGATAAAGATGCTATGATATTTGATGTCTGCAATTAAGTTTTAAATTTTCAAAGCTGCTGGATTGCTGGATCTCTTGTTGTGGCATCAGTTCTCATGTGGCCTTGGAACCTGCCGTCACCTGCTTAAAAAGAATCCATTGTGGCTCTGCCCCTGAGCCCAATGGGTTAATTTGTCCAATTTTATCTGTCAACTTAGAAATGTAAAATTTAACAATGTCCAATATGTATACATTTGACTCTCAGCAATGCAAAAAGCTGCAGCGGGTTAAGTTCTTTGTTTGTCTCCAAGGGGGCGGAGCAAAACATTCTCAGCTTCGTCACTTTACGAAACCTTTCTTTTCTGATCGAAAAGAACTATCCATTTTAAATTTGTTTCAATCCTTTTGGTATCCTTAGGGTTTAAAAACAACAAAATCATGTGTAACATTTTCAATTTCAAAGGAAAGCATCTCCATCAGGAAAGACAGCATTTTTTAGATTAAACTCCAATTGTTTCCAAATTTTTTTTAGTATCTTTTGTAAGAGGTTCCTAATCCAAGGATTTTTACAACAAAGATGAGTCCAATTCCAATTCACTGCAATAATATTTAAAAATCAAAACTGCCGATGTTATATGAACGAGTCTTGTGTCCGGAACTTAAGACTCCTCCAAAACATGGCATAATAAACTTGAAAGTTCATTGTTGCAACAAATGAAATTTCCAGTTCTTCAACTTAAACAGGTCAATTAACCTTAACAGTATTAATTCAATTCAGACTTATTAACTTATAATACTTATTAACTACACACAACAGAACAGAATAGCACGTGCTTATTTTAAAAGATAGGTAAATTACGTCATTTTCTTGCTCTTTCTTCAGGTGCTTTTTCAAATGACTGTAATAAAACCAAAAACTAAAGAAAAAGTTATTTAACGTTCTTATAACAAAAGATTTAACACCAGCTTTTTAAACAGACAGAATCTTTCCTATATCTCCTTTTCTATCCTTTCTTTCCCTTAAAACAATATAATGGTCAGTAAAACATGTCTTCAAATTTAGACTCCAAAAACTAGAACAGATTTTACACTGGAACTCCAATTAAAGCAGGAGTTGTAAACTTCAAATTGGATTTCTGCCAGACATCTTCAAACCTTCAAGGCTTATCTCTTAGAAAATTGTTCATTGCCTTTTCACAGTTGCAAAACTAATTAAAAATAAAACTTTAACTTAAAATATAATTCAATTTTATATCCCATTCCTGGGTGCACAACACTAAATCGAAATGAACACACTCAACAATCACTTTTCACACTCACTCAATTCCAAACAACTTAATAGAATTCAATTTTCAACATTAAAGCCAGACAACAAAGAGTTAACGACAGTCAGTTCTACAGAACACAATCTGTACAGAACACAAGCTGTTCTTCCCAGATATTCAATTCATTCGCGGAAGCTTCCGACATTCTCTCAGTCGAATCAAAGACACAGTTACTTGTTTTTACTCTAAAACATACCTATCTTTAAAACACATATTTACCGTGGCGCTTCTGCGTCTCCTTCGAGGGGGCAAACGGACGTGGATTGCCTTTCTCCAGAGGACATGGATTACTCGTCCCCGGGGGCGACCCTTCCTTCTTGGAAGCCATTGAGTCCATTCTTACTTCTACTTTCTCAAAACCTTCTAATTTTACGAGTTCTTTTCTATGGAGTAAACAACATTAACACAAACAAAAGACGAACCACACACAAGGAGACGAACAGGCGCAGTTAATGTTAAATTCTCAAGGTCAGCTAACCGGCACACCCCTGTCTCTCAGGCCAACGCTCTTTCGTTCTCCCTCCGTCCCACAGCCTCTCTCTCTAGGGCCAGATTCCGGCTCGTGTACTCAGGAGCAACGATCATGTGCCTGTCGGGTCAATTTGGTATTAAATTTAGTTACAGCCCCAGTCGTTCACCGTCCCAGACGGTTGTCCTAATTGCTTTTGTCCCACAGCCTCTTTACTCCACCCGGTGGAGGAACAGCTCGTGCAAACTCAAATTAGGATCCCCAAATTCCCGGAATTTGGTACTACTACTACACCGAATTCGCCACATTTTACTGGATTTTCTACTTATCTCCTACTTCCCTTCGCGGAATTTTAGATCTTTTCTGATCAGGTTTCAGCCAATTCTTCCTTGACCCCTCTAGTCCCCCTCTCCCAGTTATCTGGCCTTCACGTGGGGCCCAGTTGCCCTCTTAATTCCGGCTCAGGCTGGGTGATTGAGACACTAGGGTCGCAGAAAAGTTGACTTACCCCTGATCCTGTCAATTATTTCTTCACTAGGTTCTTTTGGATCCCGTGAACTCAGGGATCCTGATGACTACGCCAAAACTGTTGGAGAAAATCCAGATTGTGCCCAATTGTTGAACAAATTCTCCGGACTCAGACGTTGAGAACAAACACTTTATTGCATGATATCATGGGGTGCACACCTTTCCTAAAGGCGGTCCAGTGCTACTCCAAAGAGCTACAGATTGCCGTGGACTTATATAGTATAAAAGAGGCAGAGCTAACAGTTTCACAATTAGATAAACACCCTCAAGACAATCACAAGACCGCCTACGTGACGGTGCACCATGCAGAGTCCGTTATGAGTAAAGCGTTAGTTTCGACAATAACAAACTATAGTTCCTTATTTCAATGCCCACTCCAGACATCAATGTGGCCATAACGTCTGATTGTGGTTAGCTGCTCTGTCTACAATTTATGACTGTTGGTTGTGGTTAGATTAGCTACAAGCTGTGTCCTGTTTTTCTGTTTCTATAAAGTTAAGTAATAATTAGCAAAGCTCAGCAAAATTCTCCAACACCCCTGTGCTCACTGACCTACGTTGGTTCCCAGTTAAGCATGCCTTGATTTTAAAATTCTCATCCTTGTTTTCAAATCCCTCAATGGCCTCACCCTGCCCTATCTCTATAATCTCCTTCAGCCCCACTACCGTCCAATATATCTGCGCTCCTCCAGTTCTGACCTCTTTGGCATCCCAGATTTTATTCACTGCAGCATTGCTGGCTGTGCAGTCAACCGTCAAGGCTCTAAGCTCTGGAATTCCCTTCCTAAACTTCTCCTCTCTACCTCGCTCTCCCTTTAAGATGCTGCTTAAAACCTACCTCTTTGATCAAGTTTTTAATCAGTTACCCTAATATCTCACGTGGCTCTGTCATTTTTATTTGCTTGTGAAGCACCTTGGGACATTTTACTATGTTAAAGGCACTATATAAAGGCAAGCTGATGATGTTCACTTTTGAAGCGTTTATTGCTGATTTATCAGAAGTAGTTAGTTGTTGTATAAATTAATTGCTTATGCAGTGTGATTTGAAACAGTGAGCTTTCTTTCCCTGCACAGAGGCCTCACAGTTGTCGCTTATTTAATAGTTTCTCAAGATGGTCAGTCACCTCTGGAAACTAGAAAGACAGCTGCTGCATTGTATCCTCTCTACTTATGAATAATGAGTGCAAAGAGTAGGGCTGCAGGGCATTACAGGGATAGGGAGGGGTTCTTGAAGGAGGAGGGAGAGGTAGCTGGGGAGAGCATTAGAATGTGCAGCCACAATGTTTGAAGCCTTTGCCAAAATGGAACAGAGGTAAAGGGAATTGGTGATTTCGCTGGCTGCGATTTTCTTTATATACTGTACCAGCTGGTAGGCTCGCTGTTGTGAATGTGTATGTGTAAGATATACCCTGAGGGTTATATCTCCTAGTGTGTAAAGTTAAGGATAATAGTGGTACTGAACTGTAAATATAAACTTACTGGTGACTAGCAAAATAATTTTTCTTCTTTTCACACAGAGATTAAATATTTAATACTAATCATATTTTCTTTTTGTTTCAATAATTAAGGAATTATGGAGGTGTCTACGTTGGTTTGCCAGCAGATACTGCCAAGGTTCCCAGTCAAACAGCGACAACTGGGAAAGGTATCAAGAGACCATTTGATGTGTACTTCAATTAGATAAAATATTTAAAAATTTAATTTCCTTGAACTTGCATGCATAAACTGTCATGCAGTGTCACTTCCCTGTGTCCCCTTAGTGTTCACCTTCAACATCAAGAGGCGAAGGAATTATTGAGTGTTCATAAAAAAAAAAAAATCCAGTTCTAAACTTTATACATTGATCCATTGGAACTGTACCTGTAATTGACAGTGTCAGTATAATGTTACTTTCCTTAACACTGAATGGCAGCCTTACCAACTCAGGAAAAATCCATTAACTCGGAAATCGAAACAGCAAAACTGAAGCAGAATTCTAAAGAATCCTAGAGAGTCCTAGAGAAGATCTGACAAGCAGAAGCCTGTTTGTGGAAAAGAACAATGAGTGAACCAAAAAAAAAATTCTTTCACTCCACTACCACTCCCTTATTAAGCAGGATTTCATCCGTAATCTCACCCCTACTAATCAGGATTTCGATCCAGCCCTCACCCTCACACTGACCAACATTTTAGCTCCCCTTCCCCTGAGGATTTCAGCCTCACTGACTCTCCCCAGCACTGAGCAAGATTTCAGCCATACTTACCCATCTAAATGAGAGAGCTTTTCTCATTCCTCCTCTGTACAGATGTTGCTTCACCTCCATCCCATTCTGTCCTCTCCAATTGACTTTGGAGCATGCCTGAGTAATTGGCTTCAGGATATGCCTATTTGATATAATTTGACCATTTGGGTTTTTAGGGACACCCACAGATTACAGAGTTCTCCAGGCAGTGTAATAATACACCGTGTGTTCCATAGTGTGATGGTACTCCTGACTTTACAAAACATGGGCACCTGGAATTTCCGGGAGTTCTTCTAATCTCCTGCCAGACCTTCAATAGAAAACCCTGAGAAATTAAACAGTCATTAAACTGTTTCTCCAGGGAATTGGACCTCCGGACAGGAGATTGGGGTACTTCTGTGGAAACTCTCCTCCTACATCTTCAAACTTACTATCTCTTAGCCATCAGTATGCAGGTCACCAAACAGGCACACCTCCCATTTGATGCCAGCATCCTTACTGGTGGTGCAAATCAGATGCGATTCAGTTTGCTGTTAATACTATCAGTGATGGCAAATAGTTTAATGTGCAATTAAGTTATCACCAAAACTTAGATTTAATGAGTGCAGGGATCACAGTATGCCCTCCTGATACCTACATGTGTACTTTCCAGCAGAGATCACACAGCAGCAATCAGGAGCCAGGAGTTGGTTTGGTATCTCTCTTTACTCCAAATTTAGATTTTAAAAATATACAAGAACTTTAATATTGTTTCAGAAACAGAAATTGTCAACAAAATATCTGCTAACCTAGTGCAGTACATTTAGAACAAAATAGTGCTATCAAGTGGCACTGGCTTAGCAATAACCTGCTCAGTGATGCTCAGTTTGGGTTCTGCCAGGGCCATTCAGCTCCTGACCTCATTACAGCCTTGGTTCAAACATGGACAAAATAGCTAAACTCAAGAGATGAGGTGAGAGTGACTGCGCTTGACATCAAGGCAGCATTTGACCGAGTATGGCATCAAGGAGCCCTGGCAAAACTGGAGTCAATGGGCATCAGGGGGAAAACCCTCCGCTGGTTGGAATCGTACCTAGCACAAGGGAAGATGGTTGTGGTTGTTGGAGGTCTATCATCTCAGTTCCAGGACCACACTGCAGGGGTTCCTCAGGGTAGTGTCCTAGGCCCAATCTTCAGCTGCTTCATCAATGACCTTCCTTTAATCATAAAGTCAGAAGTAGGGATGTTCGATAATGATTGTGCAATGTTCAGCACCATTCACGACTCCTCAAATACGGAGGCAGTCCATTTCCATATGCAGCAAGACCTGGACCGATATCCAGGCTTCGGCTGATAAGTGGCAAGTAACATTCGTGCCACACAAGTGCCAAACAAGTGAAAATTTAACCATCTCCCCTTGATGTTCAATGGCATTACGGTCGCTGAATCCCCCACTATCAACATCCTAGGGTTTACCATTGACCAGAATCTGAACTGGAGTAGCCATATAAATACCGTGGCTACAAGAGCAGGTCAGAGGCTAGGAATCCTGAGGGGAGTAACTCACCTCCTGACTCCCCACCGTCTTTCCACCATCTACGAGGCACAAGTCAGCAGTGTGATGGAATACTTTCCACTTGCCTGGATGAGTGCAGCTCCAACAACACTCAAGAAGCTCGACACCATCCAGGACAAAGCAGCCCGCTTGATTGGCATCCCATCCACAAATATTTACTCCCTCCACCACAGATGCACAGTGGCAGCAGTGTGTACCATTTACTGCAGCAGCACACCAAGGCTCCTTAGACAGAACCTTCCAAACCCGCGACCTCTACCACTAGAAGGACAAGGGCAGCAGATGCATGGGAACACCACCATCTGCAAGTTCCCTTCCAAGTCACACATCATCCTGACTTGGAATTATATCGCTGTTCCTTCACTGTCGCTAGGTCAAAATCCTGGAACTCCCTTCCTAACAGCACTGTTGGTGTACCGACCCCACATGGACTGCAGCGGTTCAGGAAGGCAGCTCACCACCACCTTCTCAAGGGCAAGTAGGGGTGAGCAATAAATTCTGGCCTAGCCAGCGATGCCAACATCCCATGAATGAATAAAAAAAAACAAAATGGACATTACTACAACAACTTGCATTTATATTACATATTACACATTTCTCTTCCCTATTCACTGAAAGCAAGCATTCAGTTGCAGCAATAAAAGCAAAATACTGCGGATGCTGGAAATCTGAAATAAAAACAAGAAATGCTGGAACCACTCAGCAGGTCTGGCAGCATCTGTGGAAAGAGAAGCAGAGTTAACGTTTCTGGTCAGTGACCCTTCATCGGAACTGACAAATATTAGAAAAATCACAGGTTATAAGCAAGTGAGGTAGGGGTGGGGCAAGAGACAACAAAGGAGGTCTGGATTGGACCAGGCCACATAGCTGACCAAAAGGTCACGGAGCAAAGGCAAACAATATGTTAATGGTGTGTTGAAAGACAAAGCATTAGTACAGATTAGGTGTTAATACACTGAATATTGAACAGCAGCAAGTGCAAACCTGAAAGAAAACAGTGGGTAAGCAAACTGAACAAACTAAGATGAAATGAAATAAATGCAAAAAAAAGATTGTAAAAAAAGAATGTTAAAAAAAAGGAAGAAAAAATAACTAAAAATGAAAGTAAAATGGGGGGCTGTCATGCTCTGAAATTATTGAATTCAATGTTCAGTCCAGCAGGCTGTAGTGTGCCTATTCGGTAGATGAGATGCTGTTCCTCGAGCTTGCGTTGATGTTCACTGGAACACTGCAGCAATCCCAGGACAGAGATGAGAGCAGGGGGGAGTGTTGAAATGGCAAGCAACCGGAAGCACAGGGTCCTGCTTGCGGACTGAGCGGAGATGTTCCGCAAAGCGGTCACCCAGTCTGCGCTTGGTCTCCCCAATGTAGAGGAGACCAGATTGTGAGCAGCGAATACAGTATACCACATTGAAAGAAGTACAAGTAAATCGCTGCTTCACCTGAAAGGAGTGTTTGGGGCCTGGGATAGTGAGGAGAGAGGAGGTAAATGGGCAGGTATTACACCTCCTGCGATTGCAGGGGAAGGTGCCATGGGACGGGGTGGAGGTGGTGGGGGTAATGGAAGAGTGGACCAGGGTGTCGTGGAGGGAGCAATCCCTTCAGAATGCTGACAGGGGAAGGGAGGGGAAGATGCGTTTGGTAGTGGCATCACGCTGGAAGTGGCAGAAATGGCGGAGGATGATCCTTTGGATATGGAGGCTGGTGGGGTGAAAAGTGAGGACAAGGGGAACCCTGTCACAGTTCTGGGGGGAAGGGGTGAGGGTAGAGGTGCGGGGAATGGGCCGGACACGGTTGAGGGCCCTGTCAACCACAGTGGGGGGAAATCCTCGGTTGAGGAAAAAGGAGGTCATATCAGAAGCACCGTCATGGAAGGTAGCATCATCAGAGCAGATGCGTCGGAGACGGAGAAACTGGGAGAATGGAATGGAGTCCTGACAGGAGGTAGGGTGTGAAGAAGTGTAGTCGAGGTAGCTGTGGGAGTCGGTGGGCTTATAATGGATATTAGTAGACAACCTATCCCCAGAGATGGAGACAGAGAAGTCGAGGAAGGGAAGGGAAGTGTCAGAGATGGACCGTGTAAAGGTGAGAGAAGGGTGGAAATTGGAAGCAAAGTTGATAAAGTTTTCCAGTTCGGGGCGGGAGCAGGAAACGGCACCGATACAGTCATTAATGTACCGGAAAAAGAGTTGGGGGAGGGGGCCTGAGTAGGACTGGAACAAAGAATGCTCGACATATCCCACAAAAAGACAGGCATAACTAGGACCCATGTGGGTACCCATAGCAACACCTTTTACTTGAAGGAAGTGCGTGGAGTTGAAGGAGAAGTTGTTCAATGTGAGAACAAGTTCAGCCAGGCGGAGGAGGGTGGTGGTGGATGGGGACTGGTTGGGCCTCTGTTCCAGGAAGAAGCGGAGAGCCCTGAAACCATCCTGGTGGGGGATGGAGGTGTAGAGCGATTGGACATCCAACACACCATTAACATATTGTTTGCCTTTGCTCTGTGACCTTTTGGTCAGCTATGTGGCCTGGTCCAATCTAGACCTCCTTTGTTATCTCTTGCCCCAGCCCCACCTCACTTGCTTATAACCTGTGACTTTTCTAATATTTATCAGTTCCGATGAAGGGTCACTGACCCGAAACGTTAACTCTGCTTCTCTTTCCACAGATGCTGCCAGACCTGCTGAGTGGTTCCAGCATTTCTTGTTTTTATTTCAGGTGCAGCAAGCAGTTAGGAAGGTGAATGGTATGTTAGCCTTCATTGCAAGAGGATTTGAGTACAGGAGCAAGGATGTCTTATTGCAGTTATGCAGGGCCTTGGTGAGACCACATCTGGAGTATTGTGTGCAGTTTTGGTCTCCTTATCTGAGGAAGGATGTTCTTGCCATGGAGGGAGTGCAAAGAAGATTTACTAGGCTGATTCCTAGGATGGCAGGACTGACGTATGAGGAGAGACTATATTCACTAGAGTGTAGAAGAATGAGGGGATTTCATAGAAACCTATAAAATTATAACAGGATGAGACAGGCGAGATGCAGGGAGGATGTTCCTGATGGCTGGGGAGTCCAGAACCAGTGGTCACAGTCTCAGGATATGGGGTACGCCATTTAGAACCGAGATGGGGAGAAATTGCTTCACTCAGAGGGTGGTGAACCTGTGTAATTCTCTACCGTAGAAGGCAGTGGAGGCCAAGTCATTAAATATATTCAAGAAGGAGGTAGATTTTTTTAATGCTAAAGGGATCAAGAGATATGGGGAGAAAGTGGGAACAGGGTACTGAATTAGACAATAAGCCATGATCTTTTTTGAATGGCAGAGCAGGGCCGAATGGCCTACTCCTACTCCTGATTTTCAATGTTTCTATCTTTAGGGAGTCATTTTGACTTTGTGCAGTGGTTTAAGACGGTTGAATCAGCAGCCCGCTCTCCCATTTTTATTCCATTAATTTCATTAGAAGTAAAAGTTGGGAGGATTCAGGCTGCCGACTTGCTATCATTCAATTTACACCATCACACAAGTCAAATCATCCACTTAGGACTTTTTTAAAAAGCCTCAAGTCTCTTCACAACAGAAAGAGTTGTGGTCACCAAGCCATGGAGGGAAACTTAGTAGGCATTACTGAAAGTTAAATGTAGAATACTATTCATTGGGGAATATCTTTAAACAGGAAAGCCAACCTTTGCCTGTTTGTAAGTACTGTGCTATTTAGAAATTAGGATGGATAACAGAAATTGGATTTATCACTGGAAGGTTGCGTGTGTATGTTAAAGAGAACCACTGTAACATTTGGACTGTGTTAAACTGTCAAATCTCCTAGTTCCGAAAGAGTGAAACATTTGTCCATTTTGAGCCCGTTTGAATGCTGACAGACCAGCTATGTGTTTCAAGATTTTTTTGTCCTTCTTGTAAACAGATTTGTCAATTTGATTTTCTTTAGATAGTCTTAAGTTGCACAATAACCACTCGCCCAGTAACCCTGTGCACAGTAATCAAGTGTGCTTCTTCATTCTGCTTTTCTTTACTTGGAAAGACTAGAAGCTGATATGAATGCAGAGGGATCTAACAATTCGAAGGTATGTTTTTACTTAATTTGCGGTTCAGAAAAACGATGTTGTGCCGAACCTTTAACCTACTCTAAGATAAAACTAACTACCTACCCTTCATTCTACTATCATCCATGTACCTAGCCAAGAGTCGCTTAAATGTCCCTAATGTATCTGCTTCTACTACCACCGCTGGCAGCGCATTCCACGCACCCACCACTCTCTGTGTAAAGAACCTACCTTTGACATCTCCCCGAAACCTTCCTCCAATCACCTTAAAATTTGCGTATATTTGTGCAGGCAACAAGCATTAATATGGCCAGGAAGAAAATTCTGTAACTTTCCAGGATGCCCCAAATGCAGGGCGATATGAAACAAGCTATCCATGATATGTCTTTCCTGCTTTTTTTTCAATTGAGTATAGTGGAAGGGAAGATAGGGCATGATGTACAGTGGTGGCCAATTTGATAGTGCTTGCTTTACATATTCGCCCAAAGTTAAAATGACTCCCCCCACCCCCCTTAATGTGGTTGTCTTCTTCTGCGTGGAATACTTTAAGGATCTGTAACACCAGCCATGTTGTAATGCTGGAGAAACATTTTATTGCACAACATAGGGCAAAGCCATCCATCATTGGCCTTAGTTTTAAATATTGAGTCTAAATGTGAGACAAACACCTTCATTGAGTCATAGAGCCGTACAGCATAGAAACAGGCCCTTCGGCCCACTGTGTCCATGCTGACTATAATGCCTATCTATACTAATCCCACCTTCCTGCATTAATTCCATGTCCCTCTATGCCTTGCTCATTCAAGTACCTGTCCAGATGCCTCTTAAATGTCGCTACTGTTCCTGCCTCCACCACCTCCTCAGGCAGCTCATTCCAGATACCCACTATTCTTTGTGTGAAAAATTTACCCCTTTGATTCCCTTTAAACCTCCTCCCTCTCACCTTAAATCTATGCCTTCTAGTTTTAGTCACCCCTACCATGGGAAACAGACTCTGGCTATCTACCCTATCTATGCCTCTCATAATTTTATATACCTCTATCATGTCCCCTCTCAGCCTCCTTCGCTCCAGGGAAAACAGACCCAGCCTATCCAATCTCTCTTTATAACTCAAGCCCTCCAAACCAGGCAACAGCCTTGTGAATCTTTTCTGCACCCTTTCTAGCTTAATCACATCTTTCCTGTAACGTGGCAACCAGAACTGCACACAGTACTCCAAATGCGGCCTAACCAATGTTATGTACAACTGTAACATGATGTCCCAACTCTTGCACTCAATGTCTCGGCTGATGAAGGCAAGCATGCCATACACCTTCTTCACCACCCTGTCTACCTGTTTTGCCACTTTCAGGGAACTATGTATTTGCACCCCAAGGTCTCTCTGCTCAAGAACACTCCCCAGGGCCCTGCCATTCACTGTATATATCCTGCCCTGGTTTAACTTCCCAAAATGCATCACTTCACACTTGTCTGCATTAAATTCCATTCAGAATGCATTATATTGTGACTCAAATAAGAGTCTGTGTGGATGTAAATTCAGCTATACTTGTGACTCCAATCCCCAGTATCCCCAAATTGATGCTTGACAGTTTCCATCAATCACAGTGCTCAACCATTTCCCCCAAATATGGTGCTCACTGCTCCCCCAGTCACGATGTCCTTCAGTCGCTGTGCTCAAGTTTCACCCACTCGTGGTGTTCCGTGCTGCCCCTCAGTTGACCTGCTTGACAGTTTTCCGCAGTCACGGTGTCCCCCACAGTTGCGGTGTTTGGCAATTTCCTGCAATCAGGTCGTTTGCTGGTATCCCAATGGTTATTTATGTACTAAGCCAACAAAAATGTGTCCTTAATCTCAGTGATAGTGAATTTTTAAATTAACAATGAAACTTCTGGAGTATTCATTTTTTGAAACATTCATCAACTGCTTGTATTCATAATCTTTAATTTCACAACCCACAGCAAGAACAGTACCTTATTCAATAAGAGATTGTTATCACTGCCTTTGGTCTTGGCTTTGTAAAACTAACAATCCTTCAACTTCATAAAAATTTGAATTCATATTCTTTTAGTCTTTTAAGAATGTTATTGCGGTAGTCAATTTTCATTTGTGTTCGTAAATCAGTGTATAGATGTTATTTTCCTCTACACTGTATGTGTATATTTTAACTGACAGTCCAATAACATTGCTTTCTTTTTATTACAGTGTACGCAAACTCTTTTTATACAGGAGTTTTGGCTGAACGGCATTCATTTTGAATGCTTAAATTGTTTTTTTATTTAGTTGCAATCAAGTGACTTTAGAAAATGGTGCTGCCTTGATAACTAATGGTTGCCAACTGTTTCCTGTCACTTGTGACAAATTGGAGCTTTTGTGTACTATCAGGTGAAGATACCTGGTCTATGGGAGAGCAAGCTGGAAGGACTATTGTATTGTGTATCCTCCGGATATATTTGACTAGAGCTCCAGCAACACTCCTGATTTCCTCCAATGAATAAGGCTCTTGGAAGCTTCTTTCTCACTGTGGATAACTCGACAATGCCTGTTATCATTGTGAGGTGATTGGAGGGAGAGAATAAGAAGTCCTTTGAGTGACTACAGCTAAGCCTAGTGATTAGTGACAAGTGTAGCATGATTTCAACTTTGCATTTCTGAATTGTTTTCCAAAAGTTGTGTAAATTATTTCTTTTAAGAGAGAGCTGGTATTATAAAGCATCTCATCGCTAGTCCTTCACAGCTGATGGATTACCTTTGAAATGCAGTCATGCTGGTTATCTGGTAGGTAAGTGCGGCAGCCTCCTTTTACACAGCAAGATTCCACATATATTAAAAAATTAATGAGCAGTTATAGTGTTTTGACAGTGTTAATTCAGGGACAACACCCTGCTCCTCTTCTAAAAGTGCTGTGGGATCTTTTATATCCACTTCTACAAGCAGAACCGGGCCTGAGTTTAACATCTCTTCTGAAAGACAACTAAAAATGCAGCAAACCTTCAGTACTGCAGTTGATAACATATGTTGAACCCACAATCTTCTGCCTCAGAGGTGACAGTACTACAGACAGAACCAAACAACTGAGTCAAAAACTTAATGTGAGCACGGGGTCAGTTGCAGTATTCTAGTATATCTAGCTGCAACACTCTAGCTGATTCTGGTATTACGATTTAAGGGCACATGTACCAGGGAAATTTATTTGATAGTACAATTTTCTTAAATCCTGTTAATAATAATGCAGCTTTCTGTTGCTGGAGCACATTACATTGTCTTTTCCTGATTCTACCTGCAAATGAGATGTGCATTTCAAGTGAATTTCTCATTCCAAATCACTAGTTGTAATAATGATAACTAAACATGATCACTTTATTTTTTTATTACAAACTATTTTTTATTATGGCTATTTATTTGAAGGTTGGTGCATTTTTTTGATCAATTCTTGTTTTCAGTTTTGGTGGAGAAGTGGTTTAAATGATGTTTTCACTTTGTGTTTTATGTGGAGAATGGCCAGATGTAACTTGGCAAATACTCAGGCCCATTTTTGTGGCAAATGCCAGAGGAGGCTTGTGTTTTTTTCATAATTATTCTTGAGCTTTAACTAGTGTATTTAGCACTTCAGCTATAGAATTGGGGAATCAGTTCATCTTTTACTGATATATCACAATGCGGTCTTATGTCTTCCACTTAAAAAGTACATTGAACTCATTCTCAAGTTTATTATGCTGGAACCAAAATGGAATGTAGATTATTACCTTGCCAGCCACATGTGTTAATATGTGTGTCACCTGGTCCACATTGGTTTAATTGTATTTGTGTAAAAAAAATTCTAATTCCTTGTGATTTTACTGTAGATTAATTAGCTCTGAACTGACTGGTTTTCATGTTGAAAAATCTTAGAACCATAGAAAAGTTACAGCACAGAAGGAGGCCATTCAGCCCATCATGTCTGTGCTGGCTGGAAAAACTAGGTGCCCAATCTAATCCCACCTTCCAGCACCTGTTCCGTAGCCTTGCAGGTTACAGCACTTTAGGTGCATGTCCAGGTACCTTTTAAATGAGTTGAGGGTTTCTGCCTCCACCACTGATCTGAGCAGCAAATTCCAGACACCCACCACCCTCTGGGTGAAAAAGTTTTTCCTCATGTATCCTCTAATCATTCTACCAATCACTTTAAATCGGTGTCCGCTGGTAATTGACCTCTCTGCTAGGGGAAACAGATCCTTCCTATCTACTTTATTTAGGCCCCTCATAATTTTGTACACCTCAATTAAGTCACCCCTCAGCCTCCTCTGTTCTAAAGAAAACAACCCTAGCCTATCCAATCTTTCCTCATAGCTGCAGTTTTCAAACCCTGGCAACATTCTTGTAAATCTCCTCTGTACTCTCTCCAGAGCAATTATGTCCTTCCTTTAATGTGGTGACCAGAACAGTACACGATACTCCAGCTGTGGCCTAACCAATGTTTTATACAGTTCCAGCATTACATCCCTGCTTTTGTATTCTAAACCTCGGCCAATAAAAGAAAACATTCCATATACCTTCTTCACTTTATCTACTTGTCCTGCCACCTTCAGGGTCCTGTGGACATGCACTCCAAGGTTCCTCACTTCCTCTACCCCTCTCAATATCCTCCCATTTATTTTGTAATCCCTTGCTTTGTTTGCCCTCCCCAAATGCATTACCTCTCATTTCACTGGATTGAATTCTATTTGCCACTTTTCTACCCACTCAACCAAACCATTGATATCATTCTGGAGTCTACTGCTATCCTCTTCACTATCAACTACACAGCCAATTTTTGTGTCATCAGCAAATTTCCCAATCATGCCTCCCACATTTAAGTCCAAATCATTAATATTAATGCCACAAACAGCAAGGGACCCAACACTGAGCCCTGTGGAACACCACTGGAAACCGCTTTCCATTCTCAAAAACATCCGTCAACCATTACCTTTTGATTTCTGTCACTGAGCCAATTTTGGATCCAACTTGCCACATTCCCCTGTATCCCATGGGCTTTTATTTTTCTGACCAGTCTGCCATGTGGGACCTTGTCAAATGCCTTACTAAAATTCATGTAGACAACATCCACTACGTACCCTCATCAACCCTCCTTGTTACTTCCTCAAAACATTCAATTAGAAACATAGAAAAATAAGAGCAGGAGTAGGCCCTTCGGTCCTTCGAGCCATTCAATACGATCATGGCTGATCATCCAAACTCCGTACCCTGTTCCTGCTTTCTCCCCGTATCCCTTGATCCCTTTAGCCCTAACAATTAAATTAGTAAGATATGACCTTCCCCTAACAAATGTTTGCTGACTATTCCCGATTAGTCCATGCCTTACTAAGTGACAGTTTATCTGATCTCTCAGAATTGATTCTAATAATTTGTCCACCACCGAAGTCAGACTGGCTGGCCTGTAATTATTTGGCTTATCTCTCGCACCCTTTTTAATCGATCATACGTTTGCTGACCTCCAGTCGTCTGGTACCTCACCTGTATCCAGTGAGGATTTGAAAATGATCCTCAGAGCATTCTATTTCCTCCCTGGCTTCCTTTAACAGCCTGGGATACAATCCTTCTGGCCCTGGTGATTTATCCACTTTCAAGGATGTCAGACCCTCTAGCACTTCCTCTCTCATTATGCTTATCGTATCTAATATTTCACACTCCTCTTTAAGTGCAATGTCTGCATCAGCCCTCTCCTTTGTGAAGACAGAGACAATTAAGAACCCTGCCCCCATCTACTGCATCCACACTTACTCTTCCCTTAGTTATCCTCTTGCTCTTAATGTACTGATAAAGTATCTTTGGGTTTTCCTTGATCTTACCTGCCAATATTTTATCATATTTGCTTTCCTAAGTTCCTTTTTTACTTCACCCCTGCACTTCTCTAGGCTTTCGAAAGTATTACGTTTTTTTGTGACTGTCATAAGCTTTTTCTGTTTTACCTTACCCTGTATGTTTCTAGATAACCAGGGGGCTCTAGATCTGGCAGTACCACCCTTTTTCTTTGTAGGGACATGCCTACACTGTACCCGTAGAATCTCACTTTTGAATGCCACCCACTGGTTTGCCACTGATTTTCCTTCAAATAACTGTACCCAGTCCACTTTTGCCAGATCACCTCTCAGCTTCGTAAAACTTGCCTTCCCCAATTTGGAACTTTTACTCCTGTTCGATCTTTGTCCTTTTCCATAATAATGCTATGTCTAACCATTATGGTCACTATCTCCAAAATGGTCACCCACTGCTACTTCATCCACTTTCCCAGCTTCATTTCCTAAGACTGAATCTAGAATTGTGCCCCCTCTTGTTGGACTTGTTACCTGCAGGCTAAAAAAGGTTCTCTTGAATGCAGTTCAAGAATTCTGTGCGTTCATACTGTTTGTATCCCAGTTGAGGGTAGTTAAATCCCCAATTATTATTGCCCTATTGTTTTTGCACTCAGAAATTTGGCTGCATATTTGATCTTCTATCTCCGTCTCACTATTTGGGGGTCTATAGTACACTCCGAGGAGTGTGGCTGCCCCTTTTTTATTTCTGAACTCAATCCATATGACCTCATTTGATGATTCATTTAGCATAGCATCCCTCCTCTTGGCTATAATTGACTCTTTAACCAATAATGCTACACCTCCTTTTTTATCCCCCTTTCTATCTTGCCTGAAAACTCTATATCCAGGCATGTTGAGCTTCCATTTTTGCCCTTCTTTAAGCCAAGTTTCTGTTAAAGCAATGATATCCTCCTGCCATGTGTCTGTCTGTGCCCTCAGCCCATCAGCTTAACATAGAAACTAGGAGCAGGAGTAGGCCATTCGGCCCTTCGACCCTGCTCCGCCATTCATTATGATCATGGCTGATCATCCAACTCAGTAGCCTGTTCCCGCTTTTTCCCCATACCCTTTGATCCCTTTAGACCCAAGAGCGATATCTAACTCCTTCTTGAAAACATACAATGTTTTGGCCTCAACTGCTTTCTGTGGTAGCAAATTCCACAGGCTCACCACTCTCTGGGTGAAGAAATTTCTCCTCATCTCAGTCCTGAAAGGTTTACCCCGTATCCTTAGATTATGACCCCTGGTTCTGGACTCCCCCGCCATCGGGAACATCCTTCCTGCATCTACCTTGTCAAGTCCTGTTAGAATTTTATAGGTTTCTATGAGATCCCCCCTCACTCTTCTGAACTCCAGCGAATATAATCATAACCGACTCAATCTCTCCTCATACCTCAGTCCCACCATCCCAGGAATCAGGTAAACCTTCCTCTATAGCAAGAACATCCTTCCTCAGATAAGGAGACCAAAACTGCACACAGTATTCCAGGTGTGGCCTCACCAAGGCCCTGTATAATTGCAGCAAGACATCCCTGCTCCTGTACTTGAATCCTCTCACTATGAAGGCCAACATACCATTTGCCTTTTTTAGCGCCTGTTTCACCTGCGTGCTTACCTGCAGCAACTGGTGTACGAGAACATGCAGATCTCGCTGCATATTCCCCTCTCTCAGTTTATAACTGTTCAGATAATCTGCCTTCCTGTTTTTGCTACCAAAGTGGATAACTTCACATTTATCCACATTATACTGCATCTGCCATGCATTAGCCCACTCACTCAACTTGTCCAAATCACCCTGAAGCCTCTCTGCATCCTCCTCACAACTCACCCTCCCACCCAGTTTTGTCTCATCTGCAAATCTGGAGATATTACATTTAGTTCCCTCATCTAAATCATGAATGTATATTGTGAATAGCTGGGGTCCTAGCACCGATCCCTAGCACAAGTCACTGCCTGCCATTCGGAAAAAGACCCATTTATCCCTACCCTTTGTTTTCTGTCTGCCAAACAATTTTCTATCCATCGTAATACACTACCCCCAATCCCATGTGCTTGAATTTTACATGCTAATCTCCTATGTGGGCCTTTGTCGAAAACCTTCTGAAAGTCCAAATAAACCACATCCACTGGCTCCCCATCATCAACTCTACTAGTTACATCCTCGAAGAATTCTAGTAGATTTGTCCAGCATGATTTCCCTTTCGTAAATCCATGCTGACTCTGCCCGATTCTACCACTGTTCTCTAAGTGCTCTGCTATAAAATCTTTGATAATGGACTCTAGAATTTTCCCCACTACTGATGTCAGGCTGACTGGTCTATAATTCCCTGCTTTCTCTCTACCTCCCTTTTTAAATAGTGGGGTTACATTAGCTACCCTCCAATCTGTAGGAACTGTTCCAGAGTCTATAGAATCTTGGAAGATGACCACCAATGCATCCACTATTTCTAGGGCCACTTCCTTAAGTACTCTGGGATGTAGATTATCAGGCCCTGGGGATTTATCGGCCTTTAATCCCATCAATTTTCCTAACACCATTTCTCAACTAATACTGATTTCTTTCAGTTCTTCGCTCTCACTAAGGCCTGTGTTCCCCAACATTTCTGGTATGATATTTGTGTCCTCCTTTGTGAAGACAGAACCAAAGTATTCATTTAGTTGGTCAGCCATTTCTTTGTTCCCCATAATAAATTCCCCTGTTTCTGACTGTAGGAGACCTACATTTGTCTTCACGAATCATTTTCTTTTCACATACCTATAGAAACTTTTTCAGTCAGTTTTTATGTTCCCTGCAAGCTTGCTCTCGTACACTATTTTCCCCTTCTTAATCAATCCCTTGGTCCTCCTTTGCTGAATTCTAAACTGCTCCCAATCCTCAGGTCTGCTGTTTTTCCTGGCAAATTTATGTGCCTCTTCCTTGGATCTAATGCTATCTCTAATTTCCTTTGTAAGCCATGGTTTGGCTACCTTTCCCGTTTTACTTTTGCATCAGACAGGGATAAACAATTGTTGCAGTTCATCCATGTGCTTTTTAAATGTTTGCCATTGCCTATCCACCATCATCCCTTTAAGTAACGTTTCCCAATCCATCATGGCCAGCTCGCGCCTCATACCTTCGTAGTGTCCTTTACTAAGATTCAAGACCCTTGTCTACGTCACTCCAACTTGATGAAGAATTCTATCATATTATCGTCGCTCACCCCCAAGGGGTCTCGCACAACTAGATTGTCAATTATTCCTCTCTCATTATACAAAACCTAGTCCAGGATGGCTTGTTCTCTAGTTGGTTCCTCAACGTATTGGTCCAGAAAACCATCCCGTATACACTCCAAGAATTCCTCCTGTACAATATTGTGACTAATTTGATTTGCCCAATCTATATGCAGATTCAAGTCACCCATAATTACAGATGTTCCTGTATCGCATTCATCTCTAATTTCCTGTTTAATGCTATTCCCAACATCACCACTACAGTTTGGGGGTCTATATACAACCCCCACGAACGTTTTTTGCCCCTTAGTGTTTCTCAGCTCTACCCATACAGATTCCACATCGTCAGAGCTAATATCTTTCCTCACTATTGCATTAATTTCCTCTTTAACCAGCAATGCAACTCCATTGCCTTTTGCTTTTTGTCTGTCCTTGCTAAATACTGAATATCCCTGGATGTTCATTTCCCATTCCTGGTCACCTTGCAACCATGTCTCCATAATCCCGACTATATCATACCTGATTACATCTATTTGCACGATTAATTCATCAACTTTATTGCGAATGCTCCGCGTGTTAAGGCACAAAGCCTTAAGGTTTGTCTTTTTAACATTACATGTCCCCTTCCCACTATTTTTCACTGTGGCTTTATTTGCTATACTCCTTGCATTTAAACAAATACCTTTTAACACTGCCAAATTCCTGTGCTGTACATTTTTTAACATTTGCTTCTTTTGTCTTTGAGTGACTCACTAATTTTCTGCCTCCTGTTCCCTGCTCTGAATTTGTCCTATCTGAAACTACCCTCAGGTTCCCATCCCCCTGGCAATCTAATTTAAACCATCCCCAACAGCACTAGCAAACTTTCCTGAAAGTAGAAGATGCTGGAACATTCAGCAGATCAGGCAGTCTCTGTGGAGAGAGGAAGGAAGGGTTAACATTTCAGGTAAAACTGGTTCTACAATAGGTTATTGACCTGAAACATTAGGCTGAATTTTACTAGCTCGTCACCAATCTTGGCGCCGAGCTTCAAGGATGGCAGCCCATTTGTGCGGGCTTTACTCCTTGGAGCTGCCGTGATATTATACGTGGCGGCTTGTTTACATGGCCGGGGCACACCGCCCACCCCTGATAATGCGGAGAGGGCGGGTTATCAGTCCCCGTTACTGCGCAGGTGCGGCGCCATTTTGAAAGGGCTTCTAGCCCTTGCATTTACCGGCACAGACACAATGGGCTGAATGGCCTCCTTCTGTACCATAATTTTTCTATGGTTACTTTAAATTTTTAAAGACACATGTCAATATTTATTACAAATAATTAAATAAATGTTCCCAGCCCCTCTTCCAACTCCCCAGTCAACTTACATTTCATCCCTTACCCTCTACCTTCCTCCCCCAAAATACTCACCTTCTGTACCTGACCTTTCCCGCACAAAGGTCAGAAACTTTTAACTTTACCCCTTCCCATCGCCCCCTAGACCAATCATGTAAGTTTGACCCCACTCCCCCCCCCCCCCCACCGCACTGATATACTTACCTCCTCCTCTACCAGTGTTCCGCCATACTTCACTGGTCGGAGACCGGATGGCACGGAAGTGCTGGCCACTGACAGTACTATCGAAGAGGGACGGCTGGTGGGACCAGGTAAGTGGTTAATGCCTTTATTTACATTCATTAACATATTTAAATATACTACCTTCGCTGAGCGGCCTTGCTGCCGCCGGTACTATGGAGCCGAGCCTCTCCCGGAGGCATTTTACGGCCCCCCCTCCCCACCCCTGCCATGACCCCGAACATCAGGGGGCTGGTAAAATCCAGCCCATTAACTCTGTTTCTCTCTCCACAGATGCTGATTGACCTGCTGAATATTTCCAGCACTTATTGTTTTTATCTGATTTCCAGAATCTGCAGCATTGTGATTCTTACATTTTCAACACATTCAGCTAGTTTTAAAAGGTATTGAATGCTATTAACACTGCTTTTATACTAATCTTCAATGTTGATCTTTTCAGAAGCTGATGAGTAAGGAATTCTGTTTCATTGTTGCAGCATCCATTCCTGTGATTGAATAATTTGTTGTTTCTTTATCAGACAGAAAAGGTGTTGTGTCAATCATAACATTGTACAGTGTGGCAGAGTATACATTGGAGTGGTCAATGCATAGCACAGTTGCAAGAGAAACTTTCTCTCGTAAAAATTCTAACTCAGTATGCTGTACACTCTGCTCTGCAGTGATTCAAGCAGGCGGCTCACCGCCACCTTCTCGAGGGCAATTAGCGATGGGCATTAAATGCTAGCCTTGCCAGCCACACTCGCATCCTGTGAATGAATAAAAATAGTGTTGCATTGAGAATTAGTCAGTAAGCAAACAGGTTAAACCCAGGGAAAGCTGTATTAAGTGACAAGTGCTTTACAGTGAGACAAATCTTGAATTAGAAACTGGAGTGAATCACAGTATTCTGATTATTCCTGCTTTGTAATGTGGCATTGGGTGGGACAGAGAGTATTTGAGGTATTAGTGTTCAATGCTGAACCAGTGGATGTTAGCCACAGACAATCATTACAGCTTCCAAAGGGACCAACCAGATCATTGAGAGTAATTAGATGAGGATTTTTTCATTTTTCTGCACGAGATATTTTCTAACATTCTTATCTCGGGTGTCAGCCCCTGAAATTACACCATAGAAAATCAGTATCAGCTTAATGCATTTGAAATTCTATCTCCGTTATTTTAATAAAGATGTTAAACTGCTAAAAACTGCTAAAATAATGGGAGAGGAATTTCAGGTGAATATACTTGTATCCCGTAGAGTAATTTCAAGGCCTCAGTCTCTGCATATGAACAGAAAGTTGCCTTATTTCATTTTAGTTTTGTCAATATAAGTATACAATTGCAAACATATAAAACATTTCAAATTACTGTTCAAAAACCAACTGAATACACAAGTTCAGTGAAATTGTTCCCATTTTAATTTTAGAATCTTGCTCTGTATAGTGTCACACACAAGAAGTGTGATGATACAAATTATGGACTAAATCTGAAGGGTTATAAAAAAAAAACTGATTTTGTCTTTTAAAAATGGACCTTTATTTAAAAAAGTAAATAGTGGTCAAAAATGACTGCTGAAGAAAAAGGATTCAAACTGTCTGACAGGGACAAAGGAAAAATCTTCAAAACTAAGAGGTGTCAATTGCACCCATCTTAAAACATTCCAGAATTGAATGCCGCCTTCTGAAACAAAGAAGGTATGAAGTAGCCACGTCCTGGGTCGTTGTGTGATCATCGTGGGGAAGAGACTAGCGTATCTACTACACTAGAATGAGATGTTGCACAGCTTTACCTTAAAAAAGACAGCCTAAAGAGAGACACTCCAGAGATAAAGAGAATGGAGACAAAGCAACATTCAACAGCTTGTTTTCCAGCAAACCAGCATTTGCCCTGCTGTAGAATCCTACATATACACTAGACAGCAATGAACTAGAACTGATATACCATCTTCAACTGAACTTTCAACCAAGAGAGAAATCTACAATCATCTCAGGCCTGCAACCCAAAAGAATGCAATTTCCAAGAGAATTCAGCAGGTTTATTGCACCTCCGCCCCCCCCCCCAACTTAAAAATCACTTTCCCCTTTTTCCTGTATGTGTGTGTGCATGAGTGGATGCGGTTGCAGCAATTTCAGTATAAGGCGCATTGATCAATAAACAATTGATTTTCTGTTTTTATCTCTTTGGATTCCTTATCTCGAGAGACAATGGGTAAGCGCCTGGAGGTGGTCAGTGGTGTGTGGAGCAGCGTCTGGAGTGGCTATAAAGGCCAATTCTAGAGTGACAGGCTCTTCCACAGGTGCTGCAGAAAAATTTGTTTGTCAGGGCTGTTACACAGTTGGCTCTCCCCTTGCGCCTCTGTCTTTTTTTCCTGCCAACTACTAAGTCTCTTCGACTCGCCACACTTTAGCCCCGCCTTTATGGCTGCCCGCCAGCTCTGGCGAACGCTGGCAACTGACTCCCACGACTTGTGATCAATGTCACAGGATTTCATGTCGCGTTTGCAGACGTCTTTAAAGCGGAGACATGGACGGCCGGTGGGTCTGATACCATTGGCGAGCTCGCTGTACAATGTGTCTTTGGGGATCCTGCCATCTTCCATGCGGCTCACATGGCCAAGCCATCTCAAGCGCCGCTGACTCAGTAGTGTGTATAAGCTGGGGATGTTGGCCGCCTCGAGGACTTCTGTGTTGGAGATACGGTCCTGCCACCTGATGCCAAGTATTCTCCGGAGGCAGCGAAGATGGAATGAATTGAGATGTCGCTCTTGGCTGACATACGTTGTCCAGGCCTCGCTGCCATAGAGCAAGGTACTGAGGACACAGGCTTGATACACTCGGACTTTTGTGTTCAGTGTCAGTGCGCCATTTTCCCACACTCTCTTGGCCAGTCTGGACATAGCAGAGGAAGCCTTTCCCATGCGCTTGTTGATTTCTGCATCTAGAGACAGGTTACTGGTGATAGTTGAGCCTAGGTAGGTGAACTCTGGAACCACTTCCAGAGCGTGGTCGCCAATATTGATGGATGGAGCATTTCTGACGTCCTTCCCCATGATGTTCGTTTTCTTGAGGCTGATGGTTAGGCCAAATTCATTGCAGGCAGCCGCAAACCTGCCGATGAGACTCTGCAGGCACTCTTCAGTGTGAGATGTTAAAGCAGCATCGTCAGCAAAGAGGAGTTCCCTGATGAGGACTTTCCGTACTTTGGACTTCGCTCTTAGACGGGCAAGGTTGAACAACCTGCCCCCTGATGTTGTGTGGAGGAAAATTCCTTCTTCAGAGGACTTGAACGCACCCACACATTTGGGGATTTTCTTCTCCCTGCTGCTTTCACATGCGTTCAAGTCTGTTTTTATACCTACAGGAAAACCTGTTGTCTGTTTATTTGAAAAAATAAAACACAAAAGGGTTAAATGCGAACAACAAAACACACTTGCTGCGGTCGAATGAGGAGTTGAACAGTGGGAATCACCCACATCGCACCATGTGGCCATAACAAATTGGGGGCTCGTCCGGGAACGCTAGATTAACGAGAGATTTGGAAAATGGGAGGAAAATTGTCCTCTAAAGTTGTGAAAAAATGGACAAATAGGTTTTCTTGTATTCTTCTGTTTTGTCTCTGTGGTGTTAGAAACAAAACAGATGGCCACATTTAATGCCAAGGAGTTTGTAGAACAGGGAGAGAAACCCCAATAAGTTAAACAAATTAAGTATTGAAGATTTAAACAGAGGTGGTAATCACTTTCAGACAAAAAGCCAAGATACCTGAACTAGTGAAAAGCCGAACCATTTTAAACTCATCCTGAACCAAAAAAAGACAGCATAGAATCAGAGTTTGAAAAAATAATTCTAACAAGAATCCAGTTGCAGATGAAAAGGGAAGAAATACTGTTAGAGTTGAAAAGGGAGGAGATGCAGTTTCAGAAGGAACCCTGGATGTTAAGAGGATTGGATAAGGAAAAAAAAGGAGGCCTATGGCAGATTCAGAGTGCTGAAAACAGCGGAGGCCCTAGAGGAGTATGGAAAGTGTAGGGGAGTATTTAAAAAAAGTAATTAGGGAGAGCGAAGATGGGGCATGAAAAATCACTGGCAGACAAGATAAAGGAAAATCCCAAGGCGTTTTGTAAGTATGTTAGGGGCAAGATGATAACCAGGGAATAAGTGGGGCCCAATAGGGATCATGGAGGCAATCTGTGTGTGGAGCCGGAGGACATAGGGGAGGTTTTGAACAATTACTTTTTATCTGTGTTCACTATGGAGAGGGACGATGTAGGTGTAGTGATCAGGGAGGGGGATTGTGATATACTTGATCAAATTAGCATCGTAAAGGAAGAGCTATTGGCTGCATTAGCGGGCTTAAAGGTGGATAAATTCCCAGGCCCAGATGAGATGTATCCCAGGCTGTTATGTGAGGCAAGGGAGGAGATACCAGGGGCTCTGACACAAATTTTCACATCCTCTCTGGCCACAGGAGAGGTACCAGAGGACTGGAGGACAGCGAATGTGGTACCATTATTTAAGAAGGGTAGCAGGGATAAACCAGGTAATTACAGGCCAGTGAGTGGAACATCAGTGGTAGGGAACCTATTGGAAAAAATTCTGAGAGACAGGTTTAATCTCCACTTGGAGAGGCAGGGATTAATCAGGGATAGTCAGCATGGCTTTGTCGGGTGGAGATCGTGTCTAACAAATTTTATTGAATTTTTTGAGACGGTAACTAGATGTGTAGATGAGGGTAAAGCAGTTGATGTCGTCTCCATGGACTTCAGTAAGGCTTTTGATAAGGTCCCGCATGGAGATTGGTTAAGAAAGTAAAAGCCCATGGGATCCAGGGTAATTTGGCAAATTGGATTCAAAATTGGCTTAGTGGAAGGAAGCAGAGGGTGATGGTAGAGTGTTGTTTTTGTGAATGGAGGCCTGTGACCAGTCGGGTACTGCAGGGATCGGTGCTGGGCCCCTTACTGTTTGTAGTCTACATTAATGATTTAGATGTGAATATAGAAGGTATGATCAGTAAGTTTGCAGATGACACAAAAATCTATGGTGTCGTAAATAGTGAGGAGGAAAGCCTTAGACTACAGGACGATATAGATGAGCTGGTAAGATGGGCGGAGCAGTGGTAAATGGAGTTTAATCCTGAGAAGTGTGAGGTGATGCACTTTGGGAGGACTAACAAGGCAAGGGAATATACAATGGATGGTAGGACCCTAGGAAGTACAGAAGGGGTGCTTGTCCATATATAACTGAAGGCAGCAGCACGGGTAGATAAGGTGGTTACGAAGGCACACAGGATACTTGCCTTTATTAGTTGAGGCATAGAATATAAGAACAGGGGGGTTATGATGGAGCTGTTTAAAACGCTGATTAGCTGGAGTACTGTGTACAGTTGGGCTGAAGGGCCTTTTTCTGTGCAGTAAAACTCTATGACTCTATGGAAAAAGAGGAAAAGAAGATGCAGTTTCAGAAGGAAAAAGAGGTGCAAGGACAGGAAGCAGCAAGGAAGTATGAATTAGCAAGGCTGCAGACCCAAAATGAGCATGCTGCCAACCACTTAAACCTTATCCCCAATTCAGAGCAAAATTTTGATGTCCTGAGACACTCGAGACTAAAGCCAAAATTTAATGAGGTGGAGGTTGAGTCATATTTTATCTCACTTGAGAAAGTAGCTACCAGGCTAAAATGGCCGAAAGAATTCTGGACTCTCCTCTTGCAAGATAAGTTCGTGGGTTGAGCTCTTGAAGCTTTTTCCCTGTTATCAGAAGAAAGTTCCTCCAGTTATGAACAAGCTAAAACTGTAGTTCTAAATGCATATGAACTGCTACTGGAAGCATATCGACAGAAATTCTGACACCTGGAAAAGACCCACACAGACTTGCATTGAATTTGAAAGAATTAAACACATGGCTTTTGATTGCTGGATTTAATCCCTCAAGCTAGAACCCTCATGAAAATTTGGGAGAAGTGGTGTTGCTGGAAGAATTTGAAAATAGCATTCCAAGTAGTACAAGAACCCACATTGACAAAGAAAGAGTCACAAGAGTAAAATGGTTGGTGATTATGAATTAATACACAAATCCCTCAGAATAAATTTGGGCTAGCAACTCTTACAAGCTAGGGAGAGATAGCAGGGATACAGATGAAGCAGAAGTGGGCTCGAGAGAAAAGGTGAGTAGGGAAGGAGAACCCGAGCAGTTACCAACCTTTAAAAGAAGGAACCCAGGTGATAAACCAGTGGGGGTCTGCCTGACATGTTTCCAGTGTGGCAAATCTGGGCATGTCCAAGCAAATTGTTGGCATGTCATAAAACCAACAGGTGGCGTTACAGTCAAGCCCATGTCTGTGGCCTTGAAAGTGGTAAGTCTGTGTTCTATTATAACTCCAGCAGAGCACATACTAGCACTTTTTACATAAAGGATACCTTTTGTGTCCCAGGCACCAGACAAGGAGATAACCATCCTGAGGGATACCGGTTGCAGTCAAATTGACACGGAAAGCAGAATACCACAGTATTAGTAAAAGGGCTTACTGGCAAATGCTTGAAGATTCCCTCAGTTAAAATTTACCTACAGAGTAAGTTGGTCACCGGGATAGTGGCAGTCAGAATCATTCCAAGCTTAACCTGTAGGGGGCAATGACTTGGCAGGAAACACAGTATTATATCCAGTGGGTGCAGAGCAGTCCACAGAGACTGGAGAAACTGAGAGGAGCAAGCAAAATTCTGTATAGCTGCAGAGGGCTGGGGAAATCCCAAATTTCCCACAGGGGGTGATAGAGCCAGAAGAATTCAAAAGGGCCCAGGTAGAGCCAAAAAGATTTAAAGAAGCTAAGATAGAAGCCACAAAGGTCGAAGGAAAAGCACCAGAGATATGGTTAGCTGAAACCTTTTTTAAAGATTTAAGTAGGGATGAGGAAAGAGTCAGACCTCAGCAAGAACAAGGGGCAAGAAGAAATCCCAGATGCCTTGCAGGGGCTAAAAAACAACGTATCACCCTAGAAATAAGACCTATCAACGTCATAGAGTTATACAGCACAGAAACAGGCCCATCGTGCTGGCCATCAAGCACCCAACTATTCTAATCCCATTTTCCAGCACTTGGCCTGTAGCCCTGTATGCTACGGCATTTCAAGTGCTCATCTAAATATTTCTTAAATGTTGTGAGGGGTCCTGCCTCCATCACCTCTTCAGGCAGTGCATTCCAGATTCCAACCACCCTCTGGGTGAAAGAAATTTTCCTCAAATCCCCTCTAAACCTCCTGCCCCTTACTTTAAATCTATGCCCCCTGGTTATTGACCCCTCCGCTAAGGGAAAAAAGTTTCTTCCTATCTAACCTATCAATGCCCCTCATAATTTTGTATACCTAAAATCAGGTCCCCCCTCAGCCTTCTCTGCTCTAAGAAAAATAACCCTAACTTTTCCAGTCTCTCTTCATAGCTGAAATGCTCCAGCCCAGGCAACAGAATCGCAGAATAATACAGTGCAGAAGAGGCCCTTCGTCCCATCGAGTCTGCACCGATGCATTAAAGACACCTGACCTGTCTACCACTTGGCCCATAGCTTTGAATTTTATGACGTGCCAAGTGCTCATCCAGGTACTTTTTAAAGGATGTGAGGCAACCCGCCTCTACCACCCTCCCAGTCAAGGCATTCCAGACCGTCACCACCCTCTGGGTAAAAATGTTCTTCCTCAAATCCCCCTTAATCCACCCGCCCCTCGCCTTAAACGTGACCCCTCATAACTGACCCTTCAACTAAGGGGAAAAGCTGCTCCCTATCCACCCTGTCCATGCCCCTCATAATCTTGTACACCTCGATTAGGTCACCCCTCAGTCTACTCTGCTCCAACGAAAACAACCCAAGCCTATCCAACCTCTCTTCATAGCTTGAACGTTCCATCCCAGGCAACATCCTGGTGAATCGCCTCTGCACCCCCTCTAATGCAATCACATCCTTCCTATAATGTGGCGACCAGAATTGCACACAGTCGTCCAGCTGTGGCCTTACCAAAGTTCTGTACAACTCCAACATGACCTCCCTGCTTTTGTAATCTATGCCTCGAATGATAAAGGCAAATGTCCCATATGCCTTTTTCACCACCCTATTAACCTGCCCTTCTGCCTTCAGAGATCTATGGACAAACACGCCAAGGTCCTTTTGTTCCTCGGAAAGTGCATCACCTCACACTTTTCAGCATTAAATTCCATCTGCCACTTTTCTGCCCATTTGACCATCCCGTCTATATTTCCTGTAACCTAAGACACTCCACCTCACTGTTAACCACTCGGCCAATCTTTGTGTCATCTGTAAACTTACTGATCCTACCCCGCACATAGTCATCTATGTTGTTTATATAAATGACAAACAATAGGGGACCCAGCATAGATCCCTGTGGTACGACACTGGCTTCCAGTCACTAAAACAGCCGTCTGTCACCACTCTCTGTCTCCTACCGCTAAGCCAATTTTGAATCCACCTTATCAAGTTACCTTGTATCCCATGTGCATTTGCTTTCTTGATAAGTCTCCCATGTGGGACCTTGTCAAAGGCTTTGCTGAAATCCATGTAAACTACATCAACTGCACTACCCTCATCTACACATCTGGTCACATGCTCAAAAAATTCAATCAAATTTGTTAGGCATGAACTCCTTCTGACAAAGCCATGCTGACTATTCCTAATCAAATTTTGCCTCTCCAAGTGGAGATAGATTCTCTCCTTCAGAATTTTCTCCAATAGTTTCTCTACCACTTACGTGAGACTCACAGGTCTATCGTTCCCTGGCTTATCTCGACAACCTTTCTTAAATAGTGGGACCACATTAGCTGTTCTCCAGTCCTCTGGCACCTCCCCCGTGGCCAGAGAGGTATTAAAAATTAGGGTCATAGCCCCTGCAATCTCCACCCTCGCCTTCCACAGCATCCTGGGACACAAATCATCCGGACCTGGAGATTTGTCCACTTTTAAGCCATCCAAAACCTCCAATACCTTGTCCCTCCCTGTGACAATTTGCTCAAGAACCTCACAGTCTCTCTCTCTAAGTTCCATATCTACATCCTCATTCTTTTGGGTGAAGACAGATGTGAAGTATTCGTTCAACACCCTACCAATGTCCTCTGGCTCCACCCACAAATTTCCCCCTTGGTCCCTCATGGGTCCTACTCTTTCCCTGGTTATCCTCTTCCCATTGATATAGAATATCTTGGGATTTTCCCTGCTTTTACCAGCCAGAGCTTTCTCATATCCCCTCTTTGCTCTCCTAATTGCTTTCTTAAGCTCCATCCTACACTTTCTGTACTCCACTAATGCTTCCGTTGATCCTGGTGAATCTCCTCTGCGCCCTCTCCAGTGCAATCACATCCTTCCTATAGTGCGGTGACCAGAACTGTACACAGTACTCCAGCTGTGGCCTATCTAGCATTTTATACAGCTCCATCATAACCTTCTTGCTCTTATATTCTATGCCTCGGCTAATAAAGGCAAGTATCCCATATGCCTTCCTAACTACCTTATCTACCTGAACTGCTGCCTCCTCCTCACAACTCACCCTCCCACACAGTTTTGTGTCATCTGCAAATTTGGAGGTATTACATTTAGTTCCCTCATCTAAATCATTAATATATATTGTGAATAACTGGGGTCCTAGCAATGATCCCTGAGGTACCCCACTAGTCACTGCCTGCCATTCGGAAAAAGACCTGTTTATTCCTACTGCTTGTTTCCTGTCTGCCAACCAATTTTCTATTCATCACAATCAACTACTCCCAATTCCATGCACTTTAATTTTACACGCTAATCTCTTATGTGGGACTTTTGTCGAAAGCCTTCTGAAAGTCCAAATAAACCACATCCACTGGCCCCCCCTCCTCAACTCTACTAGTTACATCCTCGAAGAAATTTAGTAGATTTGTCAAGCATGATTTCCCTTTCGCAAATCCATGCTGACTCTGTCCGATTCTACTACTGTTCTCCCAGTGCTCTGCTATAAAATCTTTGACAATGGACTCTAGAATTTTCCCCACTACCGACGTCAGGCTGACTGGACAATAATTCCCTGTTTTCTCTCTACCTCCCTTTTTAAATAGTGGGGTTACATTAGCTACCATCCAATCTGTAGGAACTGTTCCCAAGTCTATAGGATCTTGGAAGATGACCACCATTGCATGTACTATTTCTAGGGCCACTTCCTTAAGTACTCTGGGATGTAGATTGTCAGGCCCTGGGGATTTATTGGCCTTCAATCCCATCAATTTCCCCAATACCATTTCCCCTACTAATAGTGATTTCCTTCAGTTCCTCCCTCTCCCTAAACCCTGTGTTCCCCAACATTTCTGTGCTATGTTCTTGCTATGGAGGGAGTGCAGCGAAGGTTCACCAGACTGATTCCTGGGTTGGCAGGACTGAAGTATGACGAGAGATTGGGTCAATTAGGCTTGTATTCGCTAGAGTTTAGAAGAATGAGAGGGGATCTGATAGAAACCTACAAAATTCCAACAGGACTGGACAGACTAGATGCAGGAAGGATGTTCCCAATGGCGGGGGAGTCCAAAATCCGGGTCACAGTTTAAGGATAAGGGTTAAGCCATTTAGGACTGAGATGAGGAGGGATTTCTTCACCCAGAGAGTGGTGAACTTGTGGAATTCTCTACCACAGAAAGCAGTTGAGGCCAAATCATTAAATATATTCAAGAAAGAGTTCGATCTAGCTCTTAGTGCTACTGGGATCAAGGGATATGGGGAGAAAGCGGGAACAGGGTACTGAGTTTGGATGATCAGCCATGATCGTATTGAAGGGCTGAATGGCCTACTCCTATTTTTTCTATGTTTCTTAATAATGGACTCTCGCATTTTCCTAATGACAGATGTTAAGCTAACTGGTCTATAGTTTCCTGCTTTCTGTCTCCCTCCTTTCTTGAATAGGGGCATTACATATGTGGTTTTCCAATCCGCTGGTATGCTACCGGAATCCGGTGAGTTTTGGTATTTTATGACCAATGTCTCCACTATCTCTGTAGCCACTTCTTTTAAAACCCTTGGATGCAGGCCATCTGGTCCTGGCGACTTGTCTGCCTTTAGTCCCATCAGTTTGTCCAGCACCGTTTCCCTTGTGATAGAGATTGTTACAAGTTTCTCCCTCATTTACACCTTGCTCTGTTATTGTCCAGGTGTTTATAGTGTCCTCCACTGTGAAGACCGATGCAAAATACTGGTTTAAATTATCTGCCGTTTCCCTGTTATTAATTCCCCAGTCTCATCCTCTAAGGGTCCCACACTTACTTTAGCAATCTCTTCCTTTTTATATACCCGTAGAAGCTCTTACTGTTTGTTTTTATATTTCTTGCCAATTGACGCTCATAATCAATTTTCTCCCTCTTTATTAGTTTTTTAGTCATCCACTGCTGGTTTCTAAAAAATTCCCAATCCTCTGGCCTACCACTAGCTTTTGTCGATTTGTACGCCTTTGTTTTTGATTTGATACTCTCCTTAACTTCCTTTGTTATCCATGGGTGGTTCATCGTTCTCATCGAGTCCTTCCTTCTGAGCATTAGATTAGATTAGATTAGATTAGATTAGAGATACAGCACTGAAACAGGCCCTTCGGCCCACCGAGTCTGTGCCGAACATCAACCACCCATTTATACTAATCCTACACTAATCCCATATTCCCAACAAACATCCCCACCTGTCCCTATATTTCCCTACCACCTACCTATACTGGTGACAATTTATAATGGCCAATTTACCTATCAACCTGCAAGTCTTTTGGCTTGTGGGAGGAAACCGGAGCACCCGGAGAAAACACACGCAGACACAGGGAGAACTTGCAAACTCCACACAGGCAGCACCCAGAAGCGAACCCGGGTCCCTGGAGCTGTGAGGCTGCGGTGCTAACCACTGCGCCACTGTGCCGCCCATTGTGAAATATCTGCTTAAAAGTCTGTCACTGCTCCTCTACTGACTTTCCCTGTAGTCTATTTTCCCAGGCCACTTTAGACAACTCTTTCTTCATACCTCTCTAATCGCCCTTGTTTAAGTTAAAGACACTGGTTTGAGACCCGAGCTGCTTACCCTCAAACTGAATTTGAAATTCTACCATGCTATGATCGCTTCCCCCTAGAGGATCCTTAACTACAAGATCTCTTATTAATCCTACCTCATTACACATTACCAAATCTAAAATAGCCTGTTCCCGGGTAGGTTCTGCAATGTATTGTTATAAGAAACAATCCCTGATGCACTCGACAAACTCGTCTTCCATGCTACCTTTGCCAATTTGATTTGTCCAGTCTATATGCAGATTAAAATCACCCATGATAATTGCAGTGCCCTTCTCACGCGCCTCCATTATTTCCTGATTAATATTTTGTCCTACAGAGAGGCAACCCCTCGGGGGCTTATGGACCACTCCCACCCGTGATTTATTTCCCTTGCTATTCCCTATTTCCACCCAAACTGATTCTACATCACAACCTATTACACCTATATCAGTACTCACAACTGCACTGATCCCTTCCTTTAATAACAAAGCTACCCCACCCCCTTTTCCTTTCTGACTATTCTTCCGGAACGTCGTATATCCTTGAACATTGAGTTTCCAGTCCTGGTCATCCTGTAACCACGTCTCTGTGATAGCTATCAAATCATATTCATTTATTTATATCTGTGCTGTCATCTCATCTATCTTGTTACAAATGCTACGTGCATTCAGATAAAGAGCCTTAAACTTTGACTTTTTACCATTTTTACCTACTCTGGTTCTAATTTCTGCTGTACTCTTATGCTTGTATTCTCTGTCCCTTCCTATTACACCCTGATTTGCTGTATGCCTCTTTAGTACCCTGCACCTCTGCTCTCTTGTTATTTATCAACATGTCAGGAGTGAGATAGAATACTCTCCACTTGCCAGCTCCAACAACACTCAAGAAGCTTGACACCATCCAGGACAAAGCAGCCCATTTGATTGGCACCCCATCCACCACCCTCAACATTCACTCCCTCCACCACCAATGCACAGTGGCAGCAGTGTGCACCATATACAAGATGCACTGCAGCACCTTCCAAACCCGCGATCTCTACCACCTAGAAGGACAAGGGCAGCAGATGCATGGGAACACCACCACTTGCAAGTTCCCCTTCAAGCCACACAACATCCTGACTTGGAACTATATCACCGTTCCTTCACTGTCACTGGGTGAAAATCCCTTCCTAACCGTACTGTGGGTTTACCTACACCCCAAGAACTGCATCGGTTCAAGAAGGTAGCACACCACCACCTTCTCAAGGGCAATTAGGGATGGGCAACAAATGCTGGCCTAGCCAGCGATGCCCATATTCTGCAAACGAATAAAAATAGAGGCATTCAATAAGGTGCTGCATGAAAGATTATTATTCATGATAAGAGCTCATGCGACTGGGGATAATATATTAGCATGGATTGAGGATTAGTTGAAGGACAGAAAACAGGATCACTTTCAAGTTGGCGGCTGTTACTAGTGGAGTGCCGCAGGATTGGTGCTGGGACCTCAATTATCTACAATCTATATTAATGACTTAGATGATTGGCTACATTAATGACACTGAATGTAAACAAAGTGGAATGTCAATCAACCTTAGGTTGTACTTGAAGCTTATAACTAATTGGCAAGCAACCACCTCCAAGAGATGTGGTTCATGATAAACCCATTGAATTCTCTTGGAAATCGTGTTCTCTTGGGTTACAAGCCTGAGATGATTGTAGATTTCTCTCTTGGTTGAAAGTTCAGTTGAAGACAGTGGATTACTTCTAGTTCACCGCTGTCTAGTGTAGATGCAGGATTCTACAGCAGGACACGTGCCTTCTGGTGTGCTGGAAAAGAAGCTGCTGGATGTTGCTTTGTCTTCTCTCTTTCTCTGGAGTCTCTCTCTCTAGGCTGCTTTTTTTAAGGTAAAGCTGTGCTACTTCTCACCTCCTGGTAGGAGACACTCTGGTCTCTTCTCCATGATGATCGCACAATAGCCCACAACACCTCCTTTGTTTCCGAAGACATTCAATTTTGGAATTTTTTAGAATGGTGCAATTGATACCTCTTAACTTTGAAGATTTTTCCGTTGCCCCTGTCAGACAGTTTGAATCCACAAAGGCCAATCCCTTATTTCTTCGGCAGCCATTTTGGACCATTGTTCATTTTTAAAATAAAGGTTCATTTTTAAAAGACAGTCAGTTTTTTTTCTAATTCTTTTGATTTAGTCCATAATGTGTGTCATCGCACTGCTTGTGTGCGTGCCTCCCCCAAAAAGGGAAGAAAATGAAATTCCTTGGATTACATTTTTATGGTTTTTTGGGGTTCAGAAAGAAGAGAAAAAACAGTAAGAGGTTTAGGGTCACACCACTGTACATACTAATTTAATTTTCTCCATCTTACAACTGCTACAGCTGGGCTTTGCTTGTAGCAGCTATTTCAGGTTCAACTTTAAATTTTTTCACCATCCATCCTTTGGATGAGGTACCATTAAAATTGCATTTCTTTTGGTTATACGTTGTCAAATGGGGATGTAGTTTCATTCGCACCAGTTTGTGCTGCTTTAGGAATGTTAATCTCCATAGATGCGCTTGTTAGTGAAGCTTGCAGTCTGCACGTTTCTGTTACTGCTGTTTGCAAGGTTCCCTGTCTATGCAAGTTTTAACCCCTTAACTACTGCTTTCACAATACATTGCATTAACCATTCGGGTTCTGGCACATTCTGGACCTAATTCTAGGGAATGAAGCCGGACAAGTGGTAGAAATGTCAGTGGGGGAGCATTTAGGGGATAGTGACCATAACTAAGATTTAAGGTAGTTATGGAAAAGGACAAAGATGGACCGGAAATAAAGGTACTGAATTGGGGGAAGGCGATTTCAATATGATAAAACAGGATCTGGCCAAAGTGGACTGGGAGCAGATACTTGTAGGAAAGTCTACATCAGACAAGTGGGAGTCATTCAATGAGGAAATAGTGAGAGTTCAGAGCCAACATGTTCCTGTTAAGGTGAAGGGTAGGACCAACAAGTCCGGGGTACCCTGGATGTCAAGGAATATAGAGGATTGGATCAGAAAAAAAAAGAAAAAAGGAGGCGTCTGGCAAATTCAGAGCGCTGAAAACAGCAGAGGCACTGGAAGAGTATAGAAAGTGTAGGGGGCAGGTACTTAAAAATGCAATTAGGAGAGCGAAGAGAGGACATGAAAAAACACTAGCAGGCAAGATAAAGGAAAATCCCAAAACGTTTTATAAGTATATTACGGGCAAGAGGATAACCAAGGAAAGAGTGGGGTCCATTAGGGACCAAAGTGGCAATCTGTGTGTGGAGCCGAGGACATAGGTGAGGTTTTAAATGATTACTTTTCATCTGTGTTCACTATGGAGAAGGACGATGTAGGTGCATAGATCAGGGAGGGGGATTGTGATATACTTGAACATATTAGCATTGAAAGGGAGGAAGTATTAGCTGTTTTAGCGGGCTTAAAAGTTGCTAAATCACCAGGCCCAGATGAGATGTCTCTCAGGCTGTTCATGAGGCAAGGGAGCAGATAGCAGGGGCTCTAACACAAATTTTCAAATCCTCTCTGGCCACAGGAGAGGTACCAGAGGACTGGAGGACAGCAAATATGGTATCGTTATTCAAGAAGGGCAGCAGGGATAAACCAGGTAATTACAGGCCGCTGAGTCTAACATCAGTGGTAGGGAAACTATTGGAAAATGTTCTGAGGGACAGGATTAATCTCCACTTGGAGAGGCAAGGATTAATCAGGGATAAAGGGATCAAAGGATACAGGGGAAAGCTGGAACAGGGTACTGAGTTTGGATGATCAGCCATGATGTATTGAATGGCGGAGCAGGCTCAAAGGGCCGAATGGCCTACTCCTGCTCCTATTTTTTGATGTTGGGGAGATTGTGTCTAACTTAATTGATTGAATTTTTCGAGATGGTGACTAGATGTGTAGATGAGGGTAAAGCAGTTGATGTAGTCTATATGGACTTCAGTAAGGCTTTTGATAAGGTCCCACATGGGAGATTGGTTAAGGAGGTAAGAGCCCATGGGATCCAGGGAAATTTGGCAAATTGGATCCAAAATTGGCTTAGTGGCAGGAGGCAGAGGGTGATGGTAGCGTGTTCTTTTTGCGAGTGGAAGCCTGTGACCAGTGGTGTACCAAAGGGATCAGTGCTGGGACCCTTGCTATTTAGAGAGTCATAGAGTTTTATAGCACAGAAACAGGCCCTTCGGCCGAACGCGCCTGCGCCGACCATCAAGCACCCATCCTAACTAATCGCATTTCCCCGCACTTGGCCCGTAGACTTGTATGTTATGGCGTTACAAGTGTTCATCTAAATACTTCTTGAATGTCATGAGTGTTCCTGCCTCTACCACCCCTTCAGGCAGTTCCAGATTCCAACCACCCTCTGGGTGAAAAAATTTTAAAATGACTGAATTAAGTTTGCTTTCCTTAGTCAAATGATGATCTGGTATCTCACCTGAAGACTACACTTGGTCCACAGAGACTGAATAATGTTCCATAACAGCAGTCCGTTCTGAGCCAAACAGTTCTGATGTTGTCAACACTCAGGATGTTCCCTTTCAAACTAATGGCGGTTAATGAGACAAAGCTCAATAACTAAATGCATGTTCAGTCTTTTGGCATTATGACACAAATACATCAGTCATTAGTGTAGAAGGGTCCTGGAGTCAATTCTCTTCCACTGAAAATTATTCAGAGCACAAAATGCAGGGTGACACTCCAGTGCATACTGAGGGAGTGCTGTACTGTTGGACAAATCCATGGCACTATTGGAAGAACAGGGGAACTCACCCTGGTAAACTGGTCAATATTTATCCCTCAATCAACATCACTGAAACAGTTTAACTGGTCATTGTCACCTTGCTGTTTGTGGGATCTTGCTGCATTTTCTACGTTACAACAGTGACGACACTTCCAAAATACTTCATTGGCTGTAAGATGCTTTGAGACATTCTGAGGTCATGAAAAGGGCGATAACCCATCAATGCCCCTCATACTTTTGTATACCTCAATCAGGTCTCCCCTCAGCCTTCTCCGTTCCAAGGAAAACAACCCCAGCCTATCCAGTCTGTCTTCATAACTGAAATGCTCCAGCCCAGGCAATATCCTGGTGAATCTCCTCTGCACCCTCTCCATTACAATCACATCCTTCCTATAATGTGGTGACCAGAACTGTACACAGTACTCCAGCTGTGGCCTAACCAACGTTTTATACAGCTCCATCATAACCACAGATGCTGCCAGACCTGCTGAATGGTTCCAGCATTTCTTGTTTTTATTTCAGATTTCCAGCATCCGCAGTATTCTGCTTTTATTTATCCATCATAACCTTCCTGCTCTTATATTCTATGCCTCGGCTAATAAAGGCAAGTATCCCGTATGCCTTCCTAACCACCTTATCTACCTGAGCTGCTGCCTTCAGTGATCTATGGACAAGCACCCCAAGGTCTCTCTGACCCTCTGTACTCCCTAGGGTCCTACCATCCATTATATATTCCGCAAATTTTCATGTCATCTGCGAACTTACTGATCATACCTCCTATATTCACGTTTGTAGTGTACATTAATGATTTAGACATGAATATAGGAGGTATAATCAGTAAGTTCACAGATGACACGAAAATTAGTGGTGTCATAAATAGTGAGTTGGAAAGCCTTAGATTACAGGACAATATAGATGGGCTGGTAAGATGGGCAGAGCAGTGGCAAATGGAATTTAATCCTGAGAAGTGTGAGGTGGTGCATTTTGGGAGGACTAACAAGGCAAGAGAATTTACAATGGATGGTAGGACCCTAGGAAGTACAGGTAGATATCTTTCCTCATTATTGCGTTAATTTCCTCTTTAACCAGCAATGCAACTCCACCGCCTTTAGCTTTTTGTTTGTCCTTCCTAAATACTGAATACCCCTGGATGTTCATTTCCCATCCCTGGTCACCTTGCAGCCATGTCTCCGTAAACCCGACTATATCATACCCGTTTACATCTATGCGCGATTAATTCATCTTCTTTATTGTGAATGCTCCGCGCGTTAAGGCACAAAGCCTGAAGGCTTGTTGTTTTAACAGTACTTGACCCCTTCCCACTATTTTTCACTGTGGCCCTGTTTGATTCTGGCCCTTGATTTCTGTGCCTATCACTTTTCTTATTCCCCTTACTGTCTTTTGTTTTTGTCTTTGATTCCTCCCTCCTGTGACTCCTTGCAAAGATTCCCATCCCGCTGCCATTTTAGTTTAAACCCTCCCTAACCACTCTAGCAAATAGTCCCCCTAGAACATCAGTCCCGGTCCTGCCCAGGTGTAACCCGTCCAATTTGTATTGGTCCCACCTCCCTCAGAACCGGTCTCAATGTCCCAGGAATCTAAAACCCTCCCTCTCACACCATCTCTTCAGCCACGTATTCATCCGATATATCCTGCTATTTCTACTCTGACTAGCATGTGGCACTGGTAGTAATCCTGAGATCACTACCTTTGAGGTCCTACTTTTCAACTTACTTCCTAACTCCCTATATTCTGCTTTTAGGACCTCATCCTTTTTTTTTACCTATGTCATTTCTACCAATGTGTACCACAACCACTGGCTGTTCACCCTCCCCCTTCAGAATGTCCTGTAACCGCTCTGAGATATCCTTGCCCCTAGCACCAGGGAGGCAACATACCATCCTGGAGTCTCTTTTGCAGCCACAGAAACACCTATCTATTCCCGTTACAATTGAATCCCCTATAACTATTGCATTCCCACACTTTTTACTCCTCCCCTGTGCAGCAGAGCCAACCATGATGCAACGAATTGGGCTGTTGCTGCTTTCCTCTGAGAGGCCATTCCCCCCAACAGTATCCAAAGCAGTATATCTGTTTTGCAGGGGAATAGCCACAGGAGAGTTCTGCACTGCCTGCCTAGTCCTCTTGCTCTGCCTGGTGGTAACCCATTCCCTTCCTGCCTGGGTAGTCTGAGCCTGTGGTGTGATCACCTCTCTATATGTGCTATCCATGATACTCTCCGTCTCACGGATGCTCCACAGTGTCCCAAGCTGCCCCTCCAGCTCCGAAACCCAGGCTTCCAGGAGCTACAGCTGGGGACACTTCCTGCACACATGCCGGTCCCGGGCACTGGAAATGTTCCCGGCTTCCAACATGGAGTACGAGGCACACACCACAGCTTTGAGCTTTTCTTCCATGACTTAACCCTTTAAATTAACCTTTTGGAAGTTTTTAATGTCAAATAATAACAGTTACTCTGGGGCCCTTCTTCCCTGGTCCTCGTTACCACAGAGCTCCCTAAAAAAAAAACTACTTACTACATATGAAATAAACTGTAAACCTTTCTTACCTTAGATGCTTACCCAGCTATTTAGAGATATTCCCTAACAGCAGTGACTCACCAACCAATCACCTTGCAGCTTTCCTGTGACGTCACTGTTGGCTTTTTTTTTCTCTTTTTTTTCAAAACTCCGGCGCGCTGGAGAGGTCCGACTACTAAAGAATTGAGAACCAGGCTGAATATAGAAAGTTCAGAGGAGAAGTGAAAAAAGAGAGGAGAAGCAAAGAGGGATTATGAGAAGAGACTGGCAGCTAACATAAAGGAATCCAAAAGTTTTCTGTAGGTATATAAATAGTAAAAGGGTGGTAAAAGGAGCAGTGGGGCTGATTAGGGACCAAAGAGGGGATTTACACGTGGAGCCAAAGGTCATGGCTGAGGTACTAAATGAATACTTTGCATCTGTCTTTACCAGGGAAGAAGATGCTGCCCATGTCATGGTGAAAGAGGAGGTAGTTGAGACACTGGGTGGGCTAAAAATTGATAAAGAGGAGCTATTAGAAAGGCTGGCTGTAGTTAAAGTTGATAAGTCACCAGGGCCAGATGAGATGCATCCAAGGATACTGAGGCAAGTAAAGGTGGACATTTCAGAAGCACTGGCCATAATCTTTCAATCCTCCTTAGATACAGGGGTGGTGCCAGAGGACTGGAGAATTTCAAATGTTACACCCTTGTTCAAAAAAGGGTGTAAGGACAAGCCCAGCAACTACAGGCCAGTCAGTTTAACCTCGGTGGTGGGAAAGCTTCTAGAGACAATAATTCAGGACCAAATTATCAGTCACTTGGACAAATGTGGATTAATTAAGGAAAACCAGCACGGATTTGGTAAGGGCAAATCGTGTTTAACTAATTTGAGTTTTTGGATGTGCTAACAGAGAGGGTTGATGAGGGTCATTGGTTGATGCGGTGTACATGGACTTCCAAAAGGCGTTTGATAAAGTGACAACTCAGGGGCCGACTTCTCTTCCCGGGCAAAACCGGATCTTCCACAGTGCAGCAATTCCTCGGGACCCTACAGACGAACAAACGGACGTGGACATCAGGAGCCTGGATTTGATATTATTGGGGTTGGTGTTCACTGTGGGTAGGGGCCTTACCTTGTTTTCACGACGCTCCTTTTCCTTGTTTTCGGTCTCTAATTCCTGAGGGTTTAACTGATGAAATTGGGCTGCAGGAAATAATAAAATACTGAAAACAGTTATAAAAAAAAAAGGGTGGCACAGTGGCGCAGTGGTTAGCACCGCAGCCTCACAGCTCCAGGGACCCAGGTTCAATTCTGGGTACTGCCTGTGTGGAGTTTGCAAGTTCTCCCTGTGTCTGCGTGGGTTTTCGCCGGGTGCTCCGGTTTCCTCCCACCGCCAAAGACTTGCAGGTGATAGGTAAATTGGCCATTGTAAATTGCCCTTAGTGTAGGGAATATGGGATTACTGTAGGGTTAGTATAAATGGTGGTTCTTGGTCGGCACGGACTTGGTGGGCCGAAGGGCCTGTTTCAGTGCTGTATCTCTAAATAAATAAATAAATAAAATAAAAAAGACACATAACAAGCTTGTCAGCAAAGTTAGAATCTATGGAATAAAAGGGACAAGAGCAGCATGGATAAGAAGTTGGCTGACTGACAGGAAATTGAGAGCAATGGTGAATCGTTTTTTGGACTGGAAGAAGATATATAGTGGAGTTCCCCAGGGGTTGGTGTTAGGACCACGACTTTTCTTGATATATATTAATGACTTAGACTTGAGCGTGCAGGACACAATTTCAAAATTTGCGGCTGACACAAAAGTTGGAAGTATTGTGAACTGTGAGGAGGATAGTGATAAACTTCAAGAGAATATCGACAGGCTGGTAGAATGGGTGGACGAGTGGCAGATGAATTTTAATGCAGAGAAGTGTGAAGTGATACATTTTGGTAGGAAGAATGAGGAGAGGCAATATTAAATAAAGGATGCAATTCTAAAGGGGGTGCAGAAGCAGAAGGAACTGGGGGTATATGTGTATAAATCATTGAAGGTGGCAGGGCAGGATGAGAGAGTAGTTAATAAAGCATATGGGATTCTGGGCTTTATAAATAGGGGCATGCAGTATAAAAGCAGGGAAGCTATGATGGACCTTTATAAAACATTGGTTTAGCCTCAGCTGGAGAATTGTGACCAATTCTGAGCACCACAGTTTTAGAAGGCTGTTAAGGCATTAGAAAGGGTGCAGAAAAGACTTATGAGAACTTTTCCAGGGTTGAGGAACTTCAGTTACCTGGATAGGTTGGTGAAATTGGGTTTGTTGTCCTTGGAGATGAGAAGATTAAGAGGAGATTTGACAGAGGTGTTCAAAATGATGCGCGGTCTGGACAGAGTAGATAGGGAGAAACTGTTCCTATTGGCAGAAGGGTTAAGGACCAGAGGACACAGATTTGAAGTGATTGGCAAAAGAACCAACAGCGACATGAGGAAAATCTTTTTTATGCAGGCAATTGGTAGGATCTGGAATGCACTGCCTGAGTGTGGTGGAGGCAGATTCAATTGGGAATAGGATAATTATCAGGAGTGAAAAAAATTGCTGGGCTTTGGGGAAAAGGTGGGGGAATGGTATTAGCTGAGTTGCTCATGCAGACAGCTCACAGGGACATGATGGGCTGAATGGCCTTCTGTGCCCTTCAATCTGTGTGTGTCTGTGCCTTTACAATGTGTATAGTGTGTGTGTGTGTGTTTGTGTGTCTGTGCCCTTCACTCTGTGTATTAGTGCCCTTCACAGTGTGTGTGTTTTAGTGCCCCTAAATGGTTTAGTTCTAAAGTGTGTGCAGAGACAGAGGATCCTGGGATTCCTGTGCCTCGATCTTTGAAGATGGAAAGACATATTGAGAGAGTAGTTCGCAAAGCATATGGATTCTTGAGCTTCATAAATAGAGGTATTGAGTACAAAAGCAGGGAGAGTATGCTGAATCTTTATAAAGCTCTAGTTCAGCCACAGCTTGAGTATTGCATCCTGTTGTGGTCACCATATTTTAGGAAGGATGAGAAAGTCCTTGAGAGGGTGCAGAGGAGATTTACCAGAATGGTTCCAGGGATAAGGGATCTTAGCCACAAGGTTAAGTTGGAGAAGCTGGGGTTGTTTAGCTTGGAGCAAAGGAGATTGAAGAGCGATTTGATAGAGATGTACAAGATTAAGACAGGTTTGGATAAGGTAGACAAAGAAAAGCTGTTCCCATTAGCTGATGGTACAAGAACTAGAGGACACAGATTTAAGATTTTGGTCAAGAAATGCAGAGGGGATTTGAGGAAGAACTTTTTAAAGCAGCAAGTAGTAATGATCTGGAACTTGCTGTCTGCGAGGGTGGTGGAAGCGGAGACTATCAATGATTTCAAAAGAAAATTGGATGGGCACTTGAGGGAAATAAACTTGCTGGGCTATGGGGATATAGCCAGGAAATTGGACTGACTGGATTGCTCTGCAGAGAGCTAGCATGGACTCGATGGGCTGAATGACCACCTTCTGTGCCATTATAACCCTATGTTTTTGCCCATCCCTGGTTACTATGAGAAAGTGGTTGGTGGGCAAGCCTTTTTGAACCACTGCAGTCTACAGTGCTTTAGGAAGGGTGTTCCAGTTTATTGACCCTGTGATGATGAACGAAGAATGATATATGTCCAAGTCAGGATGGTGTGTGTTTATTTATTATTCTTCCTTAACCCGGGCATGCTGAAACTGCAGTGCTGCTACTGCTGCTTTGGCCGAGATAAGTTAACTCAACACAGACCAGAAATGTGGCTTGGGACCTTTCTGGGCTATGTCATTTTAAATACATTTTCCTTGCTTTACATTATCGTATGGAGCATATCCTAGTAGAATATGGGTAGGTTTTGATACTGTTTTTTTCATCAAATTATTGTCCTTTTGCTAAGGGCAGTTGTGAGGATTGCAGGCTTCTCAATTGATTATTACATGAGCTTAAGTGCTATCTTATCAGACAGTTCAAACTGTAGCAATACTAAATTTTAATTTGCTACGTACCGTGCATATATTTGCAGTACAAATGTAACAAGAGACTTAAAAACAAGACTCAAACATCTTTTAAGATAACTATTTTACAAATGTATTCAAGGAGAGACTTTAATATGCATGAGAAAATCTTATGAACTGCTGCATACGTGATGACAAATGTAATTGCTTGGAACTTGTCAAGGTTGAAAAAAATCTACTTTGTATGCGAGAATTGTTAAGTTCAATAAAGTTGGCTCATTCTGTTAAATGTAAAGTTGATACAAATTTAAAATGAAATTAGATATCTGTGGTGTGGTAACTGCTATAAAATATTAAGATTACTATGAACTGAAAATTAGCTTTAGCTTTATACCAAATTTTGAAATGTTTGTAGGAAAAGTGTGCAGCAAAGTTAGCAGCTGGCACAGATAGCTGAATAGAAACAGTAGCGTATGATGTATTTGTGGACGAAATTGTACGTGCTATATTTTATCCTTTCTTGATCAATAATTGGCTGTTCCAAATCTCAGTTTTATTAATATCTATATATCCATGCACTCAGTGCAGACCAGGGTCAGTCTTTTTCAGAAATTCAGTAATGTGGTTAATTTCTGTTATTGATAAACTGTGAGCCCCAGAATTCTGCTACTGCCCAATGGGGAATGAGGTCAGTGTGCCATTTGCCTGATGGGAGTGAGGATCTGAGATGGGGTGTGAGGACAGTCATTTGCTCAATTTTTCAGCCAGCTCATAACTTTAGGGTTAAAAGCTAAAACTAGGGCGGCGCAGTGGTTAGCACCGCAGCCTCACAGCTCCAGCAACCCGGGTTCAGTTCTGGGTACTGCCTGTGCGGAGTTTGCAAGTTCTCCCTGTGACCGTGTGGGTTTCTGCCAGGTGCTCCAGTTTCCTCCCACAGCCAAAGACTTGTAGGTTGATAGGTAAATCGGCCATTGTAAATTGCCCCTAGTGTAGGTAGGTGGTAGGAGGTTGGTGGGGATGTGGTAGGGAATATGGGATTAATGTAGGATTAGTATAAATGGGTGGTTGTTGGTCGGCACAGACACGGTGGGCCGAAGGGCCTGTTTCAGTGCTGTATCTATCTAATCTATTAGTTTTAGAGTGAGGATAGTGGCTGTTGTCTGTGCTTCAGCACTTTATACTAATGTCCTTTTATAAAAGTTCCCTTTCATTCTGCTGAGGAAAGTTCCATTTGACTAAAGGTGAATTATTGTATGGAGCACATCCTAGTAGAATATGGGTAGGTTTTGATACTGTTTTTTTCATCAAATTATTGTCCTTTTGTTAAGGGCAGTTGTGAGGATTGCAGGCTTCTCAATTGATTATAACATGCCAGTGTTTCAACATAACTGAAGTTGAACTGGATGAAATTTTGCTTTTAATGTTACTGCCTGCCTCTAACACATATCGTCATTTCAGAAGTTAAGAAGCCTATACTCCGCTCAGACAACTTAAATAATTGTATGAACAAGAAAGCTTTGTGTTATGAGAAATTGTTACAAAGATTTTTTCCCTGAAATGTTTGAGTGCCAGATTTTGGCATGCCGGAAACTGTATTTGAGGTTTAAAATTCACTTGTGCTTTCTTTCACATGACTGTATGTAAATTGATTCTCTATAAATATGGAATACTGTTATTAGATATAATTACAGGTTTGTATAGAATAAAAGAATATTGCTTCATTCTTGATAATCGCTGAATAAGTTTCTTTTTTAAAAAGTACAGCGTTATTACTGCATTCATCAAATTAAATTCCTCATCCTTGTGCCAATTTCCAGCTTTGTTTGAATCATTAATTTGGAAATATGTTTCACTTTCAAAATCTGTCTTTTTCCAAGGATTTGAAGGTAATTTTGATGTTCCAATGTAGCTAATGTTTAATGAACAATTATTCCTTCAAATTGAAGGAACCAAAACTGAACAGGAAATGGATCTTGTTCTCGCAACAGTGTAAAGAGTACCCAGATAATCCCAGTCTTTTATTCTTCATTGTAAAAGTATTATTGCTTAACCCATATAGCCCCACATTGAAGGTAATAACATTTTTGACTTTCTTTTAGCATTATCATTGATATAAGTCTCACCTGCTTGTTTATAGTTGGTTGTTATAGACATGCTGCAAAAAAGGAATAATTTTCATTTGTTAGACTCCTCAACAACTTGTATAACATCCCTGAAAGATGCTTTCTGAGCCAAGAAAGACAAGGAGAGATAGTTTAACAAAACATCACGCCACCAAGAAATGACAGGAAGCATATACTGGTAAATCAGGAGTCTAAAATTAGCAAAATTAAAGCTCATGGGATTAAAGGGGCAGTGGCAGTATGGATACAAAATTGGTTAAGGAACAGAGAGTAGTGGTGAACACTTGTTTTTCAGACTGAAGGGAAGTGTACAGTAATGTTCCCAAGAGTCAGTATTAGGACCACTGCTCTTTATATATATATATATATATATTTATGACCTGGATTTGAGATATAAGGCAAACTTTCAAAGTTTGAAGATGACCCAAAACTCAAATGTAAACATTGAGGAGGATAGTACCAAACTTCAAGAGGACATAGACTGTTGAAATGAGCAGACACATGGCAAATGAAATGTGATGCATTTTCATAGGAAGAATGAGGAGAGGCAATATAAACTAAATGGTATAATTTTAAAGGGGATTTAGGAACAGAGGTCTAGGAGTGTGCACGTACAAATCTTTGAAGGTGGCAGGGCAAGTTGAGAAGATTGTTAAAAATGCATACTGAATCCTTGGCTTCATAAACAGAGGCATAGAGTACAAAAGCAAGGAAGTTATGCTAAACCTTCATAAATCTCTGGCTAGGCCCCAGCAGGAATATTGGGCTGGATTTGAAGATCCAGATGTGCCGGGAGCAGGATAGGGGGGTTCCCGTAACACAGAGGAAGCCCAGAAGTAAGTGCTGCATGTCTGTTGTGGCTTTTTAATTACCATATTATATCCAGGTTTCTGCACCAATTGGCTTCAGTGGGCGTGATAACCCACACAAATCAATTTCAATTCCACTATTAAAAGGACATTGCAAACATGAAATTTGATGGATTCTGGACTTGGGAACGGAATACAATGGATTGACAGAATGGAGTGCACACATTCAAAGTCGATGCCTCGTTTTAGTGAACCCGCAAGGAGATACTGTTTCCTTCTGATTGGAGGAAGAAGCCTGACAGTGAAACTCAGAAGGCGTGGCTGCAGGCAGTGGAGGAAGTTAGCAGCAGGTGTGTGATACCACAATTGTGGATTCAATGCTGAAAGCTGTTTAATGACCTAAGCAAGGCAGTAAAGGTGAGTACTGTGGCAAATTCAGCTACATCCTGATGTGTGTATCAAGCCAAGCGCCTCACTCTGCCTTTGCAAGCTTACTCCAGCACATCACTCCTCACACCAACTTACCCGATAGAAACAGCCATCCTTCTCTGTCTATGTACATCCTCACATCCCCATCTGTCCATCCATCACTGACAATCACCCTGATCTTTATGCAATGTGTTATGATCACTGTGGAAACCAACAAACCAAAAGAATTGAATTTACCAAATGACCTTCCGGGAGGGAGCGGAGCGGACCTGTTGGGAGAACGTGGAGAGCGAAGCCTATAAATCGAGCCCTAGGATCGAGGCCCAGTCTCTCACCTTCCGGGAGTGGACAGGACCTCTTCCAGCACGCCGGAGTTTTGAAAAAAAAGCCAACAGTGATGTCAGAGGAGAGCTGCAAGGTGATTGGTTGGGTGAGTCACTGCTGTTAGTGCATTTAAATATCTTTAAAAAATAAGGGGAAAGTTTTTTTTGTTGAAATAAGCCTCTGGTGATAAGGTGAGTACGACTAAAGTGTTTTTTTTTTAAGGACTTTAGATTGGAGTGGGTAGAACAAGGCCCCTAGTGTAATTAGTATTTTTTAATTAAGGGAGTAACTAATTAACCTAAGGGTAAGTCACGGCAAGACAGCACGCACCCCTGATATGCTCCTCCTGCGCTATGTGGGAAATCAGGGATGCTAGCAGTGGCCCTGCTAACCATGTGTGCAGGAAGTGTATCCAGCTGCAGCTACTGGCTAACCACATTACGGAGCTGGAGCTGCGGGTGGATTCATTGTGGAGCATTCGCGATGCTGAGGACGTCGTGGATAGCACGTTTAGTGAGGTGGTCACACCGCAGGTAATGGCTGCACAGGCAGAAAAGAGATGGGCGACCACCAGATGGAGTAGCAGGCACAGGCAGGTAGTGCAGGAGTCCCCTGTGGCCATCCCCCTCTCAAACAGATATACCGTTTTGGATACTATTGGGGGGGATGACCTCCCAGTGGAAAGCAGCAACAGCCAAGTTCGTGGCACCACGGAGGGCTCTGCTGCACAGCAGGGGAGGAAAATCGGTGGAAGAGCTATAGTGATACGGGATTCTATCGTAAGGGTGCAGATAGGCATTTCTGTGGCCACAAACGAGACTCCAGGATGGTATGTTGCCTCCCTGGTGCTAGGGTCAAGGATGTCTCGGAGCGGCTGCAGGACATTCTGAAGGGGGAGGGTGAGCATCCAGAGGTCGTGGTCCAATTTGGTACTAACGACATAGGCAGGAAGAGAGATGAGGTCCTGCAAAGTGAATATAGGGAGTTAGGCAGAAGGTTTAAAAAGCAGGACCTCTCGGGTCGTAATCTCAGGATTACTCCCTGTGCCACATACTGGTGAGGGTAGGAATAGGAGGATAAGGCAAATGAATGCGTGGCTGAAGAGCTGGTGTAGGCAGGAGGGCTTCAGCTACTTGGATCATTGGGATCTCTTCTGGTGCAGAGGTGACCTGTACAAGGACGGGTTGCATTGAAACTGGAGGGGGACCAATATCCTTGCGGGGAGATTTGCTAGTACTACTCGGGAGGGTTTCAACTAGTCTTGCAGGGGGTTGGGACTCAAAGTCGTAGTCTCTCCGATGAGATAGTTGAGGCAAATGTAGAGGTTAAAGCAAGTAAGTCCAGTAGGCAGGCCGGGCAGGGGCAGGACAGGGAGCGTGGAAGGTCTGATGGGCTAAACTGCATTTATTTTAATGCAAGAAGCCTTACAGGTAAGGCAGATGAACTCAGAGCATGGATCAGTACATGGGATTGTGATATTATAGCTATTACGGAAATGTGGTTGAGGGATGGGCAGGACTGGCAGCTCAATGTTCTGGGATACCGATCCTTCCGGCGTGACAGAGGTGGAGGTAAGAGAGGAGGGGGAGTTGCACTATTGATTAGGGAGGACATCACGGCAGTACTTAGAGAGGGTATCCCGGGGGTAATGTCCAGCGAGGCCATATGGGGAGTAACTTAGAAATAAAAAAGGGGTGATCACTTTGATGGGATTATACTATAGGCCCCCCCAAAAGTCAGAAGGAAGTGGAAGAGCATATATGTAGGGAAATCACAGATAGGTGTAGGAATTATAGGATTGTAATAGTCGGTGATTTTAACTTCCCTAATATTGACTGGGACTGCCTTAGTGCTAAGGGATCAGATGGGGAAGAATTTGTTAAATGTGTCCAGGATAGTTTTCTGAAGTAGGATGTGGATGGCCCTACTAGAGAAGGGGCTACACTCGACCTCCTCTTTGGAAATGAGGATGGGCAGGTGATTGATGTGTCACTGGGGGAGCAGTTTGGGACCAGTGACCATAACTCTATTAGCTTCAAGATAATTATGGAAAAGGATAGGACTGGTCCTCAGGTTGAAGTCCTAAATTGAGGGAAGGCTAATTTCGATGACATCAGACAGGAAACAAGGGAGGAGTTTGCTGGGGCCCTGGCAGAGATTTATATATCATTGTTAGTCACGGGTGAGGTACTGGATGGGGCATTTCTGATGTCCTGTCCCATGATGTTCGTTTTCTTGAGGCTGATGGTTAGGCCAAATTCGGTGCAGGCAGCCGCAATCCTGTCGATGAGTCTCTGCAGACACTCTTCAGTGTGAGATGTTACATATTTGCGCGCAGGTAAAACAAAGATGGATCTCAGATTTACTGGCAGCCCATTCAGTATGCATGGCACCAAATTACAGTGACACAGTTCTTCAAACCTCTGAAAGTCCTCTGGTAGATCTTCAGATCCTGTCATCCCAGTCATCTATTTAGAGGACAGCTCACACATACTCTTCAGGTTCCTGCAGACCACAGATTCCATGACACTTGCCCCCTTGGGAAAAAGAAAGCTTTATAATCGCAAAGATTTCTTTACAATAGTCCAGAAATATAGTAAGTTCTTAACATCATAAATATTTTTACAAAAAGCTTATTACATTGTGCAGGTAACATTTTCATATCCACAATTATGCATGTTGTATTTACAAAATCATAAGGGCTTAACAAAACCAAGTAAACGTGACAATTAGGATTAGCAGCATTCAAACATTACATAATTCTCATATCTCAGAGCCTTCTCTCTTCCAGCCCTTCTTTAAACTCTGGACAGAGCATCAGCAATTACGTTACTTTTCCCTGCAGCATGCACAATTTTTAGTGTAAATGGCTGTGACATCAAACGCCACCAAAACAGCCTGGGGTTCTTTGTTCTGAACTTTTCTCGGAACACAAGTGAGTTGTGGTCTGTATAAACTAGTACTTTCCCCTGACTATTGGTAACATATACCTCAAACTGTTGTAGAGCCAGTACAAGGCTCAAAGCCTCTTTCCCGTCTTTCTTTGATGCTTATTAAGCTTTCTAAAGAAGTAGCTAATGGGCCATTCCATACCAGCATCATCATCTTGGATCAGCACCGCTCCTAACCCTAAGTCACTGGCATCGATAGCCACCTTGAGTAACTTCCGAAAATCTGGGCTGCAAGAACTGGCTCCTTTATCAGAATGGCCTTTAACTTCTCAATTGCTGTTTAACATGACTCTGACCATTTGAACTTTACGTTTTTCTTTACACCGTGACTCCTGACAATGCCAAACATGCGCAGAGCGATTTTGCCAGGTTTTAGTATGAATGCATGCATGTGCACGCTGACATCACATAATGACGCCCTCACCCCTCAGTAGCCGCGATTGCCGCCTCCATTGTCCAAACTGTACACTGGTCACTCCCGCCGTCCCTGCTTCAATAGCCACTTTCAATTTCCCGCTGCCTTCCCTCAGCCACTTGCTCCCACCCTCACCGCTCCCCACCTTGGCCGATAGATCCCTGCTGTGCCTCCCAAAGAAGTGGTGGGGTGGGGGGAGGTGGGAAACGAGCCACCGAAGTGGGGAATGAGCAGCTGAGGGGTGATAGGGTGACATGGGAACAAGTGGCTGAGAGGGGGGAAGCAGCGATGTCTGGAGCGAGCGGCCGGGGAGGGAGGGAGCAGTGAGTGAGCGGCCGAGGGGGCAAGAAGCGGACGGGGTTGGAAGGAGTGGCTGAGGGAAGGCCACAGTGAGCAGACAGGCATGTGAGCGAGTGGTGAAGTGAAGTGCAATGGCAGGAGGGAGCGGGGTGTTTTGGGTGGGATGGAGGCGGCGATCGCAGCAATTGAGGGGCTTTGGGCTTAATTTGTTTTTTGTGATTAAATTGAGCACTGCCATCTTTAATACTGGCAGATGCCAGAGACGTCACAGGCAGTGACTTTTCAGTGGATTTGTGCATATATCAGTACTGTGCCACCTAGTGGTTGTGTCGTCATCAAACACAGCCTTTTCTTTAACAAATCTGTCAATGGGGTGACAACTGTGCTGAAATTAGGGACAAATTTCCAGTAGAACCCACACTTACTCAGAAATTGTAACACTTCTTTCTTTGGCTTGGGTACAGGAAAGTATATTATCACCCGAACCTTGGTCTCTTGCGGTAAACTTGACCTTGACCCACGATATGTCCTAAATAAGTGACCTTGGCCTTGGCAAACTTGCTATTTGCCAAGTTTATGACAAGGTTAGCTTTGACCAGCCTATGAAATAGAGCTCTCTAATGTCAGACATCATCACTCTAAATGTCGCTGTACACCGAAAGGTCATCGATGTGCACAACACAATTGCTCAATCGGCAATCGGTTGATTGTTAATCTCTGAAATGTAGCCAGTGCATTTTTCATACCGAATGGCATGACTTCACATCGGAACAGACCATCTGGTGTCACAAAAGCAGAAATTTCTTTGGCTTGGTCAGTTAAGGGGATTTGCCAATATCCCTTAAGCAAATCAATCTTCCGAACAAAAGCCTTGTTCCCCACCCTATCAATAGAATCCTCGAGTCTTGAGATTGGATAGGAGTCCGTCTGAGTTACTGTATGTACCTTTCGGTAATCAATGAAGAATCTTTGAGAACCATCTGGTTTTGGTACCAGAATGACAGGAGAACTCCAACGTCTTTGACTGGGTTCAATTGTATAATTACTTAACGAGGATTGAATCTCCCCCCTGACTTTGGCCAATTTGCTGGATTGAGTCTGTAGGAGCTTCGCTTAATTGGTTTAGCTTCCCCTACATCAACCACATGAATAGCAGAGAAGTACGACCTGGTTTATCTGCGCATTCAGCGTTATATTCCCTCAAAACGTTAGGTATGCCTTCCCACTGTTGCTCATGTAGATGGTGTAGCACCTCATCCAGATCCTCCAACACCTCTGTGCTCACCAACTTCACCGCAGGATGTTCAATCTGAGAACTCTCAGTCTCTTACTCATCATCTGGTTCATCATGTGCACCAGTATCACCATCTACATTCTCTACCACCTGTGCTACACCTACTGGCTGACTCTGCTCATGGTCATAATTCCTGTTCAGCACATTCACATGACACGCCCTTTGACTCTTGTGTGCCTGGAGTACTAACTACGTTAAAGCCTGGCTACCCGACCCGAAACCGACTAGACCCGACTAAATGTGTCAGGTTTGGGTTGGGTCAGGTTGAAATTCCGAGTCCAACGTTTGGGCTTGGGTTGAGTCGGGGTGGACACTGCTTCCGGGAAGTCACAGGATCAGGCTTACCCATGATTCCCCACAATTGCAGCTGCAGGAATAGCCTGCTGCCAGAACAGATGAAGGAGATTTGTGTCGGGTCGAGTCGGGCGCGAAAAAAATTAAAGGGCTCGGGTCGAGTTCGGGTTGGCTGTGGTTGGGTCAGGCCTGGGTCAGGTTTTAATTTTATACCTGAGCCAGACTTTAAACTACATAGTTCACGTCACTGAGTTTCCTTTAGATATAGTAGGGTCCAATAAACTGAGCTCTCAAGGGTTTGCCAGGCAAAGGCAACAGGACTAGTACCTTATCTCCGGGTTGAAAACTATGTGCCTTAGCTGTTCTATCTGCTTGTGCTTTCATCACCTGCTGAGAAGGCTTGAGATGTTCTCTGGCTACTGTGCTTCTGAACTTTGACACACAATCTCGGAGGATAGTTCCCTCCTCCTGTGCCAAAAATCTCCCCTTAATGAGTCTAACCTCATGCCCATAGACCAATTCGAAGGGACTAAAACCAGTAGACTCATTTGGCATCTTCCTAGTCATGAATAACAAGAATAACATCCTTTTATCCCAATCCTGGGAATACTGAAGAATATAGGCCCTAATTGTACCTCTCCAAAGCACCTTGTGACTGCGGATGATAAGCAGATGACTTGAGCTGCTTCACATGGCCTCCTAAATACACCTGACATGAAATTTGATCCCTGGCCAGACTGAATTTTCTTGTAAAAAACTGGACCAACTCCATAATCATAACTTTCACTGTGACCTTCAATGGGGCTGCCTCTGGAAATTGAGAGCACTCTGTTCTGTTCTGTGGACCTGCTTGACCAGCAAAAATTGAAGTGTGACGTCACAGGAGAGCTGGTAAGTGGTTGGTGGGTATTTCTTCCATTTGAGCAGCGGGAGCGGCGAGAGCGCGAGCCAAGGGCAACCGGGAAGGTAAGTTGAGCTATAAAGTACTTACCTCGTGATTCGGCGGACACGGGGACTGCTGGGTAAGTGAACTTATATATTTGGGCAGTGGCTAAACCCGAAACGCTACACGTGTAGTGACTCCCACCCATCCTCCTCCTCCAACCAAAAAAAAAGGACTCTTGTGTGGAGGGTTTGGTAAGGTAAGGTTTTCCTTTATTTGTTTTTTATTCTCTGTTGTCAATTTAGAGCAGAGGGGATGGAAGCTAGGGCAGTTGCATGCTCCTCTTGCAGGATGTGGGAGGTAAGGGTCACCAATTGTGTCCCTGCTGACTTCACCTGTGAGAAGTGCACCCAACTCCAGCTCCTCGCAGACCGCATTAGGGAACTGGAGCTGGAGCTGGATGAACTTCGGATCATGCGGGAGGCTGAGGGGGTGATAGAGAGCAGTTATAGGGAAGTAATGACACCTAAGTCACAGGATAAAGGTAACTGGGTGACCGTCAGGGGAGGGAAAGGGAATAGGCGCACAGTGCAGGGATCCCCTGTGGCCGTTCCCCTCAATAATAAGTATACCGTTTTGGATACGGTTGGGGGGGGGACCTACCAGGGGAAAGCCACAGCGGCCAGGTCTCTGGCACTGAGCCTGGCTCTGCGGCTCAGAAGGGAAGGGGGGAGAATAGGAGAGCGATAGTGATAGGAGATTCAATGGTTAGAGGAACAGACAGGAGATTCTGCGGTTGCGAACGAGACTCCCGGATGGTATGTTGCCTCCTGGGTGCCAGGGTCAGGGATGTCTCGGATCGAGTCTACAGGATTCTTAAGGGGGAGGGGGAGCAGCCAGAAGTCGTGGTACACATGGGTACCAATGACATAGCGAGGAAAAGGGATGAGGACCTGAAAAGCGAATATAGGGAGTTAGGTTGGAAGCTAAAAGGCAGGATGAGCAGAGTAGTAATCTCAGGATTGATACCGGTGCCACGTGCTAGTGAGGCTAGAAACAGAGAGCGAGTGCAGCTGAACACGTGGCTACAGAGCTGGTGTAGGAGGGAGGGCTTCAGATATGTGGATCATTGGGATACCTTATGGGGAAGGTGGGACCTGTACAAGAAGGACGGGTTGCATCTGAACTGGAGGGGCACCAATATCCTGGGCGGGAGGTTTCCGAGAGCTCTTCGGGAGGGTTTAAACTAGTTTGGAGGGGGATGGGAACCGGAGCTACGGATCAGTGGATGGGGTAGCTGTTGAACAGGCAGATACAGAGTGCAGAGAGTCTGTGAGCAAGGTTAGACAGTTGACAGGGCAAAGTTGCAGCCAGTACGATGGGTTGAAGTGTGTCTATTTTAATGCAAGAAGTGTCAAGAATAAGGGTGATGAACTTAGAGCATGGATCAGTACTTGGAGCTATGATGTTGTGGCCATTACGGAGACTTGGATATCACAGGGGCAGGAATGGATGTTGGATGTTCCGAGGTTTAGATGTTTCAAAAGGAATAGGAAGGGAGGTAAAAGAGGTGGGGGAGTGGCATTGTTAATCAGGGATAGTATCACAGCTGCAGAAAGGGAGGTCGTCGAGGAGGGTTTGTCTACTGAGTCAGTATGGGTGGAAGTCAGAAACAGGAAAGGAGCAGTCACTTTATTGGGAGTTTTCTATAGACCCCCCAATAGCAACAGAGGCACGGAGGAACAGATTGGGAGGCAGATTTTGGAAAGGTGCAGAAGTAACAGGGTTGTTGTCATGCGTGACTTCAACTTCCCTAATATTGATTGGAACCTCCTTAGTGCAAATAGTTTGGATGGAGCAGATTTTGTCAGGCGTGTCCAGGAAGGTTTCCTGACTCAATATCAATATGTAGATAGGCCGACTAGAGGGGAGGCTATGTTGGATTTGGTGCTTGGCAACGAACCAGGCCAGGTGGCAGATCTCTCGGTGGGAGAGCATTTCGGTGATAGTGATCACAACTCCCTGACCTTTACTATATTCATGGAGAGGGATAGGAGCAGACGGGATGGGAAAATATTTAATTGGGGGAGGGGGAATTACAATGCTATTAGGCAGAAACTGGGGAGCTTAAATTGGGGACAGATGTTCTCAGGGAAATGCACGACAGAAATGTGGAGGTTGTTTAGGGAGCACTTGTTGCGACTGCTGGATAGGTTTGTCCCGATGAGGCAAGGAAGGGATGGTAGGGTGAAGGAACCTTGGATGACAAGAGATGTGGAACAGCTAGTCAAGAGGAAGCAGGAAGCTTACTTAAGGTTGAGGAAGCAAGGATCACAAGGTAGCCAGGAAGGAACTGAGGAATGGACTTAGGAGAGCTAGAAGGGGACATGAAAAAGTCTTGGCAGGTAGGAATAAGGAAAATTCCAAGGCGTTCTACACTTATGTGAGGAACAAGAGGATGGCCAGAGTGAGGGTAGGGCCGATCAGGGATAGTGGAGGGAACTTGTGCCTGGAGTCGGAGGAGGTAGGGGAGGTCCTAAATGAATACTTTGCTTCAGTATTCACTAGTGAGAGGGACCTTGTCATTTGTGAGGACAGCGTGGAACAGGCTGATATGCTTGAACAGGTTGATGTTAAGAAGGAGGATGTGCTGGAAATTTTGAAAGACATGAGGATAGATAAGTCCCCGGGGCCAGACGGGATATACCCAAGGTTATTACGGGAAGCGAGGGAAGAGATTGCCGCGCCTTTGGCGATGATCTTTGCGTCCTCACTGTCCACTGGAGTAGTACCAGATGATTGGAGGGTGGCAAATGTTATTCCCTTGTTCAAGAAAGGGAATAGGGATAACCCTGGGAATTACAGACCAGTCAGTCTTACGTCGGTGGTGGGCAAATTATTGGAGAGGATTCTGAGAGACAGGATTTATGATTATTTGGAAAAGCATAGTTTGATTAGAGATAGTCAGCATGGCTTTGTGAGGGGCAGGTCATGCCTCACAAGCCTTATTGAATTCTTTGAGGATGTGACAAAACACATTGATGAAGGAAGAGCAGTGGATGTGGTGCATATGGATTTTAGCAAAGCGTTTGATAAGGTTCCCCATGGTAGGCTCATTCAGAAAGTAAGGAGGCATGGGATACAGGGAAATTTGGCTGTCTGGATACAGAATTGGCTGGCCCATAGAAGACATAGGGTGGTAGTAGATGGAAAGTATTCAGCCTAGAGCTTGGTGAACAGCGGTGTTCCGCAGGGATCTGTTCTGGGACCTCTGCTCTTTGTGATTTTTATAAATGACTTGGATGAGGAAGTGGAAGGCTGGGTTAGTAAGTTTGCCGATGACACAAAGGTTGCTGGAGTTGTGGATAGTGTGGAGGGCTGTTGTAGGTTGCAACGGGACATTGACAGGATGCAGAGCTGGGCTGAGAAGTGGCAGATGGAGTTCAACCTGGAAAAGTGTGAAGTGATTCATTTTGGAAGCTCGAATTTGAATGCAGAATACAGGCTTAAAGACAGGATTCTTGGCAGTGTGGAGGAACAGAGGGATCTTGGGGTCCATGTCCATAGGTCCCTCAAAGTTGCCACCCAAGTTGATAGGGTTGTTAAGAAGGCGTATGGTGTGTTGGCTTTCATTAACAGGGGGATTGAGTTTAAGAGCCGCGAGGTTATGCTGCAGCTCTATAAAGCCCTGGTTAGACCACACTTGGTATATTGTGTTCAGTTCTGGTCGCCTCATTATAGGAAGGATGTGGAAGCTTTAGAGAGGGTGCAGGTTTACCAGGATGCTGCCTGGACTGAAGGGCATGTCTTATGAAGAAAGGTTGAGGGAGCTAGGGCTTTTCTCATTGGAGCGAAGAAGGATGAGAGGTGACTTGCTAGAGGTGTACAAGATGATGAGAGGCATAGATAGAGTGGATAACCAGAGACTTTTTCCCAGGGCCGAAAGGGCTATCACCAGGGGGCATAATTTTAAGGTGATTGGAGGAAGGTTTAGGGGAGATGTCAGAGGTAGGTTCTTTACACAGAGAGTGGTGGGTGCGTGGAATGCACTGCCAGCGGTGGTAGTAGAAGCAGATACATTAGGAACATTTAAGTGACTCTTGGATAGGTACATGGATGATAGTAGAATGAAGGGTATGTAGGTAGTTTGATCTTAGAGTAGGTTAAAGGTTCGGCACAACATCGTGGGCCGAAGGGCCTGTACTGTGCTGTACTGTTCTATGTTCTAAATCCATGATGGTCAGGCAATACCTATGACCTGACTTAACCTTAGGCAAGGGTCGAATATAATCCACCAGAACCATGCTAAATAGTTCATCAAATGCAGGTATTGATATTAATGGGGCTGGATTAATCAAAAGCTGTGGCTTCCCAAACATCTGACGTGTCTTACAAAAGTCAACCACATCATTATGCAGCTTCGGCCAGTAAAAATGCATCATTACCCTCGCCTACATCTTCCAAATACCCAAATGACCTGTGACTGGAATCTTATGGGCAATTCTCAAGATTTCACCAAGGAGGGACAACAATTTGTTGGACTACAGCTGGTCCTCATCAGCAAGTCTCTCAGGAGGTCTCCACATCATCAAAATGTCGTTTTTGACACAATAACACACACAAACCTTTTCAGCCTCTGCCTTAGAGCACACAGTCTGAGACAAGATCCTCAAATTATGACTCTATAAATTAGGGTCTGCCTGTCATGCCTCAACCAAGGAAGATCTGCTAAACAATTCACCATTGTTAGTGTTACGACCAGGTGACAAAAGTGTCTAGGGATTCCTTTCAGCCTTCATCTGGTCTTACTGTAACAGGATTTAATTTTAAACATACCGTATTTTGAGTTCCCCCTTGGTGAATTCTTGTTCACTGCTTTCCAATTATAAGGCAAAGAAATGAGCACAAACAGGCTTTCTTAGGTTTGAAGAAGAAGAGTGAGATTTATTAAAACCTAAACTTAAACTCTAATTCAGTTAACACCTACGGATATGCGGTGCACCCACACTAACATGCATACATAATATGCACATGCAGATAGGGGCAGAAAAGAGCAGAAGAAAGGGCAGCGCAGTGGATAGCAGCGCAGCCTCACAGCTCCAGCGACCCGGGTTCAATTCTGGGTACTGCCTGTGTGGAGTTTGCAAGTTCTCCCTGTGACTGCGTGGGTTTCCTCCGGGTGCTCCGGTTTCCTCCCACATGTCAAAGACTTGCAGGTTGATAGGTAAATTGGCCATTAGCAATTGCCCCTAGTATAGGTAGGTGGTAGGGAAATATAGGGACAGGTGGGGATGTGGTAGGAATATGGAATTAGTGTAGGATTAGTATAAATGGGTGGTTGATGGTCGGCACAGACTCGGTGGGCCGAAGGGCCTGTTTCAGTGCTGTATCTCTAAACTAAACTAAAAAAGAAGGGTTGCAGGGATAAACCAGGTAATTACAGGCCGGTGAGTCTAGCATCAGTGGTTGGGAAACTATTGGAAAAAATTCTGAGGGACAGGATTAATCTCCACTTGGAGAGGCAGGGATTAATCAGGGATAGTCAGCATGGCTTTGTCAGGGGAGATCATGTCTGACATAACTTGATTGAATTTTTCGAGATGGTGACTAGATGTGTAGATGAGGGTAAAGCAGTTGATGTAGTCTATATGGACTTCAGTAAGGCTTTTGATAAGGTCCTGCATGGGAGATTGCTTAAGAAGGTAAGAACCCATGGGGTGCAGGGCAGTTTGGCAAATTGGATCCAAAATTGGCTTAGTGGCAGGAGGCAGAGGGTGATGGCTGAGGGTTGTTTTTGCGAGTGGAAGCCTGTGACCAGTGGTGTACCGCAGGGATCGGTGCTGTGACCTTTGCTGTTTGTAGTGTACATTAATGATTTAGACGTGACTATAGGAGGTATGATCAGTAAGTTTGCATATGACATGAAAATTGGTGGTGTCGTAAATAGTGAGGAGGAAAGCCTTAGATTACAGGACGATATAGATGGGCTGGTAAGATGGGCAGAGCAGTGGCAAATGGAATTTAATCCTGAGAAGTGTGAGGTGTTGCACTTTGGGAGGACTAACAAGGCAAGGGAATATACAATGGATGGTAGGACCTTAGGAAGTACAGAGAGTCAGAGGGACCTTGGGGTGCTTGTCCATAGATCACTGAAGGCAGCAGCATGGGTCGATAAGGTGGTTAGGAAGGCATATGGGATACTTGCCTTTATTAGCCAAGGCATTGAATGTAAGAGAAGGGAGGTTATGATGGAACTGTATAAAACGCTAGTTAAGCCACAGCTGGAGTACTGTGTACAGTCCTTGGCACCACACTATAGGAAGGATGTGATTGCATTCGAGAGGGTGCAAAGGAGATTCACCATAATGTTGCCTGGACTGGAGCATTTTTCCTTTGAGCAGAGAAGGCTGAGGGGAGATATGATTGAGGTATACAAAATTATGAGGTGCATTGATAGGTTAGATAGGAAGAAAAATTTTCCCTTAGTGGAGGTGTCAATAACCAAGGGGCATAGATTTAAGGTAAGGTGCAGGAGGTTTAGAGGGGATTTGAGGAAAATATTTTTCACCCAGAGGGTGGTTGTAATCTGGAACGCACTGCCTGAAGGGGTGGTCGAGGCAGGAACCATCACAACATTTAAGAAGTATTTAGATGAGCACTCGAAACGCCATAGCATACAAGGCTACGGGCCAAGTGCTGGAAAATGGGATTATAATAGTTAGGTGCTTGATGACCAGCACAGACACGATGGGCCGAAGGACCAGTTTCTGTGCTGTATAACTCTATGACTCTAAAGATAAAGTGGAAAGGTTTGAGGCAATATCTGAAGAGTTTCTTGTTACTGTGTTTCAAGCCCACTGTGGTTCTTTTGTAGGTAGTTCTTGCTTATGGGTAATTCTTGCTTTTTGTTGGGGACCAGTATTCTTCTTAAACCTTGTTCCCTGGGGTTCCTGTGTCTTCAATGGATTCCAAAGCTGGAGAGAATGAGATGAGAGCAGACAGCAGATAGATGTTCTCAATCCAGGAGCCAGGAGCTTTCAGTCTTCAAAACACGGTTTCTCCAATTAAAATCTCTCCATTCCAAGCTCTGCAACAGCCAGTTAGTCATGTGACTAAACTGGTCTGACTATGTCCATTCTGTGTATTGGGAGCAGGGACTGTTTCCTTTGTTCCAACTGTCTGCTAGTATGCAAAAATATCTTTCCGGCTAGGGCCTGGCAATTCCTTGTAATAGGCTGTCTTTTCTTCCCAGCAACAATTTGAAGTTTAATGTCCATGTAGTGAAATTAATGTGCCTCATTCTTGGCAGGTGGGGGCCTGCATGACACCTCCAAACCCAGGGGAATGAAATGCAATTTGAAAAAAGGTGCATTTTATTAAAAGGTTTGAAAGAAATATAAGATACAGAAAGAAAAACCATGCATTTCTCTCATTCATTTCCATTCATTCATAAATCTTAAAGCTTATAAAAATTGTCTTTTCTAGGTACCAGTGCTACTTTAATTTCCCCTTTTTGGCATCCCAGTAGCCATGTGGTTCTTTGGGGAAGTGTTTCTTCAGTTTGCCCATTGCCATGACTGCCTAGGGTCTTGGTTCCTGCTGAGGTAATTTTCTTTCAGGAGAGTTAGTAATGGGCGGGTCTATCCTGAACTCTCTTTCAGTGCTTTGCTGAGTCATGCAAAGGCTTTTGACTTCAGAGAATGGGTGGTTCCCTTTTTCTCTGACTGTGAGGGTGCATTCTTTGTTAATCTCCCCTTTGTTCTCTGGGACACCCCTGCCTGTATGTGCTTGTGCAGACTTGACTGCACTCTCCTGTGGTACTTCGACTAGGTGAGGCATCACCTTCACCGTTTCTGTGCCCCCTAGAGGACTTTCTTTGTCTCTGCAGGCCCCTGTAAATGCTGTTAGCAACTCTGGCGGGGTGCTTCTGGTGTCTGCATTTACATAGGAGGATGTCGAGTCTACCTTTTCACATTTTTCGGGGTTGGCTGACCAGACAGTAGGGGTTTTCATCCGGGATTCTTCCCAGACTTCCTTTAACCTTTGGTCACATTTTCCCCTTCTCTTTCTAAACTTTTGCCAGTCGTGTGCCTGCCTGTTCCCTTTTGTTCTTGGCGGTGTCCCTTACAGTTCGCCAGCCCTCTGCTGGAGGGTCCTCCTAACACGGTACAGGATTTAGGGGTGCAGGTTTCACTGTTGGTTGGGGTTTCCCCTCAACCTGGCACATGTAGCAACTCCTGCAGTACTCCAACACATCTTTGTGGAGTTTTGGCCAGTCAAACTGCTGTCTTATGCGGGCTTTGGTCTTTTGTATACCGGCATGTGCAGCCACTGTAGTCTTGTGGGCCCTTCTTAATATTTCTCCCTGGTACCTCTGCGACGCCACTAACTGGTGAACTACTGTCCACTCCTTGCTCTCAGGACTGTGAGGAGAACTCCATTTACTCATCAGTACCTCATTCTTTAAATAGTAGCAATCAGGGAATCCCTCTGCTTCACTTTCAGACTGGGCAGCCCGTGCTAACTCTCGCAATACTGGGTCAGCTCGCTGAACCTCAGCTAGGAAAAATCCGTTTAATTAATTTCCTGGGTCTCCTAACTTTCCAAAGGAAGTCTCGGACAGGCAGACCTCATGGTCACCTGCCTGCAGTGCCAATGCAGTCTCCTCTGGGGGGGCTAGTTTGATCATGGCCTTATCCACTACACATTTAGGGAAACTGCAGAGGCCCGTGTGCTGCCACTGCCCTGTCTCTCTGATGTCCTGCGGTCTTTCTTTCACTACTGGGGTGGGGGGGGGGTGGGGGGGAGGGGGAGGGGGCGTCGCTACCACCTTCACACCCGCCAGATCATTACCTCGGAGCAGGTCAATCCCGTCCACAAGCACACTAGGGACAATCCCTATGGTTACCGGTCCTGAAACTAGGTCACACTCCAGGTGTACAGGATTAGGAATACACTGCCCTCCAATACCATTCATCACCATTTTGGTGTTCACTGCACTCTCTGGGGGAAAGGTCAGGCCTTTTCCTAGTACAAGGGATCTAGTGTCCCCTGTGTCCCTGAGGATTACTATGGGCTTGCTGGCCCCACTTGAGAGGTATAGGGTTACTTTCCCTTCAAACATAAAACCCTGATAGCCTTCAGGAATCGTATTAGCTTTTCTTGCACTTGACGTAGTAAGCTTCCTGGGTTGCACTCTTACTGCAGTTAAAGCCACAGCTTATTCTGCTGTGCTTTCCATCAGGGTCCCGTCTTCACTGAGCGGGTGTGCCCTGATTAACCCTACTGGTTTTCCCTTTAGTTTCCATCAGTCAGCTTTTAAATGCCCTGCTTTACTACAATGGAAGAACACAGGTCTCCGGGTCTCATTCTTGCTCACAGCACCTTTTTGGTTGGAGGAGGGCCCCCGTGTCTCCTGCTTTCCTTTCTCTCCCAGGACTGCCTAGGCGGAGATATCTTCCCACCCTTTGTCCTTTTCGGATTTGTGGGGTGATTAGGAAAGGTTCTCCCCTGGGAAACCGACTTATAAATTAAAGCAAACTCATCGGCCAGAACTACTACTTGCCGGGCTCTCTGAACCCGCTGCTCCTCTGCATGGGTCTTTATTGAGAGTGGGAGAGAGTTTTTAAATTCCTCTAACAGAACTACTTCCCTGAGATTCTCATAGCTGAGCTGTATTTTAAGAGCCCTGAGCCACTGGTCAAAAGCCAGCTGCTTACTTCTTTCATACTCCAGATAAGTTTGATTAGCTTGCTTTTTGAGGGTTCTAAACTTTTGGTGATACGCTTCGGGTACTAATTCATATGTCCCGAGGATAGCATTTTTTGTCAGTTCATAATTTGATGAACTCTCATCTGGCAACAAGGAATAAACTTCTTGGGCGTTTCCAGTTAGCTTACTTTGTAGTAAAAGGTGTCAGGTCTTAGCTGGCCATTTCAGCTGCCTTGCCAGTTTCTTAAAAGACACAAAAATGCCTCCACATCTACTTCATTGAATTTTGGAATTAGTTGAGTGAGTTTTAGCAATTGTGTACCCAGCCCTGAATTATGCTCCTCCATATTGGTCATGCTTTCACTGGGGTTACTCTGTCGCCCCCTAGTTAGCTCAAGCCACTTCAGCTCTCTTTCCTCGGATTCTTTCTGGAATATTCGTTCTCTCTCTCCTCTCCCTCTAATTCCTTCCCCTGTCTTTCTTTCTGTCTTTCCTCTCTATTCATGTTCCTTCTGGAAGGTTCTCTCTCCCTCTCCTGCCTGTCTGTCTCTTTTTCCTCTAATTCAAGTTTCCTTTGTTCCAATTGTATCTTTGCTAACAGTACCCTGTCTGAGTCTTCTTCTAACCCTGCTTCTGCTTCTTCAGATTCAAGGGAAAAATGGTTGGCCACTAGCCTTAGGAGATCAGACTTTCTAGCCTTGATATGTACAGTGATCCCAAACTGCTCAGCCATTTTCTTCAACTCCTCCATAGACAGTGCTTTTAACTTATCCCAAGTTACTTCACCCAGACTTGGGGAGCTACTAGCTTCAGTTGCAGACATGTTAGTATTTAATCACATACAACCACAAGAAAACCTGTATTAATCTTGCTCTTTTTTTTTTGATTGGGAACAATTTGGCTTCCCACCTCCAGTTTCTCTCGTTTGTCTGTGGGTAAAATCCCGGACACTAGCACCCAAATTTCTGTTACAACCAGGTGAGAATGGTGTCTAGGGGTCCCTTTCAGCTTTCACCTGGTCTTATTGTAACAGGATTTAATTTTAAACACACAGTGTTTTGAGCTCCCCCTTGCTGAATCCGTGTTCACCGCTTTCCAATTATAACGCAAAGAAATGAGCACAAACAGGCTTTCTTAGGTTTAAAGAAGAAAAGTGAAATTTATTAAAACTAAACTCTTAATTCGGTTCACACCTACGGGTACATGACATGCCACGCTGGCATGCATACGCGATACACACATGCAGATAGGGACAGAAAAGAGCAGAAGAAAGATAAAGTGGAAAGGTTTGAGGCAATATCTGAAGAGTTTCTTGTTACTGTGCTTCAAGCCCACTGTAGTCCTTTTGTAGGTGATTCTTGCTTTTCGTTGGGGTCCAGTATTATTCTTAAACCTTGTTCCCTGTAGGAGACTTTTCTCTCTTGGGGTTCCTGTGTCTTCAATGGATTCCAAAGCTGGAGAGAACGAGATGAGAGCAGACAGGAGAGAGATGTTCTCAATCCAGGAGCCAGGAGCTTTCAGTCTTCAAAACACTGTTTCTCTAATTAAAAGCTTTACATTCCAAACTCTGCAATAGTCATGTGACTGAACTGGTCTGACCACGTCCGTTCTGTGTATTGGGAGCAGGGACCTGTTCCATTGTTCAAACACTGTCTGCTAGTATGCAAAAATGTCTTTCCAGGTAATGGCAATTCCTTGTAACAGGCCCTCTTTTCTTCCCAACAACAATTTGAAGTTTAATGTCCATGTGGCAAAATTAATGTGCCTCATTCTTGGCAGGTGGGGGCCTGCATGACATTTAGCCTTGGCGCTTTTAACACCAACATCCCCATCCAAATCCTTGAAAAAGGTTTCAGCCAACCAAACATCCAAGTTGTCCTCCAGATCAACTGAATCCGTCTCATCTTGTTTACACCAATGTGTCTGGTACCTAGTCAGAACACAGTTCAGGAAATTCTTCCCGCAAAAGCGCAGTTTTTGCAGCCTCAGTTGGCTTCCTGGAAAGCACTGGAGATGCCAATACCTTATCCCCAGCCAAGTCATTTCCTAGCAAAAGATCCACACCTTCAACCCAAACTGGTGTTGTTCTCTTTAGAACAGAAAAGTCAGGGGGAGATTTAATAGAAATATGCAAAATCTTGAACGGTTTTTGATGGACTAAAGATGGAGAATTGGTTTCAGTGGAAGAAGTGTCAGTAACCAGAGGACACAATTTTAAACTGATTGACCCACAAGATTTTATTTTTATGCAGTGATTTATTATAATCTGGAATTCACAGCATGAAGAGTGGTTGAAGCAGATTCAAAAATAAATTTAAAAAAGGGAATTGGATCAATAGTGCTAGAGGAGATTTTCAGGGCTATGGCCAAAAAGCAGAGGCGAGGGACATATTGGGGTTCTCCTTCAAAGAGCCAGCACAGACATGATGGGCCAAATGGCTTCCTTCTGTGTCTTATGATTCTAATACTCTATAACAGGACCTGAGACTAAGTCATTTGTTAAATCAACCTTCTATAAGGGAACGGGTAAATTATTTCCATCAATGCCCTGAACCTTCACATTCAGTGAACTAACAGGGGGAAATTCATGTCACCTGCCAACATCAGTGAGTGTGCCGCCCCATATCTCTACGGATAATAATTGACGACTGCCATATGAGACAAACGTGGGGTCACTTCAACCTCAAACTGAAAACTTCTATAGTTTCCTGCAACCTGATTCAATCTATCAGTGAACATGGGAGAAACTACCTGTTTGTTGTGAATGTTTTCCACTAGGACAGTATTTCCTGGGGGGATACCATTTGATTGTACAAATGCGATGGGCTTGTTTTTGCACTTCCAACACTTCCTTCACATGCCTTTTTTATGGCAAAAATAGCGTGAGTTTTTATGAAACTGTGACCTATTGTTGTAAAAACCCATCTAGTTCACTAAAGTCATTTAGAGAAGGAAATCTGTTGTTCTTGCCTGGTCTGGCCCACATGTGACTCTTACCCACAGCAATATGGTTGACTCTTAACTGCCCTCTGAAATGGTCTAGAAGCCACTCAGTTGTCAAGGGCAATTAGGAATGGGCAACACATCCCATGAAAGAATAAAAAATAATAAGGGAGAGGCAGAGAAGTGGAGGTGGCCCAGCAGTCACTTTGCAACTAACAGCTGAAGAAGGGGAGGTGCTGGACATCACTGGAGTCTCGGTATGCTTGGCTGTTGGAAATGGGGGCCTTCTAACTACCTGGTGACAGAATAAAAAATGTGTGCCACATGGCACACGGCATGTTGACTTGATGTCAGCTGCGAGTGAAATATGATCATGTGCATAATCACTTAAAACATTCTTACCTTGACTATTCTAATTCATGTCTTCAATCTCCCACAGGGCCTTCAAGCATCTTGCAGGAGGTGGTGCAGGAGGAGGGCGATGATGACTCCTTCGAGGAGGGAGGTCAATCACTCCGAGGGTGCACCGACACAGGACTCATGCACCCAATGCACCAGCTTAAATATTCATCCTTCAGTGGGACTGACAAGGAAAACAGTTGGGTTTTCACCTGGTGACTTACACTTCACAAGTGAACAAGAGCAGACAGTGGAGACAGGGACAGCATTGGAGGCATAGGATGCTCCAAGCCCTTCTCAGCTGGACATAGATGCTAACCCTTAAGGGTCATCAATGAAGGAGATACTTAGGAACAAAGGAGCAGGAGTATGCCATTCGACCCTTTGAGCCTGCTCCACCATTCGATAAGATCATGACTGATCTGATTGTGGTCTCTACTCAACTTTCCTGTCTGCCCCCATAACCTTTGACTCCGTTGTCCATCAAAAATCTATCTAACTCAGCCTTGAATAAATTCAATGACCCAGTCTCCACTGTTTTCTGGGGAAGAGCATTCCACAGACTATTGACCCTGTGAGAGAAAAAAATTCAGAATCACAGAATTGTTACAGCGCAGAAGGAGGCCCACCGTGTCCGCACTGGCTCTCTGAAAGAGCAGTTCCCTCAGTTCCATTTCCCTGCTTTCTCCCCATAACCCTGCACATTCTTCCCTTTCATATAACTGTCCAATTCCCTTTTTAATGCTTCAATTGAATCTGCCTCCACCACGCTCTCCGGCAGCGCATTTCAGACCTTAACCACTCGTTGCGTGAAAAAGATTTTCCTCATGTCACTTTTGCTTCTCTTACCTAGTACTTTAAATCTGTGCCCCCTCATTCTTGATGCTTTCACGAGTGGGAATAGTTTCTCTCTATCTACTCTGCCCAGACCCTCATGATTTTGAATACCTCTATCAAATCACCTTTCAGCCTTCTCTAAGGAAAACAGTCCCAACTTCTTCAGTCTATGTTCATAACTGAAATTCCTCATCCCTGGAATCAGTCTCGTGAATCTTTTCTGTACTCTCTCCAATGCCCTCACGTCTTTCCTCAAGTGCAGTGCCCAAAATTGAACGCAATATTCCAGCTGAGGCCAAACGAGTGTCTTATACAAGTTCAACATAACTTCCTTGCTCTTGTACTCTATGTCCCTATTAATAAAGTCCAGGATACTGTATGCTTTATTAACTGTTCTGTCAACCTGTCCTGCCACCTTTAATGATTGATGTGCATATACACCCAGTTCCCTCTGCTCCTGCATCCCCTTCAGAATTGTGCCCTTTATTCTATATTGTCTCACCATGTTCTTCATAGCAAAATGAATCACCACATTTCTCTGCATTGAACTTCATCTCCCACCTGTCTGCCCATTGCACCAACTTGTCTCTGTCCTTTTGAAGTTCTACACTATCCTCCTCACAGTTCACAATGCTTCCAAGTTTTGTATCATTTGCAAAGTTTGAAATTGTGCTCTGTACACCAAGATCTAGGTCATTAATATATATCAGGAAAAGCAAGGGTCCCAACAATGATCCTTGGGGAACTCCACTACAAACCTTCCTCCAGCCCGAAAACATCCATTAACCACTGCTCTCTGTTTCCTGTCACTCAGCTAATTTCGTATCCATGTTGCTACTGTCCCTTTTATTCCATGAGCTACAAGTTTGCTCACAAGTCTGTTGTGTGGCACTGTATCAAAAGCCTTTTGAAAGTCCATGTACACTACATCAACAGCATTGCCCTCATCAACCCTCTCTGTTACCTCCTCAAAAAACTCCAGCAGGTTAGTTAAACATGATTTTCCCTTGAGAAATCCATGCTGGCTTTCCTTAATTAACATTTGTCCATGTGACTATTGATTTTGTCCCAAATTATTTTTTCTAGACGTTTTCCCACCATCGACGTTAAACTGACTGGCCTGTAGTTGCTGGGCTTATCTTTACACCCTTTTTTGAACACTGGCACCACCCCTGAGTCTAAGGAAGACTGAAACATTATGGCCAATGCATCTGCGATTTCCACCCTCACTTCCCTCAGTATCCTTGAATGCATCTCATCCCTGGTGCTTTATCCACTTTAAGTTCAGACAGCCTATCTAATACTTCCTCTTTATCAATTCTCCTCATCTCCGTCCTAAAAGTAACACCTTTTATTTTTATAGTCATAGAGTCGTACAGCATAGAAACAGGCCCTTCGGCCCACCGTGTCCATGCCGACCATAATGCCTATCTATACTAATCCCACCTGCCTGCATTAATTTCATATCCCTCTATGCCTTGCTCATTCAAGTATCTGTCCAAATGCCAAATGTCACTAGTGTTCCTGCCTCCACCACCTCCTCAGGCAGCTCATTCCAGATACCCACTATTCTTTGTGTGAAAAATGTACCTCTTTGATCCCCTTTAAACCTCCTCCCTCTCACCTTAAATCTATGCCTTCTAGTTTTAGTCACCCCTACCATGGGAAACAGACTCTGGCTATCTACCCTATCTATGCCTCTCATCATTTTATATACCTCTATCATGTCCCCTCTCAGCCTCCTTTGCTCCAGGGAAAACAGACCCAGCCTATCCAATCTCTCTTTAAAGCTCAAGCCCTCCAAACCAGGCAACATCTTTGTGAATCTTTTCTGCACCCTCTCTAGCTTAATCACATCTTTCCTGTAGTGCAGCGACCAGAACTGCACACAGTACTCCAAATGCGGCCTAACCAACGTTATGTACAACTGTAACATGACGTCCCAACTCTTGTACTCAATGCCTCGGCCGATGAAGGCAAGCATGCCATTCGCCTTCTTCACTATCCTGTTTACCTGTGTTGCCACTTTCAGGGAACATGTACTTGCACCCCAAGGTCTCTCTGCTCAACAACACTCCCCAGGGCCCTGCCATTCACTGTATATGTCCTGCCCTGGTTTAACTTCCCAAAATGCATCACTTCACACTTGTCTGCATTAAATTCCATTTGCCACTCCCTTGCCCACTTTCCCAGTTGATCTATATCCTGTTGTAACCTTTGACAACCTTCTAAACTGTGTCCCCTAGTTCTAGCCTCCCCCATAAGAGGAAACATCCTCCCAGTATCCACCCTGTCAAGTCCCCTCAGGATCTTATGTTTCAATAAGATCACCTCTCATTCTTCTAAACTCTAATGGGTAAAGGTCCAACCTGTTCCCTTACTTCATAAGATGAGTCCTTCATCCCAGAAATAAGTCGAATGAACTTTCTCTGAACTTCCTCTGATGCCCTTTTTCAAATAAGGAGACCAAAACTGTACACAATACAGATGTGGTCTCATCAAGATCTTGTGCAGCTGCAGTCAAAATTCCCTACTTTTATATTCCATTCCCCTTGCAATAAATGTCAACATTCCATTTGCGTTCTTAATCACTTGCTGTACCTGCATACTAACTTTTTGTGATTCATGTACCAGGATACCCAGATCCCTCTGTATCGCAGAGTTCTGCAATCTCTCTCCATTTAAATATACAGCTTTTCTATTCTTCCTGCCAAAGTGGACAAGTTCAAATTTTCCCACATCATGCTCCATCTGCCAAATTTTTTCCCACACATTTAACCTATCTATATCCCTTTGTAGACTCTTTACTTCCTCTTGACAACTTAACTTTCCAACCATCTTGATGTCATTGGCAAATTTAGCTACCGTACATTCGGTCCCTTCAAGTCATTGATATAGATTGTGAATAGTTGAGGCCTCAGCACTGATCCCTTCTGGAGGAGAAGCAAAGAATATGCGATGTACTGGCAAGCATTCCAGCTGCACTGCATGTTTGCAGAGAGCTTGGAGGAGCCTGCCTCAAGCAATGATGTCGCAGGCCTTTGTGATGATGTCTTTGTCCATGTCATAGGCAATCAAACAAGCACATCCAGGCCCTTACCAATGGCTTGCACACCATGAATGCCACCATAATAGATTCATGATACCCTAAACATTGCCCCACTGATCTGCAGCCAAGTACTCTCCTGCTCATTGCTAGCAGGGAAGAGTGGCGGGGCAATGAGAGGGATGATGGTGCAGTGGGACATGCAAGTGGGGATTCGGCTCAAGGGCTTCTACTTCTCAACTATTGCCCCACCACCGTTGTCATGCACCGCACGTGTTCCTCATACCCTGATGGCCGATTCAGCCGCTGCACATGTACAAGTGGGGAAGTCTTTGGCAGAGCCCTCAAGGACTCCAAGGCCATCTCAGCAGTCAGAGCAAGGAACTGAGCAGTCTGCTTCGACATCTGCTAAAGCCATAGGGGTTCCATCACGTAGAAGTGCTGGGAAGAAGACGACTAAAGATTGGTAGTCGCACAGGGTATGCATGTGTGTTTTACACAATTGTTAGAATGTTAAATTTCTGTTTAATTTTTGAGTCACATAAATATTATTTGTTTCAACGACCTGCCTGTGTTGCTCTTTGTTGACTCACCTGGCAAGAGGTTTTTTCACACTGAGCTATGGGGGCTGTGAAAGAGATGCTTGGTTGTTTGCAGGAGGTCGTGGTGTTGGGGGGAAGGGAGGTGGCAGTGGCTTTTGTATGTGGCTATCAAATGGGTAGACTGGTGAAACCTAAGTTGACCTCTCAATAATGAGGGCATCCTGAGCTGCTACTGATGCACTGCCTGCATTACACTCCATCTCTGCAACCACATCCTGCGGAATGTTCTGAAGAGGCTCTGTGCTGTGCACCTTGCTCCTCCTGCAAGTCCAAACCTGCCTGCTGTGCGGAGCAGCACACCATGACCATTCTGGAGTCTCAGGCTTGTGCCTATTGAAGCCCGCCTCCAGATCTATCCAGGCATCTGAAGCATATCTTCATCGTGCCGATGGCTCACTCAATAGCACATTTAGCTGTCAGATGGCTATCATTGTATCACTGCTGGGTCTCATTCATTGGGTTCCTCTTTGGAATCATCAGCCACGTTTTAAGTGGGTATCCCTTGTCTCCAAGCAGCCAGCCAGTAAGTCTGCTTGGAGGTGCGAAGAGGTCAGGGATGGTAGACTGCTGCCTGGAAATCATGTGCATGCCTGCATAAAGATCTTTTTGTGGTTGCACACTAGCTGCACATTGCAAATGACGAATATTGCCAGTTAATCTAGGGGTGCCTGGATTGCCATGTGTGTGCAGCCAATCATACCTTGCACTTGTACGAAGTCAACCAGAGCTGCAAACCCAAACGTCCCCTCACTCTGATTGGCATCATCGGTGGCAATGTTGACTTTACTGCTTACACTGGCAAACAAACCATCAGTGATTTGTCTTACACATTTTGTGGGCTGCCAACTGAGAAATCGTGCAAATGTCTCCAGCAGAGCTCTAGAAGGAGCCAAAGGCAAATAAATTGAGGTGGTGACTTTGATAGTCACTAGTAAAACATGGCCACCAGCTCCACTTAGCAGCAGGTCTTGTTCCAGCAGGCTGCAAATGTATAACACCACCTGACTTGAGACCATGAATCTCCTGAGACTCTGGTGTTCCTACATGTCGAGGAATCTTATCCTCTGCCTGTATCCCCCGATGGTGGGGGAGTCCAGGACCAGGGGTCACAGCCTAAGGATAAGGGGTAAGCCATTTAGGACTGAGATGAGGAGGGATTTCTTCATCCAGAGAGTGGTGAACCTGTGGAATTCTCTCCCACCGAAAGCGGTTGAGGCCAAATCATTAGATATGTTCAAGAAAGAGTTAGATATAGTTCTTAGGGCTAGAGGGATCAAGGGATATGGGGAGAAAGCGGGAACCAGTTACTGAGTTTGGATGATCAGTCGTGATCGTATTGAATGGCGGAGCAGGCTTGAAGGGCCGAATGGCCTACTCCTGCTCCTATTTTTCTATGTTTTTATACCCACCCGGTGCTGCAGGAATGGCCTCTTGACAGCTGCACTTTTCAGTTCATCCCCTGTCTCCTGTGGAGTGGCAGATCTGTGAGGAGCAGGTGGGTACTCTTCCTGCTGCTGGCACTCCTGCTGGTGCTCTACCTGTTACTGCTTATGCTGTTGTTGCTGCTGGCTATCTTGGTCCTCATTTGAGGTCCAAAGTAAAACAGCATAAACAACACCTATACTGATCTGATAGATCATAGCTCCAGAGTAGAGGTCAGACATACAAACCTCTCAATAACTTCTTAGCACAAGTCATTTAATTTCTCCCGCCCTCCATCCCGATCGCAGCCTTTCCCTTTTGTTCTTTCTCCCCCTTCCACCTTTCAATAGCATAAAACCCATCACATTTCTACTTTCCTTTGGTTCTGAAGAAGAGTCATATCCGACGAAAAAGGTCAACTCTGTTTTTCTCTCCACAGATGTGGCCAGACCTGCTGAGTTTTTCTTGCACTTTCTGTTTTTATTTCAAGAAAAGCTGGGGTTGTTAACCTTAAACCAGAGAAGAATAAGAGGATATATCAACTTCCTGGGGGTTACCATTGACCAGAAACTGAACTGGACCAGCCACATAAATACAGGTCAGAGGCAAGAATTCTACGGTGCGTAACTCACTTCCTGTCTCCCCAATACCTGTCCATCATCTAAAAGACACAAGTCAGGACTGTGATGGATGGGTGCTAATGAGTTACTCAGGGTAGTGTCCTAGGCCCAATCATCTTCAGCTGCTTCATCAACTACCTTCCCTCCATCATAATGTCAGAAGTTGGGATGTTCGCTGATGATTGCAGCGTTTAGTACCATTTGCACCTCCTCAGATGCTGAAGCAGTCCATGTCCACATGTAGCAAGACCAGGACAACATTCAGGCTTAGACTGATAAATGGCAAATAACATTCACACCACACGAGTACCAGGCAATGACCATTTCCAACAAGTGAGAAACTTACCATCTCCCCTTGACCTTCAACAGCAATGCCATCGCTGAATCCCTAATCATCAACGCCATGGGGGTCACCATTGACCAGAAACTTAACTGGACGAACCATATAAATACTGTGGCTACAAGAGCAGGTCAGAGGCTGGGAATTCTGTGGTGAGTAACTCACCTCCTGATTCCCCAAAGCCTGTCCACCATCTACAAGGCACAAGTCAGGAGTGTGATGGAATACTCTCCACTTGCCTGGATGGGTGCAGCTCCAACAACACTCAAGAAGCTCGACACCATCCAGGTCAAAGCAGCTCGCTTGATTGGCATCCCATCCACCACCTTCGACATTCACTGTGTGTATCATATAAAAGATGCACTGCATCAACTCACCAAGTCTCTTTCGACAGCGCCTTCCAAACCTGCAACCCCTACCACCTAGAAGGACAAGGGCACGCATCAGGACAAATACAAGAATGCCAAATTTCAAAGGGAACAACAATGTATATTGCATGAGAAAGGGGTGCTGATTGGTTGGCAAGTCGACTCTGATTGGTCAAGGCATTGCCAATGAGAATGCACCAGGAAAATATTGTCCCCCATACTTCAGCACCCTTTTCTCATGCAGTATAAATTGTTGTATAAATCTCGTGTTCTAATGAAAACAGTCCCCGTTTTATGACTATTTCTTTGTGTTTATATTTCCTCATACCAGGCAACATCCTAGTGAATTGATTGCCTCAACATCCTTCCTACACTGTGGCGCCCAGAACTGCACACAGTGATCCCACTGTAACAGTGCCCTAACTATAAGGTTTATACAGACTCAACTTTATATCTCCACTTTAATATTCTACACTTCTTGTCATAAAACCCAAGATTCCATTAGCATTTTGTGATCTGATTCACTTGAGGTGCTGCTTTTAATGTCTTTCGAATCTGAACTCCCAAATCTCTCTGCTCTGACACAACACCCAGCCTCCCCCATTCAAAGTATAATTTATTACTTTTTAAGTCAAAATGTGTCACTTAACATTTCTTGACAATGAATTCCATATCAACATCCCCATGGAGCTTTCTTTGGTCCTCAGAATTATTTATTCCTAATATTATCTGCAAATTTGGATACCACTTCTCTAGTCCTATATCCATATCATTGAAGTACACAGGGAAGTAGGGGGAAAAGGAAACATTTGCAGGGTTATGGGGAAAGAGCAGGGGACTAATGGGGTAGCTATATTAAAGAGTCGGTACAGACATGATGGACTGACTGTCATCTTCCTGTGCTATATGATTCTAAATGGTCCTAGAACAGAATCTAAGGGATACCCCTGCCCATATCCATCCACTACCCCTAACACCTACTGTCTGTCACCTCCCCTCTAATCAGTTTTTAAATCTTAATCCCAGTCAGGATGTACCTTCTCCCCAATATCCTTTCCTTGTAAATACTGAAGTACCTGTTAAATATCCCTGCAAATTTCCACAAATCCTCTATGAACATACCATCTTCTCTCAGGAGTTCCACTGATCTATTTGTAGAATTGAGTCCTGTTAATATTTTGAGATTCTCTCCTGGTTTGTCTTCATTATCCATCTTTCCTTATTTTCTTTTTTTTTAACCCTGCCTGTAGCCCCCATATGTCCTTTTTTTCCATGGCACTTGAAACTTGAAAAGATTTTAAAAAATTATTATATATTTCTATTCTATACCTTTGTGATCTTCTTTAAAAGCACCCATTTGCAGTCATGAATATTTAGTTTCTCAGTAGGTCTGGCAGCATCTTTTTCTTATTCTTTCATGAGATGTGGGCTGGCCAGCATTTTGTTGCCCATCATTAATTGCCCTTGACACCTGAGTGGCTTGATAGGCCATTTCAGAGTCAAGCACATTGCTGTGGGTCTGGAGTCACATGTAGGCCAGACCAGGTAAGGACAGCAGATTTCCTTCCCTAAAGGACATTAATGGACCAGATGGGTTTCTACGACAATTGATGATGGTTTCATGGCACCATTACTGAGACTAGCGTTCAACTTCAGATTTTTTATTAATTAATTGAACGTATTAGCTAACTGAATTTAAATTCCACCAGCTGCTGTGGTGGGATTAGAATCCATGTCCCCCGGGCCTCTGGATTACTAGTTCAGAGACATTACCACTACACCGCCGTCTCCCCTGACTGTAGAGAGAGAAACAGAGTTAACATTTCAGGTCTGTAACCTTTCATCAAAGAACAAAGAACAGTACAGCACAGGAACAGGCCATTCGGCCCTCCAAGCCTGCGCCGATCTTGATGCCTGCCTAAACTAAAACCTTCTGCACTTCCGGGGTCCGTATCCCTCTATTCCCTTCCTATTCATGTATTTGTCAAGATGTCTCTTAAACGTCGCTATCGTATCTGCTTCCACCACCTCCCCTGGCAGCAAGTTCCAGGCACTCACCACCCTCTAAACTTTGCCCCTCGCACCTTAAACCTATGTCCCCTAGTAACTGACTCTTCCACCCTGGGAAAAAGCTTCTGACTATCCACTCTGTCCATGCGCTCATAACTTTGTAAACCTCTATCATGTCGCCCCTCCACCTCCGTCGTTCCAGTGAAAACAATCCAAGTTTTTCCAACCTCTCCTCACAGCTAATGCCCTCCAGACCAGGTAACATCCTGGTAAACCTCCTCTGTACCCTCTCCAAAGCCTCCACATCCTTCTGGTAGTGTGGCGACCAGAATTGCACGCAATATTCTAAGTGTGGCCTAACTAAGGTTCTGTACAGATTTGGCAAAAGTTAGATATATAATAGGTTTTGAGCAAATGCAAGTTGTGAAGAGGATATCAGGAGGCTACAAAGGAATAGATAGGTTAAGTGAGTGGGCAAAGATCTGGCAAATGGAGTATAATGTGGGAAAATGTGAAATTGTCCATTTTGGCAGGAAGAATAAAAAAGAAGCATATTATCTAAATGGTGAGAGAGTGCAGAGCTCTGATATGCAGGGGTTCCGAAGAAGGGTCACTGACCCGAAACGTTAACTCTGCTTCTCTTTCCACAGATGCTGCCAGACCTGCTGAGTGAATCCGGCATTTCTTGTTTTTGTTTCAGATTTCCAGCATCCGCAGTATTTTGCTTTTACATAAGTAGGTAGGTTATGCTTCTGTTATACAGGGCGTTGGTGAGACTGCATTTGGAGTACTGTGTACAGTATTGGTCTCTTTACTAAATGAAGTAAGTAAATGCTTTGGAAGCAGTTCAGAGAAGGTTTACTAGAATGGGCGGGTTGTCTTATGAGGAAAGGTTGGACAGGCTAGGTTTGTATATGCCGGAGTTTCGAAGAGTAAGAGGCGACTTGATTGAAACATATAAGATCCTGGGGGGTTCTTGACATGGTGGATGTGGAAAGGGTGTTTGCTATTGTGGGAGAATCTAGAACTAGGGGTCACTGTTGAAAAGTAAGAGGTCGCCCATTTAAGACAGAGATGAGGAGAATTTTTTTCTCTGAGGGTCATGAGACTTTGGAACTTTCTCAAAAGGTGGTGGAAGCAGAGTCTTTGAATACTTTTAAGGCAAAGGGGGATAGACTCTTGATAAGCAAAGGGGTAGGCGGGAATGTGGAGTTGAGGCTACAATCTGATCAGCCATGATCTTGTATGGCACAGCAGGCTCGAGGGGCCGAGTGGCCTACTCCTGCTCCAAATTCGTATGTTGGTATGTTCGAAATGGGGGAGAGTGGGAAGAAGAACAAAAGGGAAGGTCTGCGATAGGGTGGAGGACAGATTAAATGACAGGGCCCTCACCCCTTTCTCTCCCTCCCAGAACCACGATAGTGTTCACCTTGTCTTCACCTTTCACCCCATCAGCCTCAGTATTCAATGGATCATCCTCCGCCATTTGTGTCACCTCAAGAGTGATGCCACCACCAAACACCTCTTCTCCTCCCGTCCCCTATCAGCATTCCAAAGGGGCCATTCCCTCTGTGACACCCTGGTTCACTCCTCAGTTACCCCAAATACATCCTCCCTTTCCTAGGGCACCTTTCCATGCAAGCGCAGGAGATGTAACACCTCCCCTTTTACCTCCTCCCTTCTCTCTGTCCAGGGCCCTAAATGCTCCTTCAAAGGGAAACAGTGATTTACTTGTACTTCTTTCAATTTAGTATACTGTATTTGTTTCTCACATTATGCAGTCTGCTCAACATTAGAAAGACCAAACGCAAAGTGGGTGACCACTTTGCGGAACCCTTCATTCAGTCCACAAGATTGACCCCAAGCTTCCTGTCGCTTGTCATTTTAATTCTTCACATTGTTCCCATGCTGACCTTTCTGTCCTTGGCCTGCTGCAGTGTTCCAATGAAGCTCAAGGCAAATCCGAGGAACAGCACCTCATCTTTCGACTGGGCACTTTGCAACCTTCTAGATTCAACATTGATTTCAACAACCTCTTCCCCCATTTTATTTTATGTTTTCTGCTGGTTCTTTTTTTTCTCTTATTTCTTTCTTAATCCCTTTACTTTGTGTTCGGACGCTGCTATCCTGTCATTTCCACTTCATCTAGACACATCTTTTGTTTCTATATCTGTTCCATTACCACTCCCTTTGGCTTTGTATCTTGTCATTTAATCTCTCCTGCCCTCCACCCTGTCACAGATCTTCCCTTTTGTTCTTCTTTCCCAATGCGCCCCCCCTTCACTCCCTCAAAACCTATTACATTTCTAACTTTTCTCAGTTCTAATGAAAGGTCACACAGATCTGAAACATTAACTCTGTTTCTCTCTTCACAGATGCTGCCTGACCTGTGGAGTGTTTTCAGCAATTTTTGTTTTGATTTCAGATTTCCAACATCTGCAGTATTTTGCTTTTGTATGCTGATTTCTGCTTGCACCTTTCTCATTTTCTGCTCTGCAACTGATTCTGCATGTCTCCTGATCTTCATTCCAATGTGAATTCCTCCATTAGTGCATCCTCTGATGGTCTGCGCTTCAACTAGATTCTGGACTTCACTCGCCTGCCACAACTGCCTCCAAACTTGGACAATGGTTTGATAATGGTCCACGCTGACACCACTTACCTACGTCAACTTTAACCCACTACGGAACTTCTGACATTAACTCTGAACTCTCTCCTATTGTCTCCTCTCCATTCCTGTTTACGATGAGAACATGTGCATCCTAATTCATTCTATGATACCAGGCCTATGTAACTTGAGCTTTCCCCATGTTCATTCGCGTGGGCGCTTTGGCTGCCGTACTGGACCCAAGCCCATCACTTCTATTTCCACATTATTATTTCTCTCTCCTTTTACTTCTGCCCCTCCTAAACCTTTCCCTCCTGTCATTATTTAATTTCTCCCCTATTGGGTACTCTGCCTTTCAATATCCCTACCCCAATCTTTCAGTACTCCTCGATCTTCCTATTCTCCAGCCATCATTCCCAGGCTTGACTCCCTCTTCGATAAGTGTACAGTGTCTCTCTTGGTATTCTCCAAAGGGCCCATTGAGGCACTCATTGCTGCCTCCTTATGAGCCACTCTATTGTAGACCTTCCCACCCAACGCACCAACTGAGCCTGGTCTTGCCAATCTCCTCCCTGTCCAACTCCCCCTTCCCACTGCTGGTACTATGGACTCTGCCAGTGGTCCAGCTCTCACTGCCTCTCTTTGCGTCTCCCTCCAGAAATTCCGTTCACTTGTGAAGAAAGCTCTTGCAATCCATGAGCTTGTTGTGGATGATTGCATCGACATGGCTCTTATAACCAAATCTCACTTTGGTTTGTCCCCTGCTCCTCTGGCACTTTCTCCTCCTCTGAGCATCTCACCTTGTTCCACCCCCTAACCTCTGATTTAAAATCATTGTTCTCTACCGCCCACCCATGTACCATGCCAATTTTCTCAACAAGCTTTCCTCCCTCAGCCTCTGCACCGAGTGACTTCTCATCTTGGGTGATTTCAACCTCCATCTCAACTCATCACGTTCTCTCTCCTCTGAGTTCACAGCTCTCATATCCTCTCTTAGTTGCTCCCTCGATGTAAAATCCCCATCCCATATTCATGGCCATCCCCTTGATCTTGCCATTTCATCTGCCCTCACTACGCCCATAGTATCAATCACAACTAAGGCCATCTCTGATCATTTCTTTGTATCACTCTCCAGCCACATCCCACTTCCCCTGCCAAACTTTACTTTCTTCTGTATTTGGCCCAGATGAAACTCTACCCTAGTTCACTAACTACTGTGCCCTCAAAGTTTCAACTATCAACAACATTTCTGCAGCTACTGTACTGTTCCATCACACCCTCACATCCACCTTCAATGCCCTCAAAGAACAAAGAACAGTACAGCACAGGAACAGGCCATTCAGCCCTCCAAGCCTGCGCCAATCTTGATGCCTGTCTAAACTAAAACTTTCTGCACTTCCGGGGTCCATATCCCTCTATTCCCATCCTATCCATGTATTTGTCAAGATGCCTCTTAAACATCGCTATCGTACCTGCTTCCACCACCTCCCCCGGCAGCAAGTTCCAGGCACTCACCACCCTCTATGTAAAAAACTTGCCTCGCACATCCCCTCTAAACTTTGCCCCTCGCACCTTAAACCTATGTCCCCTAGTAACTGACTCGTCCACCCTGGGAAAAAGCTTCTGACTATCCACTCTGTCCATGCCACTCATAACTTTGTAAACCTCTATCATGTCGCCCCTCCACCTCCGTCGTTCCAGTGAAAACAATCCGAGTTTATCCAACCTCTCCTCATAGCTAATGCCCTCCAGACCAGGCAACATCCTGGTAAACCTCTTCTGTACCCTCTCCAAAGCCTCCACGTCCTTCTGGTAGTGTGGCGACCAGAATTGTATGCAATATTCCAAGTGTGGCCTAACTAAGGTTCTGTACAGCTGCAGCATGACTTGCCAATTTTTATACTCTATGCCCCGACCGATGAAGGCAAGCATGCTGTATGCCTTCTTGACTACCTTACTTGTACAGTTTGCATAGAAGATTCTTGTATCTGCTCGAGTATAAATGATTAAAGAATGATTATAATTGATGTGTTGAGCATGATTAATGGACAGGGGGGTTTAATCTTAAAAAATTAGAGCTCAGCCATTCAGGGGTGATGTCAGGAAACATTTCTTCACAAAAATGGAAATCTGGAACTCTCCCACAAAATTTAAAAAGAAAAAAAAAAGAAAAAAGGAAAAAAAAAGGGGCGGCACAGTGGCGCAATGGTTAGCACCGCAGCCTCACAGCTCCAGGGACCCGGGTTCAATTCTGGGTACTGCCTGTGCGGAGTTTGCAAGTTCTCCCTGTGACTGCGCGGGTTTTCGCCGGGTGCTCCGGTTTCCTCCCACAGCCAAAGACTTGCAGATGATAGGTAAATTGGCCATTGTAAATTGCCCCTAGTGTAGGTAGGTGGTAGGGAATATGGGATTACTATAGGGTTAGTATAAGTGGGTGGTTGTTGGTCGGCACAGACTCGGTGGACCGAAGGGCCTGTTTCAGTGCTGTATCTCTAAATAAATAAATAAAAAATAAAAATATTATCCACCTGCGTTGCCACTTTCAGTGACCTGTGGACCTGTACGCTCAGATCTCTCTGCCTGCCAATACTCCTAAGGGTTCTGCCATTTACTGTATACTTCCCACCTGTATTAGGCCTTCTAAAATGCATTACCTCACATTTGTCTGGATTAAACTCCATCTGCCATTTCTTCGCCCAAGTCTCTAACCTATCTTTATCCTGCTGTATTCTCTGACAATCCTCATCGCTATCCGCAACTCCACCAACCTTTGTGTCGTCCGCAAACTTATGAATCAGACCAGCTACATTTTCCTCCAAATCATTTATGTATACTACAAACAGCAAAGGTCCCAGCACTGAGCCCTGTGGAACACCACTAGTCACAGCCCTCCATTCAGAAAAGCACCCTTCCACTGCTACCCTCTGTCTTCTATGACCGAGCCAGTTCTGTATCCATCTTGCCAGCTCACCTCTGATCCCGTGTGACTTCACCTTTTGTACCAGTCGGCCATGAGGGACCTTGTCAAAGGCTTTACTGAAGTCCATGTAGACAACATCCACTGCCCTTCCTTCATCAATCATCTTCGTCACTTCCTCAAAAAACTCGATCAATTTAGTGAGGCACGACCTCCCCTTCACAAAACCATGCTGCCTCTCACTAATAAGTCCATTTGTTTCCAAATGGGAGTAAATCCTGTCCCGAAGAATCCTCTCCAATAATTTCCCTACCACTGATGTAAGGCTCACCGGCCTGTAATTTCCTGGTTTATCCTTGCTACCCTTCTTAAACAAAGGAACAACATGGCTATTCTCCAGTCCTCTGGGACCTCACCTGTAGCCAATGAGGATACAAAGATTTCTGTCAAGGCCCCAGCAATTTCCTCCCTTGCCTCCCTCAGTATTCTGGGGTAGATCCCATCAGGCCCTGGGGACTTATCTAACTTAATGTTTTTCAAGACGCCCAACACCTCCTCCTTTTTGATATCGACATGACCCAGACTATCTACACTCCCTTCCCTAGATTCATCATCCACCAAGTCCTTCTCTTGGGTGAATACTTATGCAAAGTACTCATTAAGTACCTCACCCATTTCCTCTGGCTCCACGCATAGATTCCCTCCTCTGTCCTTGAGTGGGCCAACCCTTTCCCTAGTACCCTCTTACTCTTTATATATGTATAAAAAGCCTTGGGATGCTCCTTAATCCTGTTTGCCAATGACTTTTCATGAACCCTTTTAGCCCTCCTGACTCTTTGCTTAAGTTCCTTCCTACTTTCTTTGTATTCCTCAAGGGCTTCGTCTGTTCCCAGCCTTCTAGCCCTTACGAATGCTGCATTTTTCTTTCTGACTAGGCTCACAATATCCCTCATTATCCAAGGTTCCCGAAACTTGCCAAACTTTTTATCCTTCATCCTCACAGAAACATGCCGGTCCTGGATTCTAATCAACTGATGCTTGAAAGACTCACACATGTCAGATGTTGATTTCCCCTCAATCAGCGGCCCCCAATCTAAATTCTTCACTTCCTGCCTAATATTGTTATAATTAGCCTTCCCCCAGTTTAGCACCTTCACCCGAGGACCACTCTTATCCTTATCCACAAGAACCTTAAAACTTACGGAATTATGGTCACTGTTCCCGAAATGCTCCCCAATACCAGGTCCATTATGGCCCCTTCCCTAGTTGGACTATCTACATATTGTTTCAAGAAACCCTCCTGGATGCTCCTTACAAATTCTGCCCCATCCAAGCACTAAGTGAGTCCCAGTCAATATAAGGGAAGTTAAAATCACCCACCACAACAACCTTGTTGCTTTTACATCTTTCCAAAATCTGTCTACATATCTGCTCCTCTATCTCCTGCTGGCTGTTGGGAGGCCTGGGGTAAAACCCCGAACATTGTGACTGCACCCTTCCTAATCCTGAGCTCTACCCATATTGCCTTGCTGCATGAGCCCTCCGAGGTGCCTTCATCCCCATTAAAATCATTACTCTCTCTCACACTGGCCATTCCCCCGTTACGACCCTTATCTCCACTCCTTTAAGCCCAAAGTACCCTTCAACATATATGGTCTAACAACTGGTTTAGCCATTCACTGCTAGATCTGGCTGGACCACATAAAGAACTATCGAGTCCTGCTCTTGTCTGTGAAAACCTTTTACTATTCCAGGGTCATCCTGTAATGCAAAGATAACCCCCGGCTTCTTTTCCCTACAGCAATCAGTCTTCTTAAATACCTCTCCTCGTCCCCGCCACCCTCACCTCCAACAATATGTGAAGAGCCTAAGGATCTTTGTCACCAAGACTGACATCATCTGATCAGCCTCTGTGTAGCCTCTTATAGGCAAGGGAATCAAAGGTTATCAGAAGTAGAGGGGAGTGTGGAATTCGAGATACACAGATCAGCTATGATCTTATTGAATGGTGGAGCAGGATAGAGGGGCCAAATGGCCTACTTCTGCTCCTAATTTGTATGTTCGTATGTTTCTTTCCTCCCTTCCCCTAACTCACTGGGCCAAACTACCTCTAAGGCTCCCCTCACCTGAGCCCTGAACTTGTATCTATCTCTTGTCTTTCTCCTCCCTCCCCTCATGCCCTCTCCAAGATCACCTTGTCCATGAGGCACACCTCCTGCTCTCTCACCCTATTCCCTCTAACTACTAACCACACAACTTCCCTTCCTGGCTCCAGTGATAGCTGACATTGTTAACGTTTCTCTCCCCTCCAGGTTCTGTTCCACTGATCTTCAAATCTGCCATCATTACTGCTCTTCTCGGAAAAAAACCCTTGCAAGCTACCACTCCCATCTCCAACTTCTCTTTCTTCTCCGAAGTCACACCATCCTCCTCCAACACCTCTCCATGGTCAACCAGCTCGGTGGGACTGCTCTCACCTGGTTCAATTATTATCTAACTAATCACAGCCAGAGAAGCTTCTCTTCCTGCTCCCACACAGTTCCCTCTGGTGTCCCCCAAGGATCTATCCTTGGCTCCCTCCTATTTCTCATCTACATGCTGGCCCTCGGCAACATCATCTGACAATGCGTCAGTTTCCACATGTACGCTGACGACACCCTCTCACCACTACCTCTGTCATCCCCTCCATTGTTGCTAAATTATCAGACTGCTTCTCTGATATCCAGTACTGGATGACCAGAAATTTCCTCCATTTAAATATTGGGAAGACTGAAGCTATTGTCTTCATGCCCCACCACAAACTCTTAGCAACCAACTTCATCCCTCTTCCTGGCAACTGTTTGATGCTGAGCCAGACTGTTGGCAACCTCAGTGTCATGTTTGACCCTGAGATGACCTTTCAACTACATATCCACACCGTCACTAAGATCGCTCATTTCCACCACTGTAACATTGCCTGACTCTGCCCCTGCCTCAGCTCATCTGCTGCTGAAATCCTCATTCATGCCTTCATTACCTCTAGACTTAACTATTCCTGCACACACCTGGCTGGACTCCCACATTCTACCCTCTGTAAACTTGAAGTCATCCAAAACTCTGCTACCTGTGTCCTAACTCACACTAGATCCCATTCATCCATCACCCCTGTGCTCACTGACCTGCACTGGTTCCCAGTTAAGCCATGCCTCGATTTTAAAATTCTCATCCTTGTTTTCAAATTCCTCCATGGCCTTGCCCCTCCCTATCTCTGTAATCTCCTGCAGCCCCACAAACCTCTGAGATATCTGTGCTCATCTAATTCTGGCCTCTTGAGCATCCCTCCACCATTGGTGGCCATGCCTTCAGTTGCCGAGGCTCTAAACTCTGGAATTCCCTCCCAAAATCTCTCCACCTCACTACCTCTCTTTCCTCCTTTAAGACACTCCTTAAAACCCCTCTTTGATCAAGCGTTTGGTCATCTGCCCTAATATCTCCTTATGTGGGTCGGTGTCTTATTTTATTTTATGATGCCCTGTGAGCACTTTGGGATGTTTTATTACATTAAAGGCACTATGTAAATATAAGTTGTTGCACCTCCACAGCTAACTCCCTCCCGATGTCTCTAAAACGTGTCTGAATCGAATCTGGTGTCCTCTGCTACTAACCCTGTTCCTTTCTATTTGAATCATAAACAAAATGATAATTATGATCACTGCACCTGAGGTGCTCACTCACAACTTCCTCATCTATTTTGTAACTGATAACTCCATCTCGTAACACCACTCACCTTGTGGGCACACAGCAGTACAGCTTGAGCACAGGCAGCCAAACGCAAGATTAGACCCTGGTAAAGGCAGCCAGATACTGGATCAGAGCCTGGGACAGAGATAGGGTGTTTTTCAAAAGAGACCCGCAAACCCCTCTGGGTGAAACAAAAACCAGGAGATGCAGACTGCAGGGTGTCCATGGCAAGAAACCTGCCAAAAATGCTGCTTGTGGGACTGGCACAGAGTGCCAACTCTTTCACCACCAGGACTGCTGACCAATGCCCTAAGAAGTTCAACTCCTAGACCAACCTAATCTTATAGCTAAAATCCCTCATCCCTGGAACCTGGTAAATCTCCTCTGCAACTTCTCAAGGACTTTCACATCCTTCCTAAAGTGTGGTGAGCAGAACTGAACACAATACTTTAGTTGTGGCCTAACCAGAGCTTTATAAAGTTTCATCATAACTTCCTCGTTTTTGTACTCAATGCCTGTATTTCTGAAGCCCAACCACTGAAGCTAACCACTCTCTCAATATGTTCTGCCACCTTCAAAGATCGATGCACATGAACCCCCAGGCCCCTCTGTCTTGCACACTCTTTAGAAATCTGCCGTTAAGTCTATATGACCTCTCCCCATCCCTTCTGCCAAAATGCATCATCTCACACTTCTCTGTATTAAATTCCATCTGCCATTTGTTTGCCTATTCTGCTAGCCTATCAATGTCCTGTTGCAGTTGATTGGTATCATCCTCACTGCTTGCCACACCTCCAAGATTTGAAATATTACTCTGTATTCCAATATCCAAGTCATTTATATTTATCAAAAAAAGCACTGACCCTTGGGGAACGCCACTATCTACCATCCTCCAATCTGAAAAACAACCGTTCACCATGACTCACTTTTTCTGTCCTGATGCCATTTTTTTAATCCAAGCTGACACTGACCCTCCTATTCCATGAGTCTCAATTTTGTTAACCAGCCTTTATGTGGTACTTTGCCAAACACTTTCATAAATTCCATATAGACATCTTGTATTGCATTCTCTTCATCAACCTTCTCTGTCACTTCATCAAAAAATTCAGTTAGATTAATCAAGCACGATCTGCCTTTTATAAATCCATGCTGGCTCTCCTTAATTAACTCAAACCTCTCCAAGTGCCTGTTGATTTTTTTTTTCACGATTATTGTTTCTAAAACCTTACCCACCACTGATGTTAAACTGACCCGCCTGTAGTTACGAAGAATGTCCTTACACCCTTTCTTGAACAAGGGTGTCTCATTTGCCACTTTTCCAGTTGTCTAGCAACCCCCTTGTACCCAGGGAAGATTGGAAGATTAAGGCAAGCCCTTCCGCTATCTCTATCCCTGCTTCCTTTTGCAACCTGGGATGCAAGCCATCTGGATGAGGCGACTGATCCATTCTAAGCATAACCTGACTTTCCAGTACATCCTGCCTATCAATTTTCACCCCATCCATTACCTCTACCACTCTGCTTCTACCAATATTTTGTCAGCATCCTCTTCCTTGGTATACACAGATACAAAGTACTCATTAAATATTCTAGCCTTGCCCTGCAACTCCAAGCATATTTCACCCTCTTTGTCCCTAAAAGGCCCCGCCACACCTCTTACTACCAACTTACTATTTACATGCTGGTAGAAGATTTTTGGGTTCCCTTTTATAACTGCCATTCTATTCTCATATTCCCTCTTTGCCAGTTTTATTTTCCTCTTCACTTCCGCTCTCAACCTATTGTATTTGGCCTGGTTCATGCTTGAAGAATTCACCTGACATGCATCATCGAATCATAGAAAGTTTACGGCACAGAAAGAGGCCACTTGGCCAATCGTGCCTGCACCGGCTGAAAAATGAGCCACCCAGCCTAATCCTACCTTCCAGCATTTGGTCCATAGCCCTGCAGGTTGCAGTACTTGAGGTGCATATCCTGACACCTTTTAAATGTGTTGAGGGTTTCTGCCTCTACCACCCTTTCAGGCATTGAGTGCCAGACCCCCACCACCCTTTGGGTGAAAAATATTTTCCTCATCTGCCCTCTAATCTTTCTACAAATCACTTTAAATCTATGCCCCCTAGTCACTGACCTCTCTGCTAATGTAAATAGGCCTGTCACATCCACTCTACCCAGGCCCCTTACAATCAGCCTCCTCTATTCCAAGGAGAGCAACCCCAGCCTATCCAATAAAAGCAAAATACTGCAGATGCTGGAAAACTGAAGTAAAAACAAGAAATGCTGGAAATACTCTGCAGGTCTGGCAGCATCTGTGGAGAGAGAAGCAGAGTTAGCGTTTCAGGTCAGTGACCCTTCTTCAGAACCGAGTTCTGAAATGTTAACTCTGCTTCTGTCTCCACAGATGCTGCCAGACCTGCTGAGTATTTCCAGCATTTCTTGTTTTTATCCCAGCCTATCCAATCTTTCCTCATAGCTGCATTTTTCCAATCCTGGCAACATCCTTGTAAATCTCCTCTGTACCCTCTCTAGTGCAATTGCATCCTTTCTGTAATGAGGTGATCCGAACTGTACACAGTACTCAAGTTGTAGCCTAATTAATGATTTATATAGTTCCAGCATAACCTCCCTGCTCATATTCTATACCTCGGCTAATAAAGGAAAGGATTCCATATGCCGCCTTGACCATCTTATCAAGCTGTCCTGCTACCTTCAGGGATCTGTGGACATTTACTCCAAGGTCCCTCACTTCCTCTACACCTCTCAGTATTTTCCCATTAATCTTGTATTCCTTTGCCTTGTTTGACCTCCTCAAATGCATCACCTCACACTTCTCCAGGTTGAATTTCATTTGCCACTTCTCTGCCCATCTGACCAGACCATAAATATCTTCATGCAGCCTACAGCTATCCTCCTCGCTACCTACCACATGGCCAATCTTTGTGTCATCTGCAAACTTCTTGATCATGCCCCCTACATTTATGTCCAAATCGTTAATATATACTACAAAAAGTAGGGGACCTAGTACTGAGCCCTGCTGAACGCCACTGGAAACAGCCCTCCAGTCGCAAAAACACTTGTGAACAATTACCATTTGTTTCCTGCCACTGAGCCAATTTTGTATCCACCTTGCTGCATTTCCCTGATCCCATGGAATTTTATTTTTTTAACCAATCTGCCATGTGGGACCTTGTCAAAAGCCTTGCTAAAATCCATATAGACCACATCAACTGCACTTCCCTCATCTATCTTCCTTGTTACTTCTTCAAAAAATTTGTTCAAGTTAGTCAAACACGATCTTCCCTTAGCAAATCCATGCTGACTATCCTTGATTAATCTGTGCCTTTCTAAATGACAGTTTATCCTGTCTCTCAGAATAGATTGCAATAATTTGCCCACTACTGAGGTCTATCCCTCGCTCCCTTTTTAACAAAGATACAACGTTTGCAGTTCTCCAATCCTCCAGCACTACACCCTCTTTTTTTTTGTTTCATCATTTCTCGATCTCCCTTGTCATCCGAGGACCCCTGTTTTTGGTTCCCCTGTTGGAATGTCCTTACCTGTACCTGAAACATCTCCTCCTTAAAGATAACCTATTGTTTCATTACAAATCTTCCTGTCAGTCTTTGGCTCCATTTTACCCTGGTTAGGTCCCTTCTGCTCCCATTGAAGTTAGCCTTCTTCCAAATTTAGAAGTTTGACTTTAGTAATGGAGGGGAGCAAGGAACAATCTAAAGTCTAGATCGCTCTTTATCCTTTTCCATAGCTAACCTAAACCTTATGATAGGATGATAACTCTTACCCATGTGTTCCCTCACAGACACATAGTCCACTTGGCCCACCTCTTTCTCCAGCAATCCCTCCTTCCTAGTTAGACTGAGAACAGACTGGTCAAAGAAGTTCTCCTAAACACATTTCAGCAATTGCTCCCCCTCCTTACCATTTACTCTGACATTATCCCAATTGATATTTGGGTAATTCAAGTCCCCCTCTATAGTTCTTGTACATCTCTGTGATTTCCTTGCAGATTTGCTCCTCAATCTCTCACTATTTGGAGGCTTATAGAATACCCCCAGTAACGTGATCATACCCTTTTTGCTTCCGAACGCTAACCAAATTCTGTCTTTGTCCCCTCAAGGACATCCTCTCTTTCCAACACTACAATGTCTTCCCTAATCAGTATTGCCACCCCACCTCCTTTTTTCCTTCCCTATCTTTTCTCCTTGAATCCTTGAATATTAAGTGCCCAGTTCTCATCATTTTTAAGCCATGTTTCCGTTATTGCCACTACATCATACTCCCACTGGGCTATTTCTGCTTGTAGCTCACCAACCTTATTCACCACACTTGGTGTGTTTGCATACATGCATTCTAAACATGCTTTTGTATTCCTTGTAGTCCTTTTTAGTCTGCTCCTATCTAAAAAGGTACGACTTCCTTCTCTAGTACTGTCACACTGTCGCCATGAGAACACTTGTGGCTTCAAACCATGAAGCAGCTTCTGATGGTCAATGTCTCAGCTTCTAATACAGCACAAGGATGTGATGGAAGAAATTTTTTATGCAATGAGTAGTAATGATCTGGAAATCACTGCCTACAAGGTTAGTGGAAGTGGAGACGATTTCAAAAGGAAATTGGATGGGCACTTGAAGGAACTAAACTTGCAGGACTCCGGAGATAGAGCAGGTGAATGGGACTGATTGGATTGCTTTACAGAGAGCCGGCAGGGCTTGATGGGCTGAATGGCTGCCTTCTGTGATGTAATGACTCTGCACCTTCTCCATGATGTCCTTTACCCTGGCACCAGAGAGGCAACACACCATGTAGGACTCATGATGACAGTTACAGAAATCCCTGTTTGTTCCCTTAATTATGAAGTCTCCTATAGTGACTGCATTTCTGCACTTTGCTGCTCCCTCCTGTACAGTCCATGCCCATTGGTGCCATGGTCTAGACTGCACTCCTTCAAGGTGTCGGCACTCCAGTGCTGAGTACCGGTTTGAGGGTGGCACACACCTCGAAGACTCCTGCACCTCCTGCCTCTTCCTACTCTTACAGATGACCACCCTATCTACTATCCTGAATTCTGACTGTCTGTGGGGTGACCACCTCCTGAAATGTATGATCCAGTAAATTCTGATCCTCCTTGATGCTCTGCAGTGACTCCAGCTGCCCATCAAGCTTGGAAACCCTGAGCTAGAGTTCAAGCAGCTGGAGATACTTTCTACACAAGTGGTCCCTCAAGACACATGAAGTGTCCTGAAGTTCCCACATGGTCATACCCGGTGACAGGGGGAATTATACCCAATGATAGGGTAGCTGGAGATTACACCCAGTGCTGAATGGGTTTTTATCCAGTGATTCAAGGAGTTTATACCCATTGACAGGAGTGGGGTTTATACCCAGTGTTGGGGAGTAGGGTTTATACCCAGTGATGTGGGGTGGGGATTATACCCAATGATGAGCAGTGCGAATTATACCTAGTGGCAGGAGTATTATACCCAGTGACAGATGGGATTATACCTCATGGCGGGGCTATAATGATGGAGAATGGGGATTATACTGAGCAATGGGGTGTTTATACCCTGTGCAGCATCATCCTGCAATCGTTTTTGAAGTAGTCGGTTAGTTTTTGATATCTGAATGGTCAGGTATTCTATCTTCAGAGATATGACTGGGTGAGACTGGGATCTTTCTGTTTCTCTCTATTTATCTGTCTATCTCTCTTTCTTTCTTTCTTTCTCTGTGTCTCTTTTTCGAGGTGTCTGACTCTCTCTGTCTCTCTCTGCTTTTAAAAAGGTCAATCTGCCTCAGGTTTTAGTGGGCCCCTCAGACTCGGGGAGAACACTCCTTTGAAGTGAATGCTTATAAATTCAGCGATACCGACCAGAATACTGAAGTTAGCCAGTATCGAGTGCAATGTTGGCATGTTTTCTTATTTTTATCTTGCAATTAGTGATAGAAAATGGGTAAATCTTGTTGTGGTAATAGTACGCTGTTCAGTCACGTACTTGGGGTTGCCGACTGTGGTTCGAGGTTTGTCATGGGACATCCTTAAGGACATAAGGAACAGGAGCAGGAGTAGGCAAATTGGCCCTTTGAGTCTGCTGCACCATTCAATAAGATCATAGTTGATCTCCTACCTCAACTCAACTTTCCTGCACTATCCCCATATCCCTTACTTCCTTTCGTATCCTGTCATGCTCAGCCCCCACCTGCCAAGAATGAGGCACATTAATTTTGTCATGAACATTGATTTTAAACTGTTACTGGAGTGAGGGGGGGATTTGTTAAACAGATCAGCCGTGGCTGGAAAAGACATTTGCACATTAACAGGCAGTGTTTCGAAGGACAAAGCAGCCATTCCCTGACATTCAACCCACAATGCACTTTTGATCACCAGATGTTGAAGGTGGGGGAGCTTGCATTTCAGGTTGACTGCTAAGATGGCCAAATACACAAACAGACAAGGTCAAACCAGCTAGTCACATGACTAACCTGCTGGGCAACCTGAGTTTTTTGAATTTGTACAGTTTGGATCTCTCCTGTCTGCTCCCATTTCTTTCTGTTGGAGAAATCCAGATTATGCCAAATTGTTGAACAAATTCTCCGGACTCAGACTTTGAGAATAAACACTTTATTGCATGATATCATGGGGCGCACGCCTTTCCTAAAAGCGGTCCAGTGCTACTCCAAAGAACAAAGGAAATCCACAACGGATATACAGTTACTCAGCCCATCCCGGCTGGACATAATCCAATCATAACGGTTATTGATTACATACATACACATATTACCAATAAGATTACTCATTAGGCATCATAATGTCTGGCGTTTAATGTACAGTAATGCCTCGGGGTGAAAAGTACAGTAATGTCTGGGGTTTAAAGTACAGTAATGCCTCGGGGTGTAAAGTACAGTAATGCCTCGTGGTGTAAAGTACAGTTATGCCTGGGGTTTTAAAGTCCAGTGATGCCTCGGGGTGGAAAGTACTGTAATGTCTGGGGTTTAAATGTCTGGGGCGGCACAGTGGCGCAGTGGTTAGCACCGCAGCCTCACAGCTCCAGCGACACGGGTTCAATTCTGGGTACTGCCTGTGTGGAGTTTGCAAGTTCCCCCTGTGTCTGCGTGGGTTTTCTCCGGGTGCTCCGGTTTCCTCCCACATGCCAAAGACTTGCAGGTTGATAGGTAAATTGGCCATTATAAATTGCCCCTAGTATAGGTAGGTGGTAGGGAAATATAGGGACAGGTGCGGATGTGGTAGGAATATGGAATTAGTGTAGGATTAGTATAAATGGGTGGTTGATGGTCGGCACAGACTCGAGGGGCCGAAGGGCCTGTTTCAGTGCTGTATCTCCAAACTAAAGTACAGTAATGCCTCGGGGTGTAAAGTACAGTAATGTCTGGGGTTTCAAGTACAGTAATGCCTCGGGGTGTAAAGTACAGTAATGTCTGGGGTTTAAAGTACAGTAATGCCTCGGGTTGTAAAGTACAGTAATGTCTGTGGTTTAAAGTACAGTAATGACTCGGGGTGTAAAACAGGGCTGTGTTCTCGCACCCACACTTTTTGGGATTTTCTTCTCCCTGCTGCTTTCACATGCGTTCAAATCCTCTGAAGAAGGAATTTTCCTCCACACAAGATCAGGGGGCAGGTTGTTCAACCTTGCCCGTCTAAGAGCGAAGTCCAAAGTACGGAAAGTCCTCATCAGAGAACTCCTCTTTGCTGACGATGCTGCTTTAACATCTCACACTGAAGAATGCCTGCAGAGTCTCATCGACAGGTTTGCGTCTGCCTGCAATGAATTTGGCCTAACCATCAGCCTCAAGAAAACGAACATCATGGGGCAGGATGTCAGAAATGCTCCATCCATCAATATTGGCGACCACGCTCTGGAAGTGGTTCAAGAGTTCACCTACCTAGGCTCAACTATCACCAGTAACCTGTCTCTAGATGCAGAAATCAACAAGCGCATGGGTAAGGCTTCCACTGCTATGTTCAGACTGGCCAAGAGAGTGTGGGAAAATGGCGCACTGACACGGAACACAAAAGTCCGAGTGTATCAGGCCTGTGTCCTCAGTACCTTGCTCTACGGCAGCGAGGCCTGGACAACGTATGCCAGCCAAGAGCGACGTCTCAATTCATTCCATCTTCGCTGCCTTCGGAGAATACTTGGCATCAGGTGGCAGGACTATATCTCCAACACAGAAGTCCTTGAAGCGGCCAACATCCCCAGCTTATACACACTACTGAGTCAGCGGCGCTTGAGATGGCTTGGCCATGTGAGCCGCATGGAAGATGGCAGGATCCCCAAAGACACATTGTACAGCGAGCTCGCCACTGGTATCAGACCCACCGGCCGTCCATGTCTCCGTTATAAAGACGTCTGCAAACGCGACATGAAATCGTGTGACATTGATCACAAGTCGTGGGAGTCAGTTGCCAGCATTCGCCAGAGCTGGCGGGCAGCCATAAAGACAGGGCTAAATTGTGGCGAGTCGAAGAGACTTAGTAGTTGGCAGGAAAAAAGACAGAGGCGCAAGGGGAGAGCCAACTGTGCAACAGCCCCAACAAACAAATTTCTCTGCAGCACCTGTGGAAGAGCCTGTCACTCCAGAATTGGCCTTTATAGCCACTCCAGGCGCTGCTTCACAAACCACTGACCACCTCCAGGCGCGTATCCATTGTCTCTCGAGATAAGGAGGCCCAAAAGAAAGATGAATGACTCGGGGTGTAAAGTACAGTAATGCCTGGGGTTTTAAAGTCCAGTAATGCCTCGGGGTGTAAAGTACAGTAATGTCTGGGGTTTAAAGTACAGTAATGCCTCGGGGTGTAAAGTACAGTAATGTCTGTGGTTTAAAGTACAGTAATGCCTCGGGGTGTAAAGTACAGTAATGCCTCGGGGTGTAAAGTACAGTAATGTCTGGGGTTTAAGGCACTGTGATGCCTCGGGGTGTAAAGTACAATAATGTCTGTGGTTTAAAGTACAGTAATGCCTCGGGGTGTAAAGTACAGTAATGTCTGTGGTTTAAAGTACAGTAATGCCTCGGGGTGTAAAGTACAGTTATGCCTGGGGTTTTAAAGTCCAGTAATGCCTCGGCGTGTAAAGTACAGTAATGTCTGGGGTTTAAAGTACAGTAATGCCTCGGGGTGTAAAGTACAATAATACCTGGGGTTTAAAGTACAGTAATGCCTCGGGGAGTAAAGTCCAGTAATGTCTGTGGTTAAAAGTACAGTAATGCCGAGGGGTGTAAAGTACAATAATGTCTAGGGTTTTAGTGTGCAATAATGTCTCGAGGTGTAAAGTACAATAATGTCTGTGGTTTAAAGTACAGTAATCCCGAGGGGTGTAAAGTACAGTAATGTCTGGGGTTTAACGTACAGTAATGCCTCGGGGTGTAAAGTACCGTAATGTCTGGGGTTTAAAGTACAGTAATGCCTCGGGGTGGAAAGTACAGTAATGTCTGGGGTTTAAAGTACAGTAATCCCGAGGGGTGTAAAGTACAGTAATGTCTGGGGTTTAACGTACAGTAATGCCTCGGGGTGTAAAGTACCGTAATGTCTGGGGTTTAAAGTACAGTAATGCCTCGGGGTGTAAAGTACAATAATGTCTAGGGTTTTAGTGTGCAATAATGCCTCGAGGTGTAAAGTACAATAATGTCTGGGGTTTAAAGTACAGTAATGTCTGAAGTTTAAAGCACTGTGATGCCTCGGGGTGTAAAGTACAATAATGTCTGGGGTTTAAAGTACAGTAATGCCTCGGGGTGTAAAGTACAGTAATGTCTGGGGTTTAAAGTACAGTAATGCCACGGGGTGTAAAGTACAATAATGTCTGTGGTTTAAAGTACAGTAATGTCTCGGGGTGTAAAGTACAATAATGTCTGGGGGTTAAAACACAGTAATGCCACGGGGTGTAAAGTACAATAATGTCTGTGGTTTAAAGTACAGTAATGTCTCGGGGTGTAAAGTACAATAATGTCTGGGGGTTAAAGTACAGTAATGCCTCGGGGTGTAAAGTACAATAGTATCTGGGGTTTAAAGTACAGTAATGCCTCGGGGTGTAAAGTACAGTAATGTCTGTGGCTTAAAGTACAGTAATGCCTCAGGGTGTAAAGTACAATAATGTCTAGGGTTTTAGTGTGCAATAATGCCTCGAGGTGTAAAGTACAATAATGTCTGGGGTTTAAAGTACAGTAATGCCTCGGGGTGTAAAGTACAGTAATGCCTCGGGTGGAAATTACAATAATGTCTGGGGTTTAAAGTACAGTAATGCCTCGGGGTGTAAAGTACAGTAATGTCTGGGGTTTAAAGTACAGTAATGCCTCTGGGTGTAAAGTACAGTAATGCCTGGGGTTTTAAAGTCCAGTGATGACTCGTGGTGTAAAGTACAGTAATGTCTGGGGTTTAAAGTACAGTATTGCCTCGGGGTGTAAAGTACAATAATGTCTGGGGTTTAAAGTACAGTAATGCCTCGGGTGGAAATTACAATAATGTCTGGGGTTGAAAGTACAGTAATGCCTCGGTGTGCAGAGCAAAATAATATCTGGGGTTTAAAGTAAAGTAATGCCTCGGGGTGTAAAGTACAGTAATGTCTGTGGTTTAAAGTACAGTAATGCCGTGAGGTGTCAAGTACAATAATGTCTGGGATTTAAAGTACAGTAATGTCTCGAGCTGTAAAGTACAGTAATGTCCAGGGTGTAAAGTAGAGTAATGCCTTGGGGTGTAAAGTACAGTAATGCCTGGGGTTTAAAGTACAGTGATGCCTCGGGGTGTAAGGTACAATAGTGTCTGGCGTTTAAAGTACAGTAATGCCTCGGGGTGCAAAGTACAGTAATGTCATGGGTTTAAAATACAGTAATGCCTCGGGGTGTAAAGTACTGTAATGTCTGGGGTTTTAAGTACAGTAATGCCTCGGGGTGTAAAGTACAGTAATGTCTGGGGTTTAAAGTACAGTAATGCCTCGGGGTGTAAAGTACAGTAATGTCTGGGGTTTAAAGTACAGTAATGCCTCGGGGTGTAAAGTACAGTAATGTCTGTGGTTTAAAGTACAGTAATGCCTTGGGGTGCAAAGTACAGTAATGTCAGGGGTTTAAAGTACAGTAATGCCTCGGGGTGTAAAGTACAATAATATCTGGGGTTTCAAGTACAGTAATGCCTCGGGGTGTAAAGTCCAGTAACGTCTGTGGTTTAAAGTACAGTAATGCCGAGGGGTGTAAAGGACAATAATGTCTAGGGTTTTAGTGTGCAATAATGCCTCGAGGTGTAAAGTACAATAATGTCTGGGGTTTAAAGTACAGTAATCCCGAGGGGTGTAAAGTACAGTAATGTCTGGGGATAAACGTACAGTAATGCCAGGTGGTGTAAAGTACCGTAATGTCTGGGGTTTAAAGCACTGTGATGCCTCGGGGTGCAAAGAACAATAATGTCTGGGGTTTAAAGTACAGTAATGCCTCGGGGTGTAAAGTACAGTAATGTCTGGGGTTTAAAGTACAGTAATGCCACGGGGTGTAAAGTACAATAATGTCTGTGGTTTAAAGTACAGTAATGTCTCGGGGTGTAAATTACAATAATGTCTGGGTTTTAAAGTACAGTAATGCCTCGGGGTGTAAAGTACAGTAATGTATGTGGTTTAAAGCACAGTAATGCCTCGGGGTGTAAAGTACAGTAATGTCTGGGGTTTAAAGTACAGTAATGCCTCGGGTGGAAAGTACAATAATGTCTGGGGTTCAAAGTACAGTAATGCCTCAGGGTGTAAAGTACAGTAATGTCTGGGGTTTAAAGTACAGTAATGCCTCGGGGTGTAAAGTACAGTAATGTATGTGGATTAAAGTACAGTAATGCCTCAGGGTGTAAAGTACAGTAATGTCATGGGTTTAAAGTACAGTAATGCCTCGGGGTGGAAAGCACAGTAATGCCTGCGGTTTTAAAGTCCAGTGATTCCTCGGGGTGTAAAGTACAGCAATGTCTGGGGTTTAAAGTACAGTAATGCCTCGGGGTGTAAAGTACAGTAATGTCTGGGGTTTAAAGTACAGTAATGCCTCTGGGTGTAAAGTACAGTAATGCCTGGGGTTTTAAAGTCCAGTGATGCCTCGTGGTGTAAAGTACAGTAATGTCTGGGGTTTAAAGTACAGTATTGCCTCGGGATGTAAAGTGCAGTAATGTCTGGGCTTTAAAGTGCAGTAATGCCTCGGGGTGCAAAGTACAGTAATGTCTGGGGTTTAAAGTACAGTAATGCCTCGGGTGGAAATTACAATAATGTCTGGGGTTTAAAGTACAGTAATGCCTCGGGGTGTAGAGCAAAATAATATCTGGGGTTTAATGTACAGTAATGCCACGGGGTGTAAAGTACAGTAATGTCTGTGGTTTAAAGTACAGTAATGCCGTGAGGTGTCAAGTACAATAATGTCTGGGATTTAAAGTACAGTAATGTCTCGAGCTGTAAAGTACAGTAATGCCTTGGGGTGTAAAGTACAGTAATGCCTGGGGTTTAAACTACAGTGATGTCTCGGGGTGTAAAGTACAATAATGTCTGGCGTTTAAAGTACAGTAATGCCTCAGGGTGTAAAGTACAGTAATGTCTGTGGTTTCAAGTACAGTAATGCCTCAGGGAGTAAAGTACAGTAATGTCATGGGTTTAAAATACAGTAATGCCTCGGGGTGTAAAGTACAGTTATGCCTGGGGTTTTAAAGTCCAGTGATGCCTCGGGGTGTAAAGTACTGTAATGTCTGGGGTTTTAAGTACAGTAATGCCTCGGGGTGTAAGGTACTGTAATGTCTGGGGTTTCAAGTACAGTAATGCCTCGGGGTGTAAAGTACAGTAATGTCTGGGGTTTCAAGTACAGTAATGCCTCGGGGTGTAAAGTACAGTAATGTCTGTGGTTTAAAGTACAGTAATGCCTCGGGGTGTAAAGTACAGTAATGTCTGGGGTTTAAAGTACAGTAATGCCTCGGGTGGAAAGTACAATAATGTCTGGGGTTTAAAGTACAGTAATGCCTTGGGGTGTAAAGTACAATAATGTCTGGGGTTTATAGTACAGTAATGCCTCGGGGTGTAACGTCCAGGATTGTTTGTGGTTTAAAGTACAGTAATGCCGAGGGGTGTAAAGTACAATAATGTCTGGGGTTTCAAGTACAGTAATCCCGAGGGGTGTAAAGTACAGTAATGTCTGGGGTTTAACGTACAGTAATGCCAGGTGGTGTAAAGTACAGTAATGTCTGGGGTTTAAAGCACTGTGATGCCTCGGGGTGTAAAGTACAATAATGTCTGGGGTTTAAAGTACAGTGATGCCTCGGGGTGTAAAGTACAGTCATGTCTGCGGTATAAAGTACAGTAATGCCACGGGGTGTAAAGTACAATAATGTCTGTGGTTTAAAGTACAGTAATGTATCGGGGTGTAAAGTACAATAATGTCAGGGGGTTAAAGTACAGGCTTGGCCATGTGAGCCGCATGGAAGATGGCAGGATCCCCAAAGACACATTGTACAGCGAGCTCGCCACTGGTATCAGACCCACCGGCCGTCCATGTCTCCGTTATAAAGACGTCTGCAAACGTGACAGGAAATCGTGTGACATTGATCACAAGTCGTGGGAGTCAGTTGCCAGCATTCGCCAGAGCTGGCGGGCAGCCATAAAGACAGGGCTAAATTGTGGCGAGTCGAAGAGACTTAGTAGTTGGCAGGAAAAAAGACAGAGGCGCAAGGGGAGAGCCAACTGTGCAACAGCCCCAACAAATAAATTTCTCTGCAGCACCTGTGGAAGAGCCTGTCACTCCAGAATTGGCCTTTATAGCCACTCCAGGCGCTGCTTCACAAACCACTGACCACCTCCAGGCGCGTATCCATTGTCTCTCGAGATAAGGAGGTCCAAAGAAGAAGAAAGTACAGTAATGCCTCGGGGTGTAAAGTACAATAATATCTGGGGTTTAAAGTACAGTAATGCTTCGGGGATTAAAGTACAGTAATGTCTGTGGCTTAAAGTACAGTAATGCCTCAGGGTGTAAAGTACAATAATGTCTGTGATTTAAAGTACAGTAATCCCAGGTGGTGTAAAGTACAGTAATGTATGGGGTTTAACGTACAGTAATGCCAGGTGGTGTAAAGTACCGTAATGTCTGGGTTTTAAAGTACAGTAATGCCTCGGGGTGTAAAGTACAGTAATGTCTCGGGTTTAAAGTGCAGTAATGCCTCGGGGTGTAAAGTCCAGTAATGTCTGGGGTTTAAAGTACAGTAATGCCTCGGGTGGAAAGTACAATAATGTCTGGGGTTTAAAGTACAGTAATGCCTCGGGGTGTAGAGTACAATAATATCTGGGGTTTAAAGTACAGTAATGCCTCGGGGTGTAAAGTACAGTAATGTCTGTGGTTTAAAGTGCAGTATTGCCGTGAGGTGTAAAGTACAATAATGTCTGGGGTTTAAAGTACAGTAATGCCTCGGGGTGTAAAGTACAGTTATGCCTGGGGTTTTAAAGTCCAGTGATGCCTCGGGGTGTAAAGTACTGTCATGTCTGGGGTTTTACGTACAGTAATGCCTCGGGGTGTAAAGTACAGTAATGCCTGGGGTTTTAAAGTCCAGTAATGCCTCGGGGTGTAAAGTACAGTAATGTCTGGGGTTTAAAGTACAGTAATGCCGAGGGGTGTAAAGTACAATAATGTCTAGGGTTTTAGTGTGCAATAATGCCTCGAGGTGTAAAGTACAATAATGTCTGGGGTTTAAAGTACAGTAATCCCGAGGGGTGTAAAGTGCAGTAATGTCTGGGGTTTAACGTACAGTAATGCCAGGTGGTGTAAAGTACCGTAATGTCTGGGGTTTCAAGCACTGTGATGCCTCGGGGTGCAAAGTACAATAATGTCTGGGGTTTAAAGTACAGTAATGCCTCGGGGTGTAAAGTACAGTAATGTCTGGGGTTTAAAGTACAGTAATGCCACGGGGTGTAAAGTACAGTAATGTCTGTGGTTTAAAGCACAGTAATGTATCGGGGTGTAAAGTACAATAATGTCTGGGGGTTAAAGTACAGTCATGCCTCGGGGTGTAAAGTACAATAATATCTGGGGTATAAAGTACAGTAATGCCTTGGGGTGTAAAGTACAGTAATGTCTGTGGCTTAAAGTACAGTAATGCCTCAGGGTGTAAAGTTCAATAATGTCTAGGGTTTTAGTGTGCAATAAGGCCTCGAGGTGTAAAGTACAATAATGTCTGGGGTTTTAGTGTGCAATAATGCCTCGAGGTGTCTCCTGCAGTACTGTCTGGGGTTTAAAGTGCAGTAATGCCTTGGGGAGTAAAGTGCAGTAATGTCTGTGGTTTAAAGTACAGTAATGCCGAGTGGTGTAAAGTACAGTAATGTCTGGGGTGTAAAGTACAGTAATGCCTGGGGTTTCAAAGTCCAGTAATGCCTCGGGGTGTAAAGTACAGTAATGTCTGTGGTTTAAAGTACAGTAATGCCTCGGGGTGTAAAGTACAGTAATGTCTGTGGTTTAAAGTACAGTAATGCCTCGGGGTGTAAAGTACAATAATGTCTGGGCGTTAAAGTACAGTAATGCCTCGGGGTGTAAAGTACAATAATATCTGGGGTTTAAAGTACAGTAATGCCTCGGGGTGTAAAGTCCAGTAATGTCTGTGGTTTAAAGTACAGTAATGCCGAGGGGTGTAAAGTACAATAATGTCTGTGGTTTAAAGTACAGTAATGCCTCAGGGTGTAAAGTACAATAATGTCTAGGGTTTTAGTGTGCAATAATGCCTCGAGGTGTCTCGTGCAGTACTGTCTGGGGTTTAAAGTGCAGTAATGCCTTGTGGAGTAAAGTGCAGTAATGTCTGTGGTTTCAAGTACAGTAATGCCCAGTGGTGTAAAGTACAGTAATGTCTGGGGTGTAAAGTACAGTAATGCCTGGGGTTTTAAAGTTCAGTAATGCCTCGGGGTGTAAAGTACAGTAATGCCTTGGGGTGTAAAGTACAGTAATGTCTGTGGTTTAAAGTACAGTAATGCCTCGGGGTGTAAAGTACAGTCATGTCTGGGGTTTAAAGTACAGTAATGCCTCGGGTGGAAAGTACAATAATGTCTGGGGTTTAAAGTACAGTAATGCCTCAGGGTGTAAAGTACAGTAATGTCTGTGGTTTAAAGTACAGTAATGCCTCGGGGTGTAAAGTACAATAATGTCTGGGCGTTAAAGTACAGTAATGCCTCGGGGTGTAAAGTACAATAATATCTGGGGTTTAAAGTACAGTAATGCCTCGGGGTGTAAAGTCCAGTAATGTCTGTGGTTTAAAGTACAGTAATGCCGAGGGGTGTAAAGTACAATAATGTCTGTGGTTTAAAGTACAGTAATGCCTCAGGGTGTAAAGTACAATAATGTCTAGGGTTTTCGTGTGCAATAATGCCTCGAGGTGTCTCGTGCAGTACTGTCTGGGGTTTAAAGTGCAGTAATGCCTTGTGGAGTAAAGTGCAGTAATGTCTGTGGTTTAAAGTACAGTAATGCCCAGTGGTGTAAAGTACAGTAATGTCTGGGGTGTAAAGTACAGTAATGCCTGGGGTTTTAAAGTTCAGTAATGCCTCGGGGTGTAAAGTACAGTAATGCCTTGGGGTGTAAAGTACAGTAATGTCTGTGGTTTAAAGTACAGTAATGCCTCGGGGTGTAAAGTACAGTCATGTCTGGGGTTTGAAGTACAGTAATGCCTCGGGTGGAAAGTACAATAATGTCTGGGGTTCAAAGTGCAGTAATGTCTCGGGGTGTAAAGTACAATAATATCTGTGGTTTAAAGTACAGTAATGCCTCGGGGTGTAAAGTCCAGTAATGTCTGTGGTTTAAAGTACAGTAATGCCGAGGGGTGTAAAGTACAATAATGTCTGTGGTTTAAAGTACAGTAATGCCGAGGGGTGTAAAGTCCAGTAATGTCTGTGGTTTAAAGAACAGTAATGCCGAGGGGTGTAAAGTACAATAATGTCTAGGGTTTTAATGTGCAATAATGCCTCGAGGTGTAAAGTACAGTAAAGTCTGTGGTTTAAAGTACAGTAATGCCTCGGGGTGTAAAGTACAGTAATGTCTGTGGTTTAAAGTACAGTAATGCCTCGGGGTGTAAAGTACAATAATGTCTGGGCGTTAAAGTACAGTAATGCCTCGGGGTGTAAAGTACAATAATATCTGGGGTTTAAAGTACAGTAATGCCTCGGGGTGTAAAGTCCAGTAATGTCTGTGGTTTAAAGTACAGTAATGCCGAGGGGTGTAAAGTACAATAATGTCTGTGGTTTAAAGTACAGTAATGCCTCAGGGTGTAAAGTACAATAATGTCTGGGGTTTAAAGTGCAGTAATGTCTCGGGGTGTAAAGTACAATAATATCTGTGGTTTAAAGTACAGTAATGCCTCGGGGTGTAAAGTCCAGTAATGTCTGTGGTTTAAAGTACAGTAATGCCGAGGGGTGTAAAGTACAATAATGTCTGTGGTTTAAAGTACAGTAATGCCTCGGGGTGTAAAGTCCAGTAATGTCTGTGGTTTAAAGAACAGTAATGCCGAGGGGTGTAAAGTACAATAATGTCTAGGGTTTTAATGTGCAATAATGCCTCGAGGTGTAAAGTACAATAATGTCTGGGGTTTAAAGTACAGTAATCCCGAGGGGTGTAAAGTACAGTAATGTCTGGGGTTTAAAGTACAGTAATGCCTCTGGGTGCAAAGTACAGTAATGCCTGGGGTTTAAAGTACAGTAATGCCAGGTGGTGTAAAGTACCGTAATGTCTGGGGTTTAAAGTAAAGTAATGCCTCGGGGTGTAAAGTACAGTAATGTCTGGGGTTTAAAGTACAGTGATGCCTCGGGGTGTAAAGTACAATAATATCTGGGGTTTAAAGTACAGTAATGCCTCGGGGTGTAAAGTCCAGTAATGTCTGTGGTTTAAAGTACAGTAATGCCGAGGGGTGTAAAGTACAATAATGTCTGTGGTTTAAAGTACAGTAATGCCTCAGGGTGTAAAGTACAATAATGTCTAGGGTTTTAGTGTGCAATAATGCCTCGAGGTGTCTCGTGCAGTACTGTCTGGGGTTTAAAGTGCAGTAATGCCTTGTGGAGTAAAGTGCAGTAATGTCTGTGGTTTCAAGTACAGTAATGCCCAGTGGTGTAAAGTACAGTAATGTCTGGGGTGTAAAGTACAGTAATGCCTGGGGTTTTAAAGTTCAGTAATGCCTCGGGGTGTAAAGTACAGTAATGCCTTGGGGTGTAAAGTACAGTAATGTCTGTGGTTTAAAGTACAGTAATGCCTCGGGGTGTAAAGTACAGTCATGTCTGGGGTTTAAAGTACAGTAATGCCTCGGGTGGAAAGTACAATAATGTCTGGGGTTTAAAGTACAGTAATGCCTCAGGGTGTAAAGTACAGTAATGTCTGTGGTTTAAAGTACAGTAATGCCTCGGGGTGTAAAGTACAATAATGTCTGGGCGTTAAAGTACAGTAATGCCTCGGGGTGTAAAGTACAATAATATCTGGGGTTTAAAGTACAGTAATGCCTCGGGGTGTAAAGTCCAGTAATGTCTGTGGTTTAAAGTACAGTAATGCCAAGGGGTGTAAAGTACAATAATGTCTGTGGTTTAAAGTACAGTAATGCCTCAGGGTGTAAAGTACAATAATGTCTAGGGTTTTCGTGTGCAATAATGCCTCGAGGTGTCTCGTGCAGTACTGTCTGGGGTTTAAAGTGCAGTAATGCCTTGTGGAGTAAAGTGCAGTAATGTCTGTGGTTTAAAGTACAGTAATGCCCAGTGGTGTAAAGTACAGTAATGTCTGGGGTGTAAAGTACAGTAATGCCTGGGGTTTTAAAGTTCAGTAATGCCTCGGGGTGTAAAGTACAGTAATGCCTTGGGGTGTAAAGTACAGTAATGTCTGTGGTTTAAAGTACAGTAATGCCTCGGGGTGTAAAGTACAGTCATGTCTGGGGTTTAAAGTACAGTAATGCCTCGGGTGGAAAGTACAATAATGTCTGGGGTTTAAAGTGCAGTAATGTCTCGGGGTGTAAAGTACAATAATATCTGTGGTTTAAAGTACAGTAATGCCTCGGGGTGTAAAGTCCAGTAATGTCTGTGGTTTAAAGTACAGTAATGCCGAGGGGTGTAAAGTACAATAATGTCTGTGGTTTAAAGTACAGTAATGCCTCGGGGTGTAAAGTCCAGTAATGTCTGTGGTTTAAAGAACAGTAATGCCGAGGGGTGTAAAGTACAATAATGTCTAGGGTTTTAATGTGCAATAATGCCTCGAGGTGTAAAGTACAGTAAAGTCTGTGGTTTAAAGTACAGTAATGCCTCGGGGTGTAAAGTACAGTAATGTCTGTGGTTTAAAGTACAGTAATGCCTCGGGGTGTAAAGTACAATAATGTCTGGGCGTTAAAGTACAGTAATGCCTCGGGGTGTAAAGTACAATAATATCTGGGGTTTAAAGTACAGTAATGCCTCGGGGTGTAAAGTCCAGTAATGTCTGTGGTTTAAAGTACAGTAATGCCGAGGGGTGTAAAGTACAATAATGTCTGTGGTTTAAAGTACAGTAATGCCTCAGGGTGTAAAGTACAATAATGTCTGGGGTTTAAAGTGCAGTAATGTCTCGGGGTGTAAAGTACAATAATATCTGTGGTTTAAAGTACAGTAATGCCTCGGGGTGTAAAGTCCAGTAATGTCTGTGGTTTAAAGTACAGTAATGCCGAGGGGTGTAAAGTACAATAATGTCTGTGGTTTAAAGTACAGTAATGCCTCGGGGTGTAAAGTCCAGTAATGTCTGTGGTTTAAAGAACAGTAATGCCGAGGGGTGTAAAGTACAATAATGTCTAGGGTTTTAATGTGCAATAATGCCTCGAGGTGTAAAGTACAATAATGTCTGGGGTTTAAAGTACAGTAATCCCGAGGGGTGTAAAGTACAGTAATGTCTGGGGTTTAAAGTACAGTAATGCCTCTGGGTGCAAAGTACAGTAATGCCTGGGGTTTAAAGTACAGTAATGCCAGGTGGTGTAAAGTACCGTAATGTCTGGGGTTTAAAGTAAAGTAATGCCTCGGGGTGTAAAGTACAGTAATGTCTGGGGTTTAAAGTACAGTGATGCCTCGGGGTGTAAAGTACAGTAATGTCTGGGTTTTAAAGTACAGTAATGCCTCGGGGTGTAAAGTACAGTAATGTCTGGGGTTAAAAGTACAGTAATGCCTCGGGTGGAAAGTACAATAATGTCTGGGGTATAAAGTACAGTAATGCCTCGGGGTGTAAAGTACAGTCATGTCTGCGGTTTAAAGTACAGTAATGCCACGGGGTGTAAAGTACAATAATGTCGGTGGTTTAAAGTACAGTAATGTATCGGGGTGTAAAGTACAATAATGTCTGGGGGTTAAAGTACAGTAATGCCAGGTGGTGTAAAGTACAGTAATGTCTGGGGTTTAAAGTACAGTAATGCCTCGGGTGGAAAGTACAATAATGTCTGGGGTTTAAAGTACAGTAATGCCTCGGGGTGTAGAGTACAATAATATCTGGGGTTTAAAGTACAGTAATGCCTCGGGGTGTAAAGTACAGTAATGTCTGTGGTTTAAAGTGCAGTATTGCCGTGAGGTGTAAAGTACAATAATGTCTGGGGTTTAAAGTGCAGTAATGTCTCGGGGTGTAAAGTACAATAATATCTGTGGTTTAAAGTACAGTAATGCCACGGGGTGTAAAGTCCAGTAATGTCTGTGGTTTAAAGTACAGTAATGCCGAGGGGTGTAAAGTACAATAATGTCTGTGGTTTAAAGTACAGTAATGCCTCGGGGTGTAAAGTCCAGTAATGTCTGTGGTTTAAAGAACAGTAATGCCGAGGGGTGTAAAGTACAATAATGTCTAGGGTTTTAATGTGCAATAATGCCTCGAGGTGTAAAGTACAATAATGTCTGGGGTTTAAAGTACAGTAATCCCGAGGGGTGTAAAGTACAGTAATGTCTGGGGTTTAAAGTACAGTAATGCCTCTGGGTGCAAAGTACAGTAATGCCTGGGGTTTAAAGTACAGTAATGCCAGGTGGTGTAAAGTACCGTAATGTCTGGGGTTTAAAGTAAAGTAATGCCTCGGGGTGTAAAGTACAGTTATGCCTGGGGTTTTAAAGTCCAGTGATGCCTCGGGGTGTAAAGTACTGTCATGTCTGGGGTTTTACGTACAGTAATGCCTCGGGGTGTAAAGTACAGTAATGCCTGGGGTTTTAAAGTCCAGTAATGCCTCGGGGTGTAAAGTACAGTAATGTCTGGGGTTTAAAGTACAGTAATGCCGAGGGGTGTAAAGTACAATAATGTCTAGGGTTTTAGTGTGCAATAATGCCTCGAGGTGTAAAGTACAATAATGTCTGGGGTTTAAAGTACAGTAATCCCGAGGGGTGTAAAGTGCAGTAATGTCTGGGGTTTAACGTACAGTAATGCCAGGTGGTGTAAAGTACCGTAATGTCTGGGGTTTCAAGCACTGTGATGCCTCGGGGTGCAAAGTACAATAATGTCTGGGGTTTAAAGTACAGTAATGCCTCGGGGTGTAAAGTACAGTAATGTCTGGGGTTTAAAGTACAGTAATGCCACGGGGTGTAAAGTACAGTAATGTCTGTGGTTTAAAGCACAGTAATGTATCGGGGTGTAAAGTACAATAATGTCTGGGGGTTAAAGTACAGTAATGCCTCGGGGTGTAAAGTACAATAATATCTGGGGTATAAAGTACAGTAATGCCTTGGGGTGTAAAGTACAGTAATGTCTGTGGCTTAAAGTACAGTAATGCCTCAGGGTGTAAAGTTCAATAATGTCTAGGGTTTTAGTGTGCAATAATGCCTCGAGGTGTAAAGTACAATAATGTCTGGGGTTTTAGTGTGCAATAATGCCTCGAGGTGTCTCGTGCAGTACTGTCTGGGGTTTAAAGTGCAGTAATGCCTTGGGGAGTAAAGTGCAGTAATGTCTGTGGTTTAAAGTACAGTAATGCCGAGTGGTGTAAAGTACAGTAATGTCTGGGGTGTAAAGTACAGTAATGCCTGGGGTTTTAAAGTCCAGTAATGCCTCGGGGTGTAAAGTACAGTAATGTCTGTGGTTTAAAGTACAGTAATGCCTCGGGGTGTAAAGTACAGTAATGTCTGTGGTTTAAAGTACAGTAATGCCTCGGGGTGTAAAGTACAATAATGTCTGGGCGTTAAAGTACAGTAATGCCTCGGGGTGTAAAGTACAATAATATCTGGGGTTTAAAGTACAGTAATGCCTCGGGGTGTAAAGTCAAGTAATGTCTGTGGTTTAAAGTACAGTAATGCCGAGGGGTGTAAAGTACAATAATGTCTGTGGTTTAAAGTACAGTAATGCCTCAGGGTGTAAAGTACAATAATGTCTAGGGTTTTAGTGTGCAATAATGCCTCGAGGTGTCTCGTGCAGTACTGTCTGGGGTTTAAAGTGCAGTAATGCCTTGTGGAGTAAAGTGCAGTAATGTCTGGGGTGTAAAGTACAGTAATGCCCAGTGGTGTAAAGTACAGTAATGTCTGGGGTGTAAAGTACAGTAATGCCTGGGGTTTTAAAGTTCAGTAATGCCTCGGGGTGTAAAGTACAGTAATGCCTTGGGGTGTAAAGTACAGTAATGTCTGTGGTTTAAAGTACAGTAATGCCTCGGGGTGTAAAGTACAGTCATGTCTGGGGTTTAAAGTACAGTAATGCCTCGGGTGGAAAGTACAATAATGTCTGGGGTTTAAAGTGCAGTAATGTCTCGGGGTGTAAAGTACAATAATATCTGTGGTTTAAAGTACAGTAATGCCTCGGGGTGTAAAGTCCAGTAATGTCTGTGGTTTAAAGTACAGTAATGCCGAGGGGTGTAAAGTACAATAATGTCTGTGGTTTAAAGTACAGTAATGCCTCGGGGTGTAAAGTCCAGTAATGTCTGTGGTTTAAAGAACAGTAATGCCGAGGGGTGTAAAGTACAATAATGTCTAGGGTTTTAATGTGCAATAATGCCTCGAGGTGTAAAGTACAGTAATGTCTGTGGTTTAAAGTACAGTAATGCCTCGGGGTGTAAAGTACAGTAATGTCTGTGGTTTAAAGTACAGTAATGCCTCGGGGTGTAAAGTACAATAATGTCTGGGCGTTAAAGTACAGTAATGCCTCGGGGTGTAAAGTACAATAATATCTGTGGTTTAAAGTACAGTAATGCCTCGGGGTGTAAAGTCCAGTAATGTCTGTGGTTTAAAGTACAGTAATGCCTCAGGGTGTAAAGTACAATAATGTCTCGGGTTTTAGTGTGCAATAATGCCTCGAGGTGTCTCGTGCAGTACTGTCTGGGGTTTAAAGTGCAGTAATGCCTTGTGGAGTAAAGTGCAGTAATGTCTGTGGTTTAAAGTACAGTAATGCCCAGTGGTGTAAAGTACAGTAATGTCTGGGGTGTAAAGTACAGTAATGCCTGGGGTTTTAAAGTTCAGTAATGCCTCGGGGTGTAAAGTACAGTAATGCCTTGGGGTGTAAAGTACAGTAATGTCTGTGGTTTAAAGTACAGTAATGCCTCGGGGTGTAAAGTACAGTCATGTCTGGGGTTTAAAGTACAGTAATGCCTCGGGTGGAAAGTACAATAATGTCTGGGGTTTAAAGTGCAGTAATGTCTCGGGGTGTAAAGTACAATAATATCTGTGGTTTAAAGTACAGTAATGCCTCGGGGTGTAAAGTCCAGTAATGTCTGTGGTTTAAAGTACAGTAATGCCGAGGGGTGTAAAGTACAATAATGTCTGTGGTTTAAAGTACAGTAATGCCTCGGGGTGTAAAGTCCAGTAATGTCTGTGGTTTAAAGAACAGTAATGCCGAGGGGTGTAAAGTACAATAATGTCTAGGGTTTTAATGTGCAATAATGCCTCGAGGTTTAAAGTACAATAATGTCTGGGGTTTAAAGTACAGTAATCCCGAGGGGTGTAAAGTACAGTAATGTCTGGGGTTTAAAGTACAGTAATGCCTCTGGGTGCAAAGTACAGTAATGCCTGGGGTTTAAAGTACAGTAATGCCAGGTGGTGTAAAGTACCGTAATGTCTGGGGTTTAAAGTAAAGTAATGCCTCGGGGTGTAAAGTACAGTAATGTCTGGGGTTTAAAGTACAGTGATGCCTCGGGGTGTAAAGTACAGTAATGTCTGGGTTTTAAAGTACAGTAATGCCTCGGGGTGTAAAGTACAGTAATGTCTGGGGTTTAAAGTACAGTAATGCCTCGGGTGGAAAGTACAATAATGTCTGGGGTATAAAGTACAGTAATGCCTCGGGGTGTAAAGTACAGTCATGTCTGCGGTTTAAAGTACAGTAATGCCACGGGGTGTAAAGTACAATAATGTCGGAGGTTTAAAGTACAGTAATGTATCGGGGTGTAAAGTACAATAATGTCTGGGGGTTACTGTACAGTAATGCCAGGTGGTGTAAAGTACAGTAATGTCTGGGGTTTAAAGCACTGTGATGCCTCGGGGTGTAAAGTACAATAATGTCTGGGGTTTAAAGTACAGTAATGCCTCGGGGTGTAAAGTACAATAATGTCTGGGGGTTAAAGTACAGTAATGCCTCAGGGTGTAAAGTACAAAAATATCTGGGGTTTAAAGTACAGTGATGCTTCGGGGATTAAAGTACAGTAATGTCTGTGGCTCAAAGTACAGTAATGCCTCAGGGTGTAAAGTACAATAATGTCTAGGGTTTTAGTGTGCAATAATGCCTCGAGTTGTAAAGTACAATAATGTCTGTGATTTAAAGTACAGTAATCCCGTGGGGTGTAAAGTACAGTAATGTCTGGGGTTTAATGTGCAGTAATGCCAGGTGGTGTAAAGTACCGTAATGTCTGGGTTTTAAAGTACAGTAATGTCTCGGGGTGTAAAGTACAGTAATGTCTCGGGTTTAAAGTGCAGTAATGCCTCGGGGTGTAAAGTACAGTAATGTCTGGGGTTTAAAGTACAGTAATGCCTCGGGTGGAAAGTACAATAATGTCTGGGGTTTAAAGAACAGTAATGCCTCGGGGTGTAGAGTACAATAATATCTGGGGTTTAAAGTACAGTAATGCCTCGGGGTGTAAAGTACAGTAATGTCTGTGGTTTAAAGTGCAGTAATGCCGTGAGGTGTAAAGTACAATAATGTCTGGGGTTTAAAGTACAGTAATGCCTCGGGGTGTAAAGTACAGTAATGCCTGGGGTTTTAAAGTCCAGTGATGCCTCGGGGTGTAAAGTACTGTAATGTCTGGGGTTTTAAGTACAGTAATGCCTCGGGGTGTAAAGTACAATAATGTCTGGGCGTTAAAGTACAGTAATGCCTCGGGGTGTAAAGTACAATAATATCTGGGGTTTAAAGTACAGTAATGCCTCGGGGTGTAAAGTCCAGTAATGTCTGTGGTTTAAAGTACAGTAATGCCGAGGGGTGTAAAGTACAATAATGTCTGTGGTTTAAAGTACAGTAATGCCTCAGGGTGTAAAGTACAATAATGTCTGGGGTTTAAAGTGCAGTAATGTCTCGGGGTGTAAAGTACAATAATATCTGTGGTTTAAAGTACAGTAATGCCTCGGGGTGTAAAGTCCAGTAATGTCTGTGGTTTAAAGTACAGTAATGCCGAGGGGTGTAAAGTACAATAATGTCTGTGGTTTAAAGTACAGTAATGCCTCGGGGTGTAAAGTCCAGTAATGTCTGTGGTTTAAAGAACAGTAATGCCGAGGGGTGTAAAGTACAATAATGTCTAGGGTTTTAATGTGCAATAATGCCTCGAGGTGTAAAGTACAATAATGTCTGGGGTTTAAAGTACAGTAATCCCGAGGGGTGTAAAGTACAGTAATGTCTGGGGTTTAAAGTACAGTAATGCCTCTGGGTGCAAAGTACAGTAATGCCTGGGGTTTAAAGTACAGTAATGCCAGGTGGTGTAAAGTACCGTAATGTCTGGGGTTTAAAGTAAAGTAATGCCTCGGGGTGTAAAGTACAGTAATGTCTGGGGTTTAAAGTACAGTGATGCCTCGGGGTGTAAAGTACAGTAATGTCTGGGTTTTAAAGTACAGTAATGCCTCGGGGTGTAAAGTACAGTAATGTCTGGGGTTAAAAGTACAGTAATGCCTCGGGTGGAAAGTACAATAATGTCTGGGGTATAAAGTACAGTAATGCCTCGGGGTGTAAAGTACAGTCATGTCTGCGGTTTAAAGTACAGTAATGCCACGGGGTGTAAAGTACAATAATGTCGGTGGTTTAAAGTACAGTAATGTATCGGGGTGTAAAGTACAATAATGTCTGGGGGTTAAAGTACAGTAATGCCAGGTGGTGTAAAGTACAGTAATGTCTGGGGTTTAAAGTACAGTAATGCCTCGGGTGGAAAGTACAATAATGTCTGGGGTTTAAAGTACAGTAATGCCTCGGGGTGTAGAGTACAATAATATCTGGGGTTTAAAGTACAGTAATGCCTCGGGGTGTAAAGTACAGTAATGTCTGTGGTTTAAAGTGCAGTATTGCCGTGAGGTGTAAAGTACAATAATGTCTGGGGTTTAAAGTGCAGTAATGTCTCGGGGTGTAAAGTACAATAATATCTGTGGTTTAAAGTACAGTAATGCCACGGGGTGTAAAGTCCAGTAATGTCTGTGGTTTAAAGTACAGTAATGCCGAGGGGTGTAAAGTACAATAATGTCTGTGGTTTAAAGTACAGTAATGCCTCGGGGTGTAAAGTCCAGTAATGTCTGTGGTTTAAAGAACAGTAATGCCGAGGGGTGTAAAGTACAATAATGTCTAGGGTTTTAATGTGCAATAATGCCTCGAGGTGTAAAGTACAATAATGTCTGGGGTTTAAAGTACAGTAATCCCGAGGGGTGTAAAGTACAGTAATGTCTGGGGTTTAAAGTACAGTAATGCCTCTGGGTGCAAAGTACAGTAATGCCTGGGGTTTAAAGTACAGTAATGCCAGGTGGTGTAAAGTACCGTAATGTCTGGGGTTTAAAGTAAAGTAATGCCTCGGGGTGTAAAGTACAGTTATGCCTGGGGTTTTAAAGTCCAGTGATGCCTCGGGGTGTAAAGTACTGTCATGTCTGGGGTTTTACGTACAGTAATGCCTCGGGGTGTAAAGTACAGTAATGCCTGGGGTTTTAAAGTCCAGTAATGCCTCGGGGTGTAAAGTACAGTAATGTCTGGGGTTTAAAGTACAGTAATGCCGAGGGGTGTAAAGTACAATAATGTCTAGGGTTTTAGTGTGCAATAATGCCTCGAGGTGTAAAGTACAATAATGTCTGGGGTTTAAAGTACAGTAATCCCGAGGGGTGTAAAGTGCAGTAATGTCTGGGGTTTAACGTACAGTAATGCCAGGTGGTGTAAAGTACCGTAATGTCTGGGGTTTCAAGCACTGTGATGTCTCGGGGTGCAAAGTACAATAATGTCTGGGGTTTAAAGTACAGTAATGCCTCGGGGTGTAAAGTACAGTAATGTCTGGGGTTTAAAGTACAGTAATGCCACGGGGTGTAAAGTACAGTAATGTCTGTGGTTTAAAGCACAGTAATGTATCGGGGTGTAAAGTACAATAATGTCTGGGGGTTAAAGTACAGTAATGCCTCGGGGTGTAAAGTACAATAATATCTGGGGTATAAAGTACAGTAATGCCTTGGGGTGTAAAGTACAGTAATGTCTGTGGCTTAAAGTACAGTAATGCCTCAGGGTGTAAAGTTCAATAATGTCTAGGGTTTTAGTGTGCAATAATGCCTCGAGGTGTAAAGTACAATAATGTCTGGGGTTTTAGTGTGCAATAATGCCTCGAGGTGTCTCGTGCAGTACTGTCTGGGGTTTAAAGTGCAGTAATGCCTTGGGGAGTAAAGTGCAGTAATGTCTGTGGTTTAAAGTACAGTAATGCCGAGTGGTGTAAAGTACAGTAATGTCTGGGGTGTAAAGTACAGTAATGCCTGGGGTTTTAAAGTCCAGTAATGCCTCGGGGTGTAAAGTACAGTAATGTCTGTGGTTTAAAGTACAGTAATGCCTCGGGGTGTAAAGTACAGTAATGTCTGTGGTTTAAAGTACAGTAATGCCTCGGGGTGTAAAGTACAATAATGTCTGGGCGTTAAAGTACAGTAATGCCTCGGGGTGTAAAGTACAATAATATCTGGGGTTTAAAGTACAGTAATGCCTCGGGGTGTAAAGTCAAGTAATGTCTGTGGTTTAAAGTACAGTAATGCCGAGGGGTGTAAAGTACAATAATGTCTGTGGTTTAAAGTACAGTAATGCCTCAGGGTGTAAAGTACAATAATGTCTAGGGTTTTAGTGTGCAATAATGCCTCGAGGTGTCTCGTGCAGTACTGTCTGGGGTTTAAAGTGCAGTAATGCCTTGTGGAGTAAAGTGCAGTAATGTCTGGGGTGTAAAGTACAGTAATGCCCAGTGGTGTAAAGTACAGTAATGTCTGGGGTGTAAAGTACAGTAATGCCTGGGGTTTTAAAGTTCAGTAATGCCTCGGGGTGTAAAGTACAGTAATGCCTTGGGGTGTAAAGTACAGTAATGTCTGTGGTTTAAAGTACAGTAATGCCTCGGGGTGTAAAGTACAGTCATGTCTGGGGTTTAAAGTACAGTAATGCCTCGGGTGGAAAGTACAATAATGTCTGGGGTTTAAAGTGCAGTAATGTCTCGGGGTGTAAAGTACAATAATATCTGTGGTTTAAAGTACAGTAATGCCTCGGGGTGTAAAGTCCAGTAATGTCTGTGGTTTAAAGTACAGTAATGCCGAGGGGTGTAAAGTACAATAATGTCTGTGGTTTAAAGTACAGTAATGCCTCGGGGTGTAAAGTCCAGTAATGTCTGTGGTTTAAAGAACAGTAATGCCGAGGGGTGTAAAGTACAATAATGTCTAGGGTTTTAATGTGCAATAATGCCTCGAGGTGTAAAGTACAGTAATGTCTGTGGTTTAAAGTACAGTAATGCCTCGGGGTGTAAAGTACAGTAATGTCTGTGGTTTAAAGTACAGTAATGCCTCGGGGTGTAAAGTACAATAATGTCTGGGCGTTAAAGTACAGTAATGCCTCGGGGTGTAAAGTACAATAATATCTGTGGTTTAAAGTACAGTAATGCCTCGGGGTGTAAAGTCCAGTAATGTCTGTGGTTTAAAGTACAGTAATGCCTCAGGGTGTAAAGTACAATAATGTCTCGGGTTTTAGTGTGCAATAATGCCTCGAGGTGTCTCGTGCAGTACTGTCTGGGGTTTAAAGTGCAGTAATGCCTTGTGGAGTAAAGTGCAGTAATGTCTGTGGTTTAAAGTACAGTAATGCCCAGTGGTGTAAAGTACAGTAATGTCTGGGGTGTAAAGTACAGTAATGCCTGGGGTTTTAAAGTTCAGTAATGCCTCGGGGTGTAAAGTACAGTAATGCCTTGGGGTGTAAAGTACAGTAATGTCTGTGGTTTAAAGTACAGTAATGCCTCGGGGTGTAAAGTACAGTCATGTCTGGGGTTTAAAGTACAGTAATGCCTCGGGTGGAAAGTACAATAATGTCTGGGGTTTAAAGTGCAGTAATGTCTCGGGGTGTAAAGTACAATAATATCTGTGGTTTAAAGTACAGTAATGCCTCGGGGTGTAAAGTCCAGTAATGTCTGTGGTTTAAAGTACAGTAATGCCGAGGGGTGTAAAGTACAATAATGTCTGTGGTTTAAAGTACAGTAATGCCTCGGGGTGTAAAGTCCAGTAATGTCTGTGGTTTAAAGAACAGTAATGCCGAGGGGTGTAAAGTACAATAATGTCTAGGGTTTTAATGTGCAATAATGCCTCGAGGTTTAAAGTACAATAATGTCTGGGGTTTAAAGTACAGTAATCCCGAGGGGTGTAAAGTACAGTAATGTCTGGGGTTTAAAGTACAGTAATGCCTCTGGGTGCAAAGTACAGTAATGCCTGGGGTTTAAAGTACAGTAATGCCAGGTGGTGTAAAGTACCGTAATGTCTGGGGTTTAAAGTAAAGTAATGCCTCGGGGTGTAAAGTACAGTAATGTCTGGGGTTTAAAGTACAGTGATGCCTCGGGGTGTAAAGTACAGTAATGTCTGGGTTTTAAAGTACAGTAATGCCTCGGGGTGTAAAGTACAGTAATGTCTGGGGTTTAAAGTACAGTAATGCCTCGGGTGGAAAGTACAATAATGTCTGGGGTATAAAGTACAGTAATGCCTCGGGGTGTAAAGTACAGTCATGTCTGCGGTTTAAAGTACAGTAATGCCACGGGGTGTAAAGTACAATAATGTCGGAGGTTTAAAGTACAGTAATGTATCGGGGTGTAAAGTACAATAATGTCTGGGGGTTACTGTACAGTAATGCCAGGTGGTGTAAAGTACAGTAATGTCTGGGGTTTAAAGCACTGTGATGCCTCGGGGTGTAAAGTACAATAATGTCTGGGGTTTAAAGTACAGTAATGCCTCGGGGTGTAAAGTACAATAATGTCTGGGGGTTAAAGTACAGTAATGCCTCAGGGTGTAAAGTACAAAAATATCTGGGGTTTAAAGTACAGTGATGCTTCGGGGATTAAAGTACAGTAATGTCTGTGGCTCAAAGTACAGTAATGCCTCAGGGTGTAAAGTACAATAATGTCTAGGGTTTTAGTGTGCAATAATGCCTCGAGTTGTAAAGTACAATAATGTCTGTGATTTAAAGTACAGTAATCCCGTGGGGTGTAAAGTACAGTAATGTCTGGGGTTTAATGTGCAGTAATGCCAGGTGGTGTAAAGTACCGTAATGTCTGGGTTTTAAAGTACAGTAATGTCTCGGGGTGTAAAGTACAGTAATGTCTCGGGTTTAAAGTGCAGTAATGCCTCGGGGTGTAAAGTACAGTAATGTCTGGGGTTTAAAGTACAGTAATGCCTCGGGTGGAAAGTACAATAATGTCTGGGGTTTAAAGAACAGTAATGCCTCGGGGTGTAGAGTACAATAATATCTGGGGTTTAAAGTACAGTAATGCCTCGGGGTGTAAAGTACAGTAATGTCTGTGGTTTAAAGTGCAGTAATGCCGTGAGGTGTAAAGTACAATAATGTCTGGGGTTTAAAGTACAGTAATGCCTCGGGGTGTAAAGTACAGTAATGCCTGGGGTTTTAAAGTCCAGTGATGCCTCGGGGTGTAAAGTACTGTAATGTCTGGGGTTTTAAGTACAGTAATGCCTCGGGGTGTAAAGTACTGTAATGTCTGGGGTTTTAAGTACAGTAATGCCTCGGGGTGTAAGGTACTGTAATGTCTGGGGTTTCAAGTACAGTAATGCCTCGGGGTGTAAAGTACAGTAATGTCTGGGGTTTCAAGTACAGTAATGCCTCGGGGTGTAAAGTACAGTAATGTCTGTGGTTTAAAGTACAGTAATGCCTCGGGGTGTAAAGTACAGTAATGTCTGGGGTTTAAAGTACAGTAATGCCTCGGGTGGAAAGTACAATAATGTCTGGGTTTTAAAGTACAGTAATGCCTTGGGGTGTAAAGTACAATAATGTCTGGGGTTTATAGTACAGTAATGCCTCGGGGTGTAACGTCCAGGATTGTTTGTGGTTTAAAGTACAGTAATGCCGAGGGGTGTAAAGTACAATAATGTCTGGGGTTTCAAGTACAGTAATCCCGAGGGGTGTAAAGTACAGTAATGTCTGGGGTTTAACGTACAGTAATGCCAGGTGGTGTAAAGTACAGTAATGTCTGGGGTTTAAAGCACTGTGATGCCTCGGGGTGTAAAGTACAATAATGTCTGGGGTTTAAAGTGCAGTGATGCCTCGGGGTGTAAAGTACAGTCATGTCTGCGGTATAAAGTACAGTAATGCCACGGGGTGTAAAGTACAATAATGTCTGTGGTTTAAAGTACAGTAATGTATCGGGGTGTAAAGTACAATAATGTCTGGGGGTTAAAGTTCAGGCTTGGCCATGTGAGCCGCATGGAAGATGGCAGGATCCCCAAAGACACATTGTACAGCGAGCTCGCCACTGGTATCAGACCCACCGGCCGTCCATGTCTCCGTTATAAAGACGTCTGCAAACGTGACATGAAATCGTGTGACATTGATCACAAGTCGTGGGAGTCAGTTGCCAGCATTCGCCAGAGCTGGCGGGCTGCCATAAAGACAGGGCTAAATTGTGGCGAGTCGAAGAGACTTAGTAGTTGGCAGGAAAAAAGACAGAGGCGCAAGGGGAGAGCCAACTGTGCAACAGCCCCAACAAACAAATTTCTCTGCAGCACCTGTGGAAGAGCCTGTCACTCCAGAATTGGCCTTTATAGCCACTCCAGGCGCTGCTTCACAAACCACTGACCACCTCCAGGCGCGTATCCATTGTCTCTCGAGATAAGGAGGTCCAAAGAAGAAGAAAGTACAGTAATGCCTCGGGGTGTAAAGTACAATAATATCTGGGGTTTAAAGTACAGTAATGCTTCGGGGATTAAAGTACAGTAATGTCTGTGGCTTAAAGTACAGTAATGCCTCAGGGTGTAAAGTACAATAATGTCTGTGATTTAAAGTACAGTAATCCCAGGTGGTGTAAAGTACAGTAATGTATGGGGCTTAACGTACAGTAATGCCAGGTGGTGTAAAGTACCGTAATGTCTGGGTTTTAAAGTACAGTAATGCCTCGGGGTGTAAAGTACAGTAATGTCTCGGGTTTAAAGTGCAGTAATGCCTCGGGGTGTAAAGTACAGTAATGTCTGGGGTTTAAAGTACAGTAATGCCTCGGGTGGAAAGTACAATAATGTCTGGGGTTTAAAGTACAGTAATGCCTCGGGGTGTAGAGTACAATAATATCTGGGGTTTAAAGTACAGTAATGCCTCGGGGTGTAAAGTACAGTAATGTCTGTGGTTTAAAGTGCAGTATTGCCGTGAGGTGTAAAGTACAATAATGTCTGGGGTTTAAAGTACAGTAATGCCTCGGGGTGTAAAGTACAGTTATGCCTGGGGTTTTAAAGTCCAGTGATGCCTCGGGGTGTAAAGTACTGTCATGTCTGGGGTTTTACGTACAGTAATGCCTCGGGGTGTAAAGTACAGTAATGCCTGGGGTTTTAAAGTCCAGTAATGCCTCGGGGTGTAAAGTACAGTAATGTCTGGGGTTTAAAGTACAGTAATGCCGAGGGGTGTAAAGTACAATAATGTCTAGGGTTTTAGTGTGCAATAATGCCTCGAGGTGTAAAGTACAATAATGTCTGGGGTTTAAAGTACAGTAATCCCGAGGGGTGTAAAGTGCAGTAATGTCTGGGGTTTAACGTACAGTAATGCCAGGTGGTGTAAAGTACCGTAATGTCTGAGGTTTCAAGCACTGTGATGCCTCGGGGTGCAAAGTACAATAATGTCTGGGGTTTAAAGTACAGTAATGCCTCGGGGTGTAAAGTACAGTAATGTCTGGGGTTTAAAGTACAGTAATGCCACGGGGTGTAAAGTACAGTAATGTCTGTGGTTTAAAGCACAGTAATGTATCGGGGTGTAAAGTACAATAATGTCTGGGGGTTAAAGTACAGTCATGCCTCGGGGTGTAAAGTACAATAATATCTGGGGTATAAAGTACAGTAATGCCTTGGGGTGTAAAGTACAGTAATGTCTGTGGCTTAAAGTACAGTAATGCCTCAGGGTGTAAAGTTCAATAATGTCTAGGGTTTTAGTGTGCAATAATGCCTCGAGGTGTAAAGTACAATAATGTCTGGGGTTTTAGTGTGCAATAATGCCTCGAGGTGTCTCGTGCAGTACTGTCTGGGGTTTAAAGTGCAGTAATGCCTTGGGGAGTAAAGTGCAGTAATGTCTGTGGTTTAAAGTACAGTAATGCCGAGTGGTGTAAAGTACAGTAATGTCTGGGGTGTAAAGTACAGTAATGCCTGGGGTTTTAAAGTCCAGTAATGCCTCGGGGTGTAAAGTACAGTAATGTCTGTGGTTTAAAGTACAGTAATGCCTCGGGGTGTAAAGTACAGTAATGTCTGTGGTTTAAAGTACAGTAATGCCTCGGGGTGTAAAGTACAATAATGTCTGGGCGTTAAAGTACAGTAATGCCTCGGGGTGTAAAGTACAATAATATCTGGGGTTTAAAGTACAGTAATGCCTCGGGGTGTAAAGTCCAGTAATGTCTGTGGTTTAAAGTACAGTAATGCCGAGGGGTGTAAAGTACAATAATGTCTGTGGTTTAAAGTACAGTAATGCCTCAGGGTGTAAAGTACAATAATGTCTAGGGTTTTAGTGTGCAATAATGCCTCGAGGTGTCTCGTGCAGTACTGTCTGGGGTTTAAAGTGCAGTAATGCCTTGTGGAGTAAAGTGCAGTAATGTCTGTGGTTTAAAGTACAGTAATGCCCAGTGGTGTAAAGTACAGTAATGTCTGGGGTGTAAAGTACAGTAATGCCTGGGGTTTTAAAGTTCAGTAATGCCTCGGGGTGTAAAGTACAGTAATGCCTTGGGGTGTAAAGTACAGTAATGTCTGTGGTTTAAAGTACAGTAATGCCTCGGGGTGTAAAGTACAATAATGTCTAGGGTTTTAATGTGCAATAATGCCTCGAGGTGTAAAGTACAATAATGTCTGGGGTTTAAAGTACAGTAATGCCTCGGGGTGTAAAGTCCAGTAATGTCTGTGGTTTAAAGTACAGTAATGCCGAGGGGTGTAAAGTACAATAATGTCTGTGGTTTAAAGTACAGTAATGCCTCGGGGTGTAAAGTCCAGTAATGTCTGTGGTTTAAAGAACAGTAATGCCGAGGGGTGTAAAGTACAATAATGTCTAGGGTTTTAATGTGCAATAATGCCTCGAGGTGTAAAGTACAATAATGTCTGGGGTTTAAAGTACAGTAATCCCGAGGGGTGTAAAGTACAGTAATGTCTGGGGTTTAAAGTACAGTAATGCCTCTGGGTGCAAAGTACAGTAATGCCTGGGGTTTAAAGTACAGTAATGCCAGGTGGTGTAAAGTACCGTAATGTCTGGGGTTTAAAGTAAAGTAATGCCTCGGGGTGTAAAGTACAGTAATGTCTGGGGTTTAAAGTACAGTAATGCCTCGGGTGGAAAGTACAATAATGTCTGGGGTATAAAGTACAGTAATGCCTCGGGGTGTAAAGTACAGTCATGTCTGCGGTTTAAAGTACAGTAATGCCACGGGGTGTAAAGTACAATAATGTCGGTGGTTTAAAGTACAGTAATGTATCGGGGTGTAAAGTACAATAATGTCTGGGGGTTAAAGTACAGTAATGCCAGGTGGTGTAAAGTACAGTAATGTCTGGGGTTTAAAGCACTGTGATGCCTCGGGGTGTAAAGTACAATAATGTCTGGGGTTTAAAGTACAGTAATGCCTTGGGGTGTAAAGTACAATAATGTCTGGGGGTTAAAGTACAGTAATGCCTCAGGGTGTAAAGTACAAAAATATCTCGGGTTTAAAGTACAGTAATGCTTCGGGGATTAAAGTACAGTAATGTCTGTGGCTCAAAGTACAGTAATGCCTCAGGGTGTAAAGTACAATAATGTCTAGGGTTTTAGTGTGCAATAATGCCTCGAGTTGTAAAGTACAATAATGTCTGTGATTTAAAGTACAGTAATCCCTTGGGGTGTAAAGTACAGTAATGTCTGGGGTTTAACGTACAGTAATGCCAGGTGGTGTAAAGTATCGTAATGTCTGGGTTTTAAAGTACAGTAATGTCTCGGGGTGTAAAGTACAGTAATGTCTCGGGTTTAAAGTGCAGTAATGCCTCGGGGTGTAAAGTACAGTAATGTCTGGGGTTTAAAGTACAGTAATGCCTCGGGTGGAAAGTACAATAATGTCTGGGGTTTAAAGAACAGTAATGCCTCGGGGTGTAGAGTACAATAATATCTGGGGTTTAAAGTACAGTAATGCCTCGGGGTGTAAAGTACAGTAATGTCTGTGGTTTAAAGTGCAGTAATGCCGTGAGGTGTAAAGTACAATAATGTCTGGGGTTTAAAGTACAGTAATGCCTCGGGGTGTAAAGTACAGTAATGCCTGGGGTTTTAAAGTCCAGTGATGCCTCGGGGTGTAAAGTACTGTAATGTCTGGGGTTTTAAGTACAGTAATGCCTCGGGGTGTAAAGTACTGTAATGTCTGGGGTTTTAAGTACAGTATTGCCTCGGGGTGTAAGGTACTGTAATGTCTGGGGTTTCAAGTACAGTAATGCCTCGGGGTGTAAAGTACAGTAATGTCTGGGGTTTCAAGTACAGTAATGCCTCGGGGTGTAAAGTACAGTAATGTCTGTGGTTTAAAGTACAGTAATGCCTCGGGTGGAAAGTACAATAATGTCTGGGTTTTAAAGTACAGTAATGCCTTGGGGTGTAAAGTACAATAATGTCTGGGGTTTATAGTACAGTAATGCCTCGGGGTGTAACGTCCAGGATTGTTTGTGGTTTAAAGTACAGTAATGCCGAGGGGTGTAAAGTACAATAATGTCTGGGGTTTCAAGTACAGTAATCCCGAGGGGTGTAAAGTACAGTAATGTCTGGGGTTTAACGTACAGTAATGCCAGGTGGTGTAAAGTACAGTAATGTCTGGGGTTTAAAGCACTGTGATGCCTCGGGGTGTAAAGTACAATAATGTCTGGGGTTTAAAGTACAGTGATGCCTCGGGGTGTAAAGTACAGTCATGTCTGCGGTATAAAGTACAGTAATGCCACGGGGTGTAAAGTACAATAATGTCTGTGGTTTAAAGTACAGTAATGTATCGGGGTGTAAAGTACAATAATGTCTGGGGGTTAAAGTTCAGGCTTGGCCATGTGAGCCGCATGGAAGATGGCAGGATCCCCAAAGACACATTGTACAGCGAGCTCGCCACTGGTATCAGACCCACCGGCCGTCCATGTCTCCGTTATAAAGACGTCTGCAAACGTGACATGAAATCGTGTGACATTGATCACAAGTCGTGGGAGTCAGTTGCCAGCATTCGCCAGAGCTGGCGGGCAGCCATAAAGACAGGGCTAAATTGTGGCGAGTCGAAGAGACTTAGTAGTTGGCAGGAAAAAAGACAGAGGCGCAAGGGGAGAGCCAACTGTGCAACAGCCCCAACAAACAAATTTCTCTGCAGCACCTGTGGAAGAGCCTGTCACTCCAGAATTGGCCTTTATAGCCACTCCAGGCGCTGCTTCACAAACCACTGACCACCTCCAGGCGCGTATCCATTGTCTCTCGAGATAAGGAGGTCCAAAGAAGAAGAAAGTACAGTAATGCCTCGGGGTGTAAAGTACAATAATATCTGGGGTTTAAAGTACAGTAATGCTTCGGGGATTAAAGTACAGTAATGTCTGTGGCTTAAAGTACAGTAATGCCTCAGGGTGTAAAGTACAATAATGTCTGTGATTTAAAGTACAGTAATCCCAGGTGGTGTAAAGTACAGTAATGTATGGGGCTTAACGTACAGTAATGCCAGGTGGTGTAAAGTACCGTAATGTCTGGGTTTTAAAGTACAGTAATGCCTCGGGGTGTAAAGTACAGTAATGTCTCGGGTTTAAAGTGCAGTAATGCCTCGGGGTGTAAAGTACAGTAATGTCTGGGGTTTAAAGTACAGTAATGCCTCGGGTGGAAAGTACAATAATGTCTGGGGTTTAAAGTACAGTAATGCCTCGGGGTGTAGAGTACAATAATATCTGGGGTTTAAAGTACAGTAATGCCTCGGGGTGTAAAGTACAGTAATGTCTGTGTTTCAAAGTGCAGTATTGCCGTGAGGTGTAAAGTACAATAATGTCTGGGGTTTAAAGTACAGTAATGCCTCGGGGTGTAAAGTACAGTTATGCCTGGGGTTTTAAAGTCCAGTGATGCCTCGGGGTGTAAAGTACTGTCATGTCTGGGGTTTTACGTACAGTAATGCCTCGGGGTGTAAAGTACAGTAATGCCTGGGGTTTTAAAGTCCAGTAATGCCTCGGGGTGTAAAGTACAGTAATGCCGAGGGGTGTAAAGTACAATAATGTCTAGGGTTTTAGTGTGCAATAATGCCTCGAGGTGTAAAGTACAATAATGTCTGGGGTTTAAAGTACAGTAATCCCGAGGGGTGTAAAGTGCAGTAATGTCTGGGGTTTAACGTACAGTAATGCCAGGTGGTGTAAAGTACCGTAATGTCTGGGGTTTCAAGCACTGTGATGCCTCGGGGTGCAAAGTACAATAATGTCTGGGGTTTAAAGTACAGTAATGCCTCGGGGTGTAAAGTACAGTAATGTCTGGGGTTTAAAGTACAGTAATGCCACGGGGTGTAAAGTACAGTAATGTCTGTGGTTTAAAGCACAGTAATGTATCGGGGTGTAAAGTACAATAATGTCTGGGGGTTAAAGTACAGTAATGCCTCGGGGTGTAAAGTACAATAATATCTGGGGTATAAAGTACAGTAATGCCTTGGGGTGTAAAGTACAGTAATGTCTGTGGCTTAAAGTACAGTAATGCCTCAGGGTGTAAAGTTCAATAATGTCTAGGGTTTTAGTGTGCAATAATGCCTCGAGGTGTAAAGTACAATAATGTCTGGGGTTTTAGTGTGCAATAATGCCTCGAGGTGTCTCGTGCAGTACTGTCTGGGGTTTAAAGTGCAGTAATGCCTTGGGGAGTAAAGTGCAGTAATGTCTGTGGTTTAAAGTACAGTAATGCCCAGTGGTGTAAAGTACAGTAATGTCTGGGGTGTAAAGTACAGTAATGCCTGGGGTTTTAAAGTCCAGTAATGCCTCGGGGTGTAAAGTACAGTAATGTCTGTGGTTTAAAGTACAGTAATGCCTCGGGGTGTAAAGTACAGTAATGTCTGTGGTTTAAAGTACAGTAATGCCTCGGGGTGTAAAGTACAATAATGTCTGGGCGTTAAAGTACAGTAATGCCTCGGGGTGTAAAGTACAATAATATCTGGGGTTTAAAGTACAGTAATGCCTCGGGGTGTAAAGTCCAGTAATGTCTGTGGTTTAAAGTACAGTAATGCCGAGGGGTGTAAAGTACAATAATGTCTGTGGTTTAAAGTACAGTAATGCCTCAGGGTGTAAAGTACAATAATGTCTAGGGTTTTAGTGTGCAATAATGCCTCGAGGTGTCTCGTGCAGTACTGTCTGGGGTTTAAAGTGCAGTAATGCCTTGTGGAGTAAAGTGCAGTAATGTCTGTGGTTTAAAGTACAGTAATGCCCAGTGGTGTAAAGTACAGTAATGTCTGGGGTGTAAAGTACAGTAATGCCTGGGGTTTTAAAGTTCAGTAATGCCTCGGGGTGTAAAGTACAGTAATGCCTTGGGGTGTAAAGTACAGTAATGTCTGTGGTTTAAAGTACAGTAATGCCTCGGGGTGTAAAGTACAGTCATGTCTGGGGTTTAAAGTACAGTAATGCCTCGGGTGGAAAGTACAATAATGTCTGGGGTTTAAAGTGCAGTAATGTCTCGGGGTGTAAAGTACAATAATATCTGTGGTTTAAAGTACAGTAATGCCTCGGGGTGTAAAGTCCAGTAATGTCTGTGGTTTAAAGTACAGTAATGCCGAGGGGTGTAAAGTACAATAATGTCTGTGGTTTAAAGTACAGTAATGCCTCGGGGTGTAAAGTCCAGTAATGTCTGTGGTTTAAAGAACAGTAATGCCGAGGGGTGTAAAGTACAATAATGTCTAGGGTTTTAATGTGCAATAATGCCTCGAGGTGTAAAGTACAGTAATGTCTGTGGTTTAAAGTACAGTAATGCCTCGGGGTGTAAAGTACAGTAATGTCTGTGGTTTAAAGTACAGTAATGCCTCGGGGTGTAAAGTACAATAATGTCTGGGCGTTAAAGTACAGTAATGCCTCGGGGTGTAAAGTACAATAATATCTGGGGTTTAAAGTACAGTAATGCCTCGGGGTGTAAAGTCCAGTAATGTCTGTGGTTTAAAGTACAGTAATGCCGAGGGGTGTAAAGTACAATAATGTCTGTGGTTTAAAGTACAGTAATGCCTCAGGGTGTAAAGTACAATAATGTCTAGGGTTTTAGTGTGCAATAATGCCTCGAGGTGTCTCGTGCAGTACTGTCTGGGGTTTAAAGTGCAGTAATGCCTTGTGGAGTAAAGTGCAGTAATGTCTGTGGTTTAAAGTACAGTAATGCCCAGTGGTGTAAAGTACAGTAATGTCTGGGGTGTAAAGTACAGTAATGCCTGGGGTTTTAAAGTTCAGTAATGCCTCGGGGTGTAAAGTACAGTAATGCCTTGGGGTGTAAAGTACAGTAATGTCTGTGGTTTAAAGTACAGTAATGCCTCGGGGTGTAAAGTACAGTCATGTCTGGGGTTTAAAGTACAGTAATGCCTCGGGTGGAAAGTACAATAATGTCTGGGGTTTAAAGTGCAGTAATGTCTCGGGGTGTAAAGTACAATAATATCTGTGGTTTAAAGTACAGTAATGCCTCGGGGTGTAAAGTCCAGTAATGTCTGTGGTTTAAAGTACAGTAATGCCGAGGGGTGTAAAGTACAATAATGTCTGTGGTTTAAAGTACAGTAATGCCTCGGGGTGTAAAGTCCAGTAATGTCTGTGGTTTAAAGAACAGTAATGCCGAGGGGTGTAAAGTACAATAATGTCTAGGGTTTTAATGTGCAATAATGCCTCGAGGTGTAAAGTACAATAATGTCTGGGGTTTAAAGTACAGTAATCCCGAGGGGTGTAAAGTACAGTAATGTCTGGGGTTTAAAGTACAGTAATGCCTCTGGGTGCAAAGTACAGTAATGCCTGGGGTTTAAAGTACAGTAATGCCAGGTGGTGTAAAGTACCGTAATGTCTGGGGTTTAAAGTAAAGTAATGCCTCGGGGTGTAAAGTACAGTAATGTCTGGGGTTTAAAGTACAGTGATGCCTCGGGGTGTAAAGTACAGTAATGTCTGGGTTTTAAAGTACAGTAATGCCTCGGGGTGTAAAGTACAGTAATGTCTGGGGTTTACAGTACAGTAATGCCTCGGGTGGAAAGTACAATAATGTCTGGGGTATAAAGTACAGTAATGCCTCGGGGTGTAAAGTACAGTCATGTCTGCGGTTTAAAGTACAGTAATGCCACGGGGTGTAAAGTACAATAATGTCGGTGGTTTAAAGTACAGTAATGTATCGGGGTGTAAAGTACAATAATGTCTGGGGGTTAAAGTACAGTAATGCCAGGTGGTGTAAAGTACAGTAATGTCTGGGGTTTAAAGCACTGTGATGCCTCGGGGTGTAAAGTACAATAATGTCTGGGGGCTAAAGAACAGTAATGCCTCAGGGTGTAAAGTACAAAAATATCTGGGGTTTAAAGTACAGTAATGCTTCGGGGATTAAAGTACAGTAATGTCTGTGGCTCAAAGTACAGTAATGCCTCAGGTTGTAAAGTACAATAATGTCTAGGGTTTTAGTGTGCAATAATGCCTCGAGTTGTAAAGTACAATAATGTCTGTGATTTAATGTACAGTAATCCCGAGGGGTGTAAAGTACAGTAATGTCTGGGGTTTAACGTACAGTAATGCCAGGTGGTGTAAAGTACCGTAATGTCTGGGTTTTAAAGTACAGTAATGTCTCGGGGTGTAAAGTACAGTAATGTCTCGGGTTTAAAGTGCAGTAATGCCTCGGGGTGTAAAGTACAGTAATGTCTGGGGTTTAAAGTACAGTAATGCCTCGGGTGGAAAGTACAATAATGTCTGGGGTTTAAAGAACAGTAATGCCTCGGGGTGTAGAGTACAATAATATCTGGGGTTTAAAGTACAGTAATGCCTCGGGGTGTAAAGTACAGTAATGTCTGTGGTTTAAAGTGCAGTAATGCCGTGAGGTGTAAAGTACAATAATGTCTGGGGTTTAAAGTACAGTAATGCCTCGGGGTGTAAAGTACAGTAATGCCTGGGGTTTTAAAGTCCAGTGATGCCTCGGGGTGTAAAGTACTGTAATGTCTGGGGTTTTAAGTACAGTAATGCCTCGGGGTGTAAAGTACTGTAATGTCTGGTGTTTCAAGTACAGTAATGCCTCGGGGTGTAAAGTACAGTAATGCCTGGGGTTTTAAAGTCCAGTAATGCCTCGGGGTGTAAAGTACAGTAATGTCTGGGGATTAAAGTACAGTAATGCCGAGGGGTGTAAAGTACAATAATGTCTAGGGTTTTAGTGTGCAATAATGCCTCGAGGTGTAAAGTACAATAATGTCTGGGGTTTAAAGTACAGTAATCCCGAGGGGTGTAAAGTGCAGTAATGTCTGGGGTTTAACGTACAGTAATGCCAGGTGGTGTAAAGTACCGTAATGTCTGGGGTTTAAAGCACTGTGATGCCTCGGGGTGCAAAGTACAATAATGTCTGGGCTTTAAAGTACAGTAATGCCGAGTGGTGTAAAGTACAGTAATACCTGGGGTGTAAAGTACAGTAATGCCTGGGGTTTTAAAGTCCAGTAATGCCTCGGGGTGTAAAGTACAGTAATGTCTGTGGTTTAAAGTACAGTAATGCCTCGGGGTGTAAAGTACAGTAATGTCTGTGGTTTAAAGTACAGTAATGCCTCGGGGTGTAAAGTACAGTAATGTCTGTGGTTTAAAGTACAGTAATGTATCGGGGTGTAAAGTACAATAATGTCTGGGGGTTAAAGTACAGTAATGCCTCGGGGTGTAAAGTACAATAATATCTGGGGTTTAAAGTACAGTAATGCCTCGGGGTGTAAAGTACAGTAATGTCTGTGGCTGAAAGTACAGTAATGCCTCAGGGTGTAAAGTACAATAATGTCTAGGGTTTTAGTGTGCAATGAAGCCTCGAGGTGTAAAGTACAATAATGTCTGGGGTTTTAGTGTGCAATAATGCCTCGAGTTGTAAAGTACAATAATGTCTGTGATTTAAAGTACAGTAATCCCGAGGGGTGTAAAGTACAGTAATGTCTGGGGTTTAACGTACAGTAATGCCAGGTGGTGTAAAGTACCGTAATGTCTGGGTTTTAAAGTACAGTAATGTCTCGGGGTGTAAAGTACAGTAATGCCTTGGGTGGAAAGTACAATAATGTCTGGGGTTTAAAGTGCAGTAATGTCTCGGGGTGTAAAGTACAGTAATGTCTGTGGTTTAAAGTACATTAATGCCGAGGGGTGTAAAGTACAATAATGTCTGTGGTTTAAAGTACAGTAATGCCTCGGGGTGTAAAGTCCAGTAATGTCTGTGGTTTAAAGTACAGTAATGCCGAGGGGTGTAAAGTACAATAATGTCTAAGGTTTTAATGTGCAATAATGCCTCGAGGTGTAAAGTACAATAATGTCTGGGGTTTAAAGTACAGTAATCCCGAGGGGTGTAAAGTACAGTAATGCCTCTGGGTGCAAAGTACAGTAATGCCAGGGGTTTAAAGTACAGTAATGCCAGGTGGTGTAAAGTACCGTAATGTCTGGGGTTTAAAGTAAAGTAATGCCTCGGGGTGTAAAGTACAGTAATGTCTGGGGTTTCAAGTACAGTAATGCCTCTGAGTGTAAAGTACAGTAATGCCTGGGGTTTTAAAGTCCAGTGATGCCTCGGGGTGTAAAGTACAGTAATGTCTGGGTTTTAAAGTACAGTAATGCCTCGGGGTGTAAAGTACAATAATGTCTGGGGTTTAAAGTACAGTAATGCCTCGGGTGGAAAGTACAATAATGTCTGGGGTTTAAAGTACAGTAATGCCTCGGGGTGTAAAGTATAATAATGTCTGGGGTTTAAAGTACAGTAATGCCTCGGGGTGTAAAGTACAGTAATGTCTGGGGTTTAAAGTACAGTAATGCCGTGAGGTGTAAAGTACAATAATGTCCGGGATTTAAAGTACTGTAATGTCTCGAGCTGTAAAGTACAGTAATGTCCAGGGTGTAAAGTAGAGTAATGCCTCGGGGTGTAAAGTGCAGTAATGCCTGGGGTTTAAAGTACAGTGATGCCTCGGGGTGTAAAGTACAATAATGTCTGGCGTTTAAAGTACAGTAATGCCTCGGGGTGTAAAGTACAGTAATGTCATGGGTTTAAAGTACAGTAATTCCTCGGGGTGTAAAGTACAGTTATGCCTGGGGTTTTAAAGTCCAGTGATGCCTTGGGGTGTAAAGTACAGTTATGCCTGGGGTTTTAAAGTACAGTAATGCCTCGGTGTGTAAAGTACAGTCATGTCTGGGGTTTAAAGTACAGTAATGCCTCGGGGTGTAAAGTACAGTAATGCCTGGGGTTTTAAAGTCCAGTAATGCCTCGGGGAGTAAAGTACAGTAATGTCTGGGGTTTAAAGTACAGTAATGCCTGGCGGTGTAAAGTACAGTAATGTCTGTGGTTTAAAGTACAGTAATGCCTCGGGGTGTAAAGTACAGTAATGTCTGTGGTTTAAAGTACAGTAATGTATCGGGGTGTAAAGTACAATAATGTCTGGGGGTTAAAGTACAGTAATGCCTCGGGGTGTAAAGTACAATAATATCTGGGGTTTAAAGTACAGTAATGCCTCGGGGTGTAAAGTACAGTAATGTCTGTGGCTGAAAGTACAGTAATGCCTCAGGGTGTAAAGTACAATAATGTCTAGGGTTTTAGTGTGCAATGAAGCCTCGAGGTGTAAAGTACAATAATGTCTGGGGTTTTAGTGTGCAATAATGCCTCGAGTTGTAAAGTACAATAATGTCTGTGATTTAAAGTACAGTAATCCCGAGGGGTGTAAAGTACAGTAATGTCTGGGGTTTAACGTACAGTAATGCCAGGTGGTGTAAAGTACCGTAATGTCTGGGTTTTAAAGTACAGTAATGTCTCGGGGTGTAAAGTACAGTAATGCCTTGGGTGGAAAGTACAATAATGTCTGGGGTTTAAAGTGCAGTAATGTCTCGGGGTGTAAAGTACAGTAATGTCTGTGGTTTAAAGTACATTAATGCCGAGGGGTGTAAAGTACAATAATGTCTGTGGTTTAAAGTACAGTAATGCCTCGGGGTGTAAAGTCCAGTAATGTCTGTGGTTTAAAGTACAGTAATGCCGAGGGGTGTAAAGTACAATAATGTCTAGGGTTTTAATGTGCAATAATGCCTCGAGGTGTAAAGTACAATAATGTCTGGGGTTTAAAGTACAGTAATCCCGAGGGGTGTAAAGTACAGTAATGCCTCTGGGTGCAAAGTACAGTAATGCCAGGGGTTTAAAGTACAGTAATGCCAGGTGGTGTAAAGTACCGTAATGTCTGGGGTTTAAAGTAAAGTAATGCCTCGGGGTGTAAAGTACAGTAATGTCTGGGGTTTCAAGTACAGTAATGCCTCTGAGTGTAAAGTACAGTAATGCCTGGGGTTTTAAAGTCCAGTGATGCCTCGGGGTGTAAAGTACAGTAATGTCTGGGTTTTAAAGTACAGTAATGCCTCGGGGTGTAAAGTACAATAATGTCTGGGGTTTAAAGTACAGTAATGCCTCGGGTGGAAAGTACAATAATGTCTGGGGTTTAAAGTACAGTAATGCCTCGGGGTGTAAAGTATAATAATGTCTGGGGTTTAAAGTACAGTAATGCCTCGGGGTGTAAAGTACAGTAATGTCTGGGGTTTAAAGTACAGTAATGCCGTGAGGTGTAAAGTACAATAATGTCCGGGATTTAAAGTACTGTAATGTCTCGAGCTGTAAAGTACAGTAATGTCCAGGGTGTAAAGTAGAGTAATGCCTCGGGGTGTAAAGTGCAGTAATGCCTGGGGTTTAAAGTACAGTGATGCCTCGGGGTGTAAAGTACAATAATGTCTGGCGTTTAAAGTACAGTAATGCCTCGGGGTGTAAAGTACAGTAATGTCATGGGTTTAAAGTACAGTAATTCCTCGGGGTGTAAAGTACAGTTATGCCTGGGGTTTTAAAGTCCAGTGATGCCTTGGGGTGTAAAGTACAGTTATGCCTGGGGTTTTAAAGTACAGTAATGCCTCGGTGTGTAAAGTACAGTCATGTCTGGGGTTTAAAGTACAGTAATGCCTCGGGGTGTAAAGTACAGTAATGCCTGGGGTTTTAAAGTCCAGTAATGCCTCGGTGTGTAAAGTACAGTAATGTCTGGGGTGTAAAGTACAGTAATGCCTGGGGTTTTAAAGTCCAGTAATGCCTCGGGGTGTAAAGTACAGTAATGTCTGTGGTTTAAAGTACAGTAATGCCTCGGGGTGTAAAGTACAGTAATGTCTGTGGTTTAAAGTACAGTAATGCCTCGGGGTGTAAAGTACAATAATGTCTGGGCGTTAAAGTACAGTAATGCCTCGGGGTGTAAAGTACAATAATATCTGGGGTTTAAAGTACAGTAATGCCTCGGGGTGTAAAGTCCAGTAATGTCTGTGGTTTAAAGTACAGTAATGCCGAGGGGTGTAAAGTACAATAATGTCTGTGGTTTAAAGTACAGTAATGCCTCAGGGTGTAAAGTACAATAATGTCTAGGGTTTTAGTGTGCAATAATGCCTCGAGGTGTCTCGTGCAGTACTGTCTGGGGTTTAAAGTGCAGTAATGCCTTGTGGAGTAAAGTGCAGTAATGTCTGTGGTTTAAAGTACAGTAATGCCCAGTGGTGTAAAGTACAGTAATGTCTGGGGTGTAAAGTACAGTAATGCCTGGGGTTTTAAAGTTCAGTAATGCCTCGGGGTGTAAAGTACAGTAATGCCTTGGGGTGTAAAGTACAGTAATGTCTGTGGTTTAAAGTACAGTAATGCCTCGGGGTGTAAAGTACAGTCATGTCTGGGGTTTAAAGTACAGTAATGCCTCGGGTGGAAAGTACAATAATGTCTGGGGTTTAAAGTGCAGTAATGTCTCGGGGTGTAAAGTACAATAATATCTGTGGTTTAAAGTACAGTAATGCCTCGGGGTGTAAAGTCCAGTAATGTCTGTGGTTTAAAGTACAGTAATGCCGAGGGGTGTAAAGTACAATAATGTCTGTGGTTTAAAGTACAGTAATGCCTCGGGGTGTAAAGTCCAGTAATGTCTGTGGTTTAAAGAACAGTAATGCCGAGGGGTGTAAAGTACAATAATGTCTAGGGTTTTAATGTGCAATAATGCCTCGAGGTGTAAAGTACAGTAATGTCTGTGGTTTAAAGTACAGTAATGCCTCGGGGTGTAAAGTACAGTAATGTCTGTGGTTTAAAGTACAGTAATGCCTCGGGGTGTAAAGTACAATAATGTCTGGGCGTTAAAGTACAGTAATGCCTCGGGGTGTAAAGTACAATAATATCTGGGGTTTAAAGTACAGTAATGCCTCGGGGTGTAAAGTCCAGTAATGTCTGTGGTTTAAAGTACAGTAATGCCGAGGGGTGTAAAGTACAATAATGTCTGTGGTTTAAAGTACAGTAATGCCTCAGGGTGTAAAGTACAATAATGTCTAGGGTTTTAGTGTGCAATAATGCCTCGAGGTGTCTCGTGCAGTACTGTCTGGGGTTTAAAGTGCAGTAATGCCTTGTGGAGTAAAGTGCAGTAATGTCTGTGGTTTAAAGTACAGTAATGCCCAGTGGTGTAAAGTACAGTAATGTCTGGGGTGTAAAGTACAGTAATGCCTGGGGTTTTAAAGTTCAGTAATGCCTCGGGGTGTAAAGTACAGTAATGCCTTGGGGTGTAAAGTACAGTAATGTCTGTGGTTTAAAGTACAGTAATGCCTCGGGGTGTAAAGTACAGTCATGTCTGGGGTTTAAAGTACAGTAATGCCTCGGGTGGAAAGTACAATAATGTCTGGGGTTTAAAGTGCAGTAATGTCTCGGGGTGTAAAGTACAATAATATCTGTGGTTTAAAGTACAGTAATGCCTCGGGGTGTAAAGTCCAGTAATGTCTGTGGTTTAAAGTACAGTAATGCCGAGGGGTGTAAAGTACAATAATGTCTGTGGTTTAAAGTACAGTAATGCCTCGGGGTGTAAAGTCCAGTAATGTCTGTGGTTTAAAGAACAGTAATGCCGAGGGGTGTAAAGTACAATAATGTCTAGGGTTTTAATGTGCAATAATGCCTCGAGGTGTAAAGTACAATAATGTCTGGGGTTTAAAGTACAGTAATCCCGAGGGGTGTAAAGTACAGTAATGTCTGGGGTTTAAAGTACAGTAATGCCTCTGGGTGCAAAGTACAGTAATGCCTGGGGTTTAAAGTACAGTAATGCCAGGTGGTGTAAAGTACCGTAATGTCTGGGGTTTAAAGTAAAGTAATGCCTCGGGGTGTAAAGTACAGTAATGTCTGGGGTTTAAAGTACAGTGATGCCTCGGGGTGTAAAGTACAGTAATGTCTGGGTTTTAAAGTACAGTAATGCCTCGGGGTGTAAAGTACAGTAATGTCTGGGGTTTACAGTACAGTAATGCCTCGGGTGGAAAGTACAATAATGTCTGGGGTATAAAGTACAGTAATGCCTCGGGGTGTAAAGTACAGTCATGTCTGCGGTTTAAAGTACAGTAATGCCACGGGGTGTAAAGTACAATAATGTCGGTGGTTTAAAGTACAGTAATGTATCGGGGTGTAAAGTACAATAATGTCTGGGGGTTAAAGTACAGTAATGCCAGGTGGTGTAAAGTACAGTAATGTCTGGGGTTTAAAGCACTGTGATGCCTCGGGGTGTAAAGTACAATAATGTCTGGGGGCTAAAGAACAGTAATGCCTCAGGGTGTAAAGTACAAAAATATCTGGGGTTTAAAGTACAGTAATGCTTCGGGGATTAAAGTACAGTAATGTCTGTGCCTCAAAGTACAGTAATGCCTCAGGTTGTAAAGTACAATAATGTCTAGGGTTTTAGTGTGCAATAATGCCTCGAGTTGTAAAGTACAATAATGTCTGTGATTTAAAGTACAGTAATCCCGAGGGGTGTAAAGTACAGTAATGTCTGGGGTTTAACGTACAGTAATGCCAGGTGGTGTAAAGTACCGTAATGTCTGGGTTTTAAAGTACAGTAATGTCTCGGGGTGTAAAGTACAGTAATGTCTCGGGTTTAAAGTGCAGTAATGCCTCGGGGTGTAAAGTACAGTAATGTCTGGGGTTTAAAGTACAGTAATGCCTCGGGTGGAAAGTACAATAATGTCTGGGGTTTAAAGAACAGTAATGCCTCGGGGTGTAGAGTACAATAATATCTGGGGTTTAAAGTACAGTAATGCCTCGGGGTGTAAAGTACAGTAATGTCTGTGGTTTAAAGTGCAGTAATGCCGTGAGGTGTAAAGTACAATAATGTCTGGGGTTTAAAGTACAGTAATGCCTCGGGGTGTAAAGTACAGTAATGCCTGGGGTTTTAAAGTCCAGTGATGCCTCGGGGTGTAAAGTACTGTAATGTCTGGGGTTTTAAGTACAGTAATGCCTCGGGGTGTAAAGTACTGTAATGTCTGGTGTTTCAAGTACAGTAATGCCTCGGGGTGTAAAGTACAGTAATGCCTGGGGTTTTAAAGTCCAGTAATGCCTCGGGGTGTAAAGTACAGTAATGTCTGGGGATTAAAGTACAGTAATGCCGAGGGGTGTAAAGTACAATAATGTCTAGGGTTTTAGTGTGCAATAATGCCTCGAGGTGTAAAGTACAATAATGTCTGGGGTTTAAAGTACAGTAATCCCGAGGGGTGTAAAGTGCAGTAATGTCTGGGGTTTAACGTACAGTAATGCCAGGTGGTGTAAAGTACCGTAATGTCTGGGGTTTAAAGCACTGTGATGCCTCGGGGTGCAAAGTACAATAATGTCTGGGCTTTAAAGTACAGTAATGCCGAGTGGTGTAAAGTACAGTAATACCTGGGGTGTAAAGTACAGTAATGCCTGGGGTTTTAAAGTCCAGTAATGCCTCGGGGTGTAAAGTACAGTAATGTCTGTGGTTTAAAGTACAGTAATGCCTCGGGGTGTAAAGTACAGTAATGTCTGTGGTTTAAAGTACAGTAATGCCTCGGGGTGTAAAGTACAGTAATGTCTGTGGTTTAAAGTACAGTAATGTATCGGGGTGTAAAGTACAATAATGTCTGGGGGTTAAAGTACAGTAATGCCTCGGGGTGTAAAGTACAATAATATCTGGGGTTTAAAGTACAGTAATGCCTCGGGGTGTAAAGTACAGTAATGTCTGTGGCTGAAAGTACAGTAATGCCTCAGGGTGTAAAGTACAATAATGTCTAGGGTTTTAGTGTGCAATGAAGCCTCGAGGTGTAAAGTACAATAATGTCTGTGATTTAAAGTACAGTAATCCCGAGGGGTGTAAAGTACAGTAATGTCTGGGGTTTAACGTACAGTAATGCCAGGTGGTGTAAAGTACCGTAATGTCTGGGTTTTAAAGTACAGTAATGTCTCGGGGTGTAAAGTACAGTAATGCCTTGGGTGGAAAGTACAATAATGTCTGGGGTTTAAAGTGCAGTAATGTCTCGGGGTGTAAAGTACAGTAATGTCTGTGGTTTAAAGTACATTAATGCCGAGGGGTGTAAAGTACAATAATGTCTGTGGTTTAAAGTACAGTAATGCCTCGGGGTGTAAAGTCCAGTAATGTCTGTGGTTTAAAGTACAGTAATGCCGAGGGGTGTAAAGTACAATAATGTCTAAGGTTTTAATGTGCAATAATGCCTCGAGGTGTAAAGTACAATAATGTCTGGGGTTTAAAGTACAGTAATCCCGAGGGGTGTAAAGTACAGTAATGCCTCTGGGTGCAAAGTACAGTAATGCCAGGGGTTTAAAGTACAGTAATGCCAGGTGGTGTAAAGTACCGTAATGTCTGGGGTTTAAAGTAAAGTAATGCCTCGGGGTGTAAAGTACAGTAATGTCTGGGGTTTCAAGTACAGTAATGCCTCTGAGTGTAAAGTACAGTAATGCCTGGGGTTTTAAAGTCCAGTGATGCCTCGGGGTGTAAAGTACAGTAATGTCTGGGTTTTAAAGTACAGTAATGCCTCGGGGTGTAAAGTACAATAATGTCTGGGGTTTAAAGTACAGTAATGCCTCGGGTGGAAAGTACAATAATGTCTGGGGTTTAAAGTACAGTAATGCCTCGGGGTGTAAAGTATAATAATGTCTGGGGTTTAAAGTACAGTAATGCCTCGGGGTGTAAAGTACAGTAATGTCTGGGGTTTAAAGTACAGTAATGCCGTGAGGTGTAAAGTACAATAATGTCCGGGATTTAAAGTACTGTAATGTCTCGAGCTGTAAAGTACAGTAATGTCCAGGGTGTAAAGTAGAGTAATGCCTCGGGGTGTAAAGTGCAGTAATGCCTGGGGTTTAAAGTACAGTGATGCCTCGGGGTGTAAAGTACAATAATGTCTGGCGTTTAAAGTACAGTAATGCCTCGGGGTGTAAAGTACAGTAATGTCATGGGTTTAAAGTACAGTAATTCCTCGGGGTGTAAAGTACAGTTATGCCTGGGGTTTTAAAGTCCAGTGATGCCTTGGGGTGTAAAGTACAGTTATGCCTGGGGTTTTAAAGTACAGTAATGCCTCGGTGTGTAAAGTACAGTCATGTCTGGGGTTTAAAGTACAGTAATGCCTCGGGGTGTAAAGTACAGTAATGCCTGGGGTTTTAAAGTCCAGTAATGCCTCGGGGAGTAAAGTACAGTAATGTCTGGGGTTTAAAGTACAGTAATGCCTGGCGGTGTAAAGTACAGTAATGTCTGTGGTTTAAAGTACAGTAATGCCTCGGGGTGTAAAGTACAGTAATGTCTGTGGTTTAAAGTACAGTAATGTATCGGGGTGTAAAGTACAATAATGTCTGGGGGTTAAAGTACAGTAATGCCTCGGGGTGTAAAGTACAATAATATCTGGGGTTTAAAGTACAGTAATGCCTCGGGGTGTAAAGTACAGTAATGTCTGTGGCTGAAAGTACAGTAATGCCTCAGGGTGTAAAGTACAATAATGTCTAGGGTTTTAGTGTGCAATGAAGCCTCGAGGTGTAAAGTACAATAATGTCTGGGGTTTTAGTGTGCAATAATGCCTCGAGTTGTAAAGTACAATAATGTCTGTGATTTAAAGTACAGTAATCCCGAGGGGTGTAAAGTACAGTAATGTCTGGGGTTTAACGTACAGTAATGCCAGGTGGTGTAAAGTACCGTAATGTCTGGGTTTTAAAGTACAGTAATGTCTCGGGGTGTAAAGTACAGTAATGCCTTGGGTGGAAAGTACAATAATGTCTGGGGTTTAAAGTGCAGTAATGTCTCGGGGTGTAAAGTACAGTAATGTCTGTGGTTTAAAGTACATTAATGCCGAGGGGTGTAAAGTACAATAATGTCTGTGGTTTAAAGTACAGTAATGCCTCGGGGTGTAAAGTCCAGTAATGTCTGTGGTTTAAAGTACAGTAATGCCGAGGGGTGTAAAGTACAATAATGTCTAGGGTTTTAATGTGCAATAATGCCTCGAGGTGTAAAGTACAATAATGTCTGGGGTTTAAAGTACAGTAATCCCGAGGGGTGTAAAGTACAGTAATGCCTCTGGGTGCAAAGTACAGTAATGCCAGGGGTTTAAAGTACAGTAATGCCAGGTGGTGTAAAGTACCGTAATGTCTGGGGTTTAAAGTAAAGTAATGCCTCGGGGTGTAAAGTACAGTAATGTCTGGGGTTTCAAGTACAGTAATGCCTCTGAGTGTAAAGTACAGTAATGCCTGGGGTTTTAAAGTCCAGTGATGCCTCGGGGTGTAAAGTACAGTAATGTCTGGGTTTTAAAGTACAGTAATGCCTCGGGGTGTAAAGTACAATAATGTCTGGGGTTTAAAGTACAGTAATGCCTCGGGTGGAAAGTACAATAATGTCTGGGGTTTAAAGTACAGTAATGCCTCGGGGTGTAAAGTATAATAATGTCTGGGGTTTAAAGTACAGTAATGCCTCGGGGTGTAAAGTACAGTAATGTCTGGGGTTTAAAGTACAGTAATGCCGTGAGGTGTAAAGTACAATAATGTCCGGGATTTAAAGTACTGTAATGTCTCGAGCTGTAAAGTACAGTAATGTCCAGGGTGTAAAGTAGAGTAATGCCTCGGGGTGTAAAGTGCAGTAATGCCTGGGGTTTAAAGTACAGTGATGCCTCGGGGTGTAAAGTACAATAATGTCTGGCGTTTAAAGTACAGTAATGCCTCGGGGTGTAAAGTACAGTAATGTCATGGGTTTAAAGTACAGTAATTCCTCGGGGTGTAAAGTACAGTTATGCCTGGGGTTTTAAAGTCCAGTGATGCCTTGGGGTGTAAAGTACAGTTATGCCTGGGGTTTTAAAGTACAGTAATGCCTCGGTGTGTAAAGTACAGTCATGTCTGGGGTTTAAAGTACAGTAATGCCTCGGGGTGTAAAGTACAGTAATGCCTGGGGTTTTAAAGTCCAGTAATGCCTCGGGGAGTAAAGTACAGTAATGTCTGGGGTTTAAAGTACAGTAATGCCTGGCGGTGTAAAGTACAGTAATGTCTGTGGTTTAAAGTACTGTAATGTCTGGGGTTTAAAGTACAGTAATGCCTCGGGGTGGAAAGTACAATAATATTTGGGGTTTAAAGTACAGTAATGCCTCGGGGTGTAAAGTCCAGTAATGTCTGTGGTTTAAAGTACAGTAATGCCGAGGGGTGTGAAGTACAATAATGTCTAGGGTTTTAGTGTGCAATAATGCCTCGAGGTGTAAAGTACAATAATGTCTGGGGTTTAAAGTACAGTAATCCCGAGGGGTGTAAAGTACAGTAATGTCTGGGGTTTAACGTACAGTAATGCCAGGTGGTGTAAAGTACCGTAATGTCTGGGGTTTAAAGCACTGTGATGCCTCGGGGTGCAAAGTACAATAATGTCTGGGGTTTAAAGTACAGTAATGCCACGGGGTGTAAAGTACAATAATGTCTGTGGTTTTAAGTACAGTAATGTATCGGGGTGGAAAGTACAATAATGTCTGGGGGTTAAAGTACAGTAATGCCTCGAGGTGTAAAGTACAATAATATCTGGGGTATAAAGTACAGTAATGCCTCGGGGTGTAAAGTACAATAATATCTGGGGTTTAAAGTCCAGTGATGCCTCGGGGTGTAAAGTACAGTAATGTCTGGGTTTTAAAGTACAGTAATGCCTCGGGGTGTAAAGTACAATAATGTCTGGGGTTTAAAGTACAGTAATGCCTCGGGTGGAAAGTACAATAATGTCTGGGGTTTAAAGTACAGTAATGCCTCGGGGTGTAAAGTACAATAATGTCTGGGGTTTAAAGTACAGTAATGCCTCGGGGTGTAAAGTACAGTAATGTCTGTGGTTTAAAGTACAGTAATGCCGTGAGGTGTAAAGTACAATAATGTCCGGGATTTAAAGTACTGTAATGTCTCGAGCTGTAAAGTACAGTAATGTCCAGGGTGTAAAGTAGAGTAATGCCTCGGGGTGTAAAGTACAGTAATGCCTGGGGTTTAAAGTACAGTGATGCCTCGGGGTGTAAAGTACAATAATGTCTGGCGTTTAAAGTACAGTAATGCCTCGGGGTGTAAAGTACAGTAATGTCATGGGTTTAAAGTACAGTAATTCCTCGGGGTGTAAAGTACAGTTATGCCTGGGGTTTTAAAGTCCAGTGATGCCTTGGGGTGTAAAGTACAGTTATGCCTGGGGTTTTAAAGTACAGTAATGCCTCGGTGTGTAAAGTACAGTCATGTCTGGGGTTTAAAGTACAGTAATGCCTCGGGGTGTAAAGTACAGTAATGCCTGGGGTTTTAAAGTCCAGTAATGCCTCGGGGAGTAAAGTACAGTAATGTCTGGGGTTTAAAGTACAGTAATGCCTGGCGGTGTAAAGTACAGTAATGTCTGTGGTTTAAAGTACTGTAATGTCTGGGGTTTAAAGTACAGTAATGCCTCGGGGTGGAAAGTACAATAATATTTGGGGTTTAAAGTACAGTAATGCCTCGGGGTGTAAAGTCCAGTAATGTCTGTGGTTTAAAGTACAGTAATGCCGAGGGGTGTGAAGTACAATAATGTCTAGGGTTTTAGTGTGCAATAATGCCTCGAGGTGTAAAGTACAATAATGTCTGGGGTTTAAAGTACAGTAATCCCGCGGGGTGTAAAGTACAGTAATGTCTGGGGTTTAACGTTCAGTAATGCCAGGTGGTGTAAAGTACCGTAATGTCTGGGGTTTAAAGCACTGTGATGCCTCGGGGTGCAAAGTACAATAATGTCTGGGGTTTAAAGTACAGTAATGCCACGGGGTGTAAAGTACAATAATGTCTGTGGTTTTAAGTACAGTAATGTATCGGGGTGGAAAGTACAATAATGTCTGGGGGTTAAAGTACAGTAATGCCTCGAGGTGTAAAGTACAATAATATCTGGGGTATAAAGTACAGTAATGCCTCGGGGTGTAAAGTACAATAATATCTGGGGTTTAAAGTACAGTAATGCCTCGGGGTGTAAAGTACAATAATGTCTGGGGTTTAAAGTGCAGTCATGCCTTGGGGAGTAAAGTGCAGTAATGTCTGTGGTTTAAAGTACAGTAATGCCGAGTGGTGTAAAGTACAGTAATGTCTGGGGTGTAAAGTACAGTAATGCCTGGGGTTTTAAAGTCCAGTAATGCCTCGGGGTGTAAAGTACAGTAATGTCTGTGGTTTAAAGTACAGTAATGCCTCGGGGTGTAATGTACAGTAATGTCTGTGGTTTAAAGGACAGTAATGCCTCGGGGTGTAAAGTACAGTAATGTCTGGGGTTTAAAGTACAGTAATGTCACGGTGTGCAAAGTACAATAATGTCTGTGGTTCAAAGTACAGTAATGTATCGGGGTGTAAAGTACAATAATGTCTGGGGGTTAAAGTACAGTAATGCCTCGGGGTGTAAAGTACAATAATATCTGGGGTTTAAAGTACAGTAATGCCTCAGGGTGTAAAGTACAATAATGTCTAGGGTTTTAGTGTGCAATAAAGCCTCGAGGTGTAAAGTACAATAATGTCTGGGGTTTTAGTGTGCAATAATGCCTCGAGGTGTCTCGTGCAGTACTGTCTGGGGTTTAAAGTGCAGTAATGCCTTGTGGAGTAAAGTGCAGTAATGTCTGTGGTTTAAAGTACAGTAATGCCCAGTGGTGTAAAGTACAGTAATGTCTGGGGTGTAAAGTACAGTAATGCCTGGGGTTTTAAAGTTCAGTAATGCATCGGGGTGTAAAGTACAGTAATGTCTGTGGTTTAAAGTACAGTAATGCCTCGGGGTGTAAAGTACAGTCATGTCTGTGGTTTAAAGTACAGTAATGCCTCGGGGTGTAAAGTACAGTCATGTCTGGGGTTTAAAGTACAGTAATGCCTCGGGTGGAAAGTACAATAATGTCTGGGGTTTAAAGTGCAGTAACGCCTCGGGGTGTAAAGTACAATAATATCTGTGGTTTAAAGTACAGTAATGCCTCGGGGTGTAAAGTCCAGTAATGTCTGTGGTTTAAAGTACAGTCATGCCGAGGGGTGTAAAGTACAATAATTTCTAGGGTTTTAATGTGCAATAATGCCTCGAGGTGTAAAGTACAATAATGTCTGGGGTTTAAAGTACAGTAATGCCTCGGGGTGTAAAGTACAGTCATGTCTGGGGTTTAAAGTACAGTAATCCCGAGGGGTGTAAAGTACAGTAATGCCTGGGGTTTAAAGTACAGTAATGCCAGGTGGTGTAAAGTACCGTAATGTCTGGGGTTTAAAGTAAAGTAATGCCTCGGGGTGTAAAGGACAGTAATGTCTGGGGTTTAAAGTACAGTAATGCCTCTGGGTGTAAAGTACAGTAATGCCTGTGGTTTTAAAGTCCAGTGATGCCTCGGGGTGTAAAGTACAGTAATATCTGGGTTTTAAAGTACAGTAATGCCTCGGGGTGTAAAGTACAGTAATGTCTGGGTTTTAAAGTACAGTAATGCCTCGAGGTGTAAAGTACAAAAATGCCTCGGGGTTTAAAGTACAGTAATGCCTTGAGGTGGAAAGTACAATAATGTCTGGGGTTTAAAGTACAGTAATGCCTCAGGGTGTAAAGTACAATAATGTCGAGGGTTTTAGTGTGCAATAATGCCTCGAGGTGTAAAGTACAGTAATGCCTCGGGGTGTAAAGTACAGTAATGTCTGGGCTTTACATTCCCGTAATGCCTCGGGGTGTAAAGTACAGTAATGTTCGGGTTTAAAGTACAGTAATCACTCGGGGTGTAAAGTACAATAATGTCTGGGGTTTAAAGTACAGTAATGCCTCAGGGCGTAAACTACAATAATGTCTGGGGTTTAAAGTACAGTAATGCCTCGGGGCGTAAAGTACAATAATGCCTCGGGGTTTAAAGTACAGTAATGCCTCGGGGTGTAAAGTACAGTAATGTCTGGGCTTTACATTCCTGTAATGCCTCGGGGTGTAAAGTACAGTAATGTCTCGGGTTTAAAGTACAGTAATCACTCGGGTTGTAAAGTACAATAATGTCTGGGGTTTAAAGTACAGTAATGCCTCAGGGCGTAAACTACAATAATGTCTGGGGTTTAAAGTACAGTAATGCCTCGGGGCGTAAAGTACAATAATGCCTGGGGTTTAAAGTACAGTAATGCCTATGTGTATGTTACCTGGGCCCACTGCCCTCCCCCAGCCACACCTGCTCTTTGTTTTCTCAATGAAATTGATCCGGATGAAACTGACGAGAACAGCTGCCGATACTTTAATCTCCGATCCTGCTGTCTTCACAGTCCAGAGTGTCTGCAGCCACGGCATGCGGTAAGTCCATTGAGGTGAAGAAGGAGCTGCGGGACCCGAGAGAAGTCCTGTGAAAAGGTGCCCCGAACGCCCAAAACATCCACGAACGGCCCCCCCCGGCCGCAACTTCAAAGCGCCCGCGGGAGATGGCTCGGAGAGCATCTGCAGCGCACTGTCGGCAATGCTGCATGCCTTTATTTAAACCACTGGGCAAAAAAAACCCTTAGCAAATGTAATCACCTCTAAGTCTGCCAAATGATGCTTCACCTCCCGAAGGACGTGGATGAGCTTTCCGGACGTCGATGGTGGGCACTGAGGAAATGGCTTATTACCTGCACCAGATTCCACCCCCCCTCCCCCCCCCCTTTACCCCCCTTCCACCCCCCCCCCACCCCCGTCCCCTTCCCTGCTCCACCCTCTCAGTTCACCCCCTCACAACCCCGTCCCAGCCTGCCCCCCCCCGCACCATCTTCACCCCGCACCCCCTTCCCCTGCATCCCCCCCCACCCCCTCCCTCTACCCCTCCCCCTTGCATCCCCTCCTCCCACCGGCACCATCCTACACCTGTGTAGGGGCCCCAACAACAACCCCACTGCCTTGTGGGCGTCTCGGGAGAGACCAAGGCTAAGGGAGTAAACCCTAACAGAAAATCCGGAGCGGAACCCCGTAGGCGGTCATGTGTCACCTTTGGCATGTTTCCGGCAGTTCCTGCAGCCATACTGGTGCCAAACGTCGTGTCCTGCACTCCTTTGGACCCCACCAGAAAGGCCGAGAGGGGGGTTTTGACGACTGGGCAACTCTCAACCTCCATAAATTTGCCCAGGCATGCGCCATGGAGAGGTCACTCCATAGTTGCCTCACAGCGACTAAAACAACACGGAAGGCAGCAGTTACGGGTTATAAGTCCAGATAAATTGGCGTAGAAACTGGGCGCCACGGGTTGCCTTTGTCGGTGGGAGAGGTCATTGCACCTCACTGGACAGCTACCGCCCGCCTCAAACCGGGCAGCCCCCGGTCAATAAGGTTCTGTCCCGCCACAGTCTGCCTGCTTCAATGGGTGCTTGGAGCTCAGGGTCATTGCCCGAAAGGTGGACTGATACACCGCACCAAACAACATGAAAAAAGGAAAGAAGGTACCAGCCCTTCGCTTTGCAAGCTGGAACGTCAGAACTATGTGTCCTGGCCTGTCGGAAGACCTTACACAAATCAACGATTCTCGGAAGACCGCCATCATTAACAACGAGCTCAGTAGATTCAATGTGGACATTGCAGCACTTCAGGAGACTCGCCTCCCCGCGAGTGGCTCTCTAGCAGAGCAAGACTACACCTTCTTCTGGCAGGGCAGGGATCCTGAAGAACCAAGACAGCATGGAGTGGGCTTCGCCATCAGAAACTCCTTGCTCAGCATGATAGAGCCACCCTCAAATGGCTCGGAACGCATACTGTCCATCCGACTGCTCACCACCTCTGGTCCAGTACACCTACTCAGCATCTATGCTCCAACACTCTGCTCCGCACCTGAAGCTAAAGACCAGTTCTATGAACAACTCCATAACATCATTAGCAGCATCCCCAACACCGAACACCTATTCCTGCTGGGGGACTTTAATGCCAGGGTTGGGGCCGACCATGACTCATGGCCCTCCTGCCTTGGGCGCTATGGCGTTGGAAGGATGAATGAGAACGGGCAGAGACTGCTTGAGTTGTGTACCTATCATAACCTCTGCATCACCAACTCGTTCTTTCACACTAAATCCTGTCACCAGGTTTCATGGAGGCACCCAAGATCACGTCGTTGGCACCAGCTAGACCTCATTGTCACAAGGCGAGCCGCCTTAAACAGTGTTCAAATCACACGCAGCTTCCACAGTGCGGACTGCGACACCGACCACTCCCTGGTGTGCAGCAAGGTTAGACTCAGACCAAAGAAGTTGCATCATTCCAAGCAGAAGGGCCACCCGCGCATCAACACGAGCAGAATTTCTCACCCACAGCTGTTACAAAAATTTCTAAATTCACTTGTGTCAGCCCTTCAAAACACTCCCACAGGGGATGCTGAGACCAAGTGGGCCCACATCAGAGACGCCATCTATGAGTCAGCTTTGACCACCTACGGCAAAAGTGCGAAGAGAAATGCAGACTGGTTTCAATCTCATAATGAAGAGCTGGAACCTGTCATAGCCGCTAAGCGCATTGCACTTTTGAACTACAAGAAAGCCCCCAGCGATTTAACATCCGCAGCACTTGTAGCAGCCAGAAGTACTGCACAAAGAACAGCTAGGCGTTGCGCAAACGACTACTGGCAACACCTATGCAGTCATATTCAGCTGGCCTCAGACACCGGAAACATCAGAGGAATGTATGATGGCATGAAGAGAGCTCTTGGGCCAACCATCAAGAAGATCACCCCCCTCAAATCTAAATCAGGGGACATAATCACTGACCAACGCAAACAGATGGACCGCTGGGTTGAGCACTACCTAGAACTGTACTCCAGGGAGAATGCTGTCACTGAGACTGCCCTCAATGCAGCCCAGCCTCTACCAGTCATGGATGAGCTGGACATACAGCCAACCAAATCGGAACTCAGTGATGCCATTGATTCCCTAGCCAGCGGAATAGCCCCTGGGAAGGACAGCATTACCCCTGAAATAATCAAGAGTGCCAAGCCTGCTATACTCTCAGCACTACATGAACTGCTATGCCTGTGCTGGGACGAGGGAGCAGTACCCCAGGACATGCGCGATGCCAACATCATCACCCTCTATAAAAACAAAGGTGACCGCGGTGACTGCAACAACTACCGTGGAATCTCCCTGCTCAGCATAGTGGGGAAAGTCTTTGCTCGAGTCGCTCTGAACAGGCTCCAGAAGCTGGCCGAGCGCGTCTACCCTGAGGCACAGTGTGGCTTTCGTGCAGAGAGATCGACTATTGACATGCTGTTCTCCCTTCGTCAGATACAGGAGAAATGCCGTGAACAACAGATGCCCCTCTACATTGCTTTCATTGATCTCACCAAAGCCTTTGACCTCGTCAGCAGACGTGGTCTCTTCAGACTACTAGAAAAGATCGGATGTCCACCAAAGCTACTAAGTTTCATCACCTCATTCCATGACAATATGAAAGGCACAATTCAACATGGTGGCTCCTCATCAGAGCCCTTTCCTATCCTGAGTGGTGTGAAACAGGGCTGTGTTCTCGCACCCACACTTTTTGGGATTTTCTTCTCCCTGCTGCTTTCACATGCGTTCAAATCCTCTGAAGAAGGAATTTTCCTCCACACAAGATCAGGGGGCAGGTTGTTCAACCTTGCCCGTCTAAGAGCGAAGTCCAAAGTACGGAAAGTCCTCATCAGAGAACTCCTCTTTGCTGACGATGCTGCTTTAACATCTCACACTGAAGAATGCCTGCAGAGTCTCATCGACAGGTTTGCGTCTGCCTGCAATGAATTTGGCCTAACCATCAGCCTCAAGAAAACGAACATCATGGGGCAGGATGTCAGAAATGCTCCATCCATCAATATTGGCGACCACGCTCTGGAAGTGGTTCAAGAGTTCACCTACCTAGGCTCAACTATCACCAGTAACCTGTCTCTAGATGCAGAAATCAACAAGCGCATGGGTAAGGCTTCCACTGCTATGTCCAGACTGGCCAAGAGAGTGTGGGAAAATGGCGCACTGACACGGAACACAAAAGTCCGAGTGTATCAGGCCTGTGTCCTCAGTACCTTGCTCTACGGCAGCGAGGCCTGGACAACGTATGCCAGCCAAGAGCGACGTCTCAATTCATTCCATCTTCGCTGCCTTCGGAGAATACTTGGCATCAGGTGGCAGGACTATATCTCCAACACAGAAGTCCTTGAAGCGGCCAACACCCCCAGCTTGGACACACTACTGAGTCAGCGGCGCTTGAGATGGCTTGGCCATGTGAGCCGCATGGAAGATGGCAGGATCCCCAAAGACACATTGTACAGCGAGCTCGCCACTGGTATCAGACCCACCGGCCGTCCATGTCTCCGTTATAAAGACGTCTGCAAACGCGACATGAAATCGTGTGACATTGATCACAAGTCGTGGGAGTCAGTTGGCAGCATTCGCCAGAGCTGGCGGGCAGCCATAAAGACAGGGCTAAATTGTGGCGAGTCGAAGAGACTTAGTAGTTGGCAGGAAAAAAGACAGAGGCGCAAGGGGAGAGCCAACTGTGCAACAGCCCCAACAAACAAATTTCTCTGCAGCACCTGTGGAAGAGCCTGTCACTCCAGAATTGGCCTTTATAGCCACTCCAGGCGCTGCTTCACAAACCACTGACCACCTCCAGGCGCGTATCCATTGTCTCTCGAGATAAGGAGGCCCAAAAGAAAGAAAGAGAAAAGAAAGAATGCCTAGGGGTGTAAAGTACAATAATGTCTGGGGTTTAAAGTACAGTAATGCCTCGGGGTGTAAAGTACAATAATGTCTGGGGTTTAAAGTACAGTAATGCCGCTGGGTGTAAAGTACAATAATGTCTGGGGTTTAAAGTACAGTAATGCCTCGGGGTGTAAAGTACAATAATGTCTGGGGTTTAAAGTACAGTGAGGCCTCGGGGTGAAAAGTACAGTAATGTTTGGGGTTTAAAGTACAGTGATGCCTCGGGGTGAAAAGTACAATAATGTCTGGGGTTTAAAGTACAGTAATGCCTCGGGGTGTAAAGTACAATAATGTCTGGGGTTTAAAGTACAGTAATGCCTCAAGGTGTAAAGTAATGTAATGTCTGGGGTGTAAAGTACAGTAATGCCTGGGGGTGTAAATTACACGACAGCCTGGTGGGTGTAAAGTACAGTAATGTCTGGGTTTTAAAGTGCAGTAATGCCTCGGGGTGTAAAGTACAGTAATGTCTGGGGTTTAAAGTACAGTGATGCCTCGCGGTGTAAAGTACAATAATGTCTGGGGTTTAAAGTAAAGTCATGCCGTGAGGTGTAAAGTACAATAATGTCTGTGGTTTAAAGTACAGTAATGCCTCGGTGTTTTAAGTACAATAATGTCTGGGGTTTTAGTGTGCAGTAATGCCTCGAGGTGTAAAGTACAATAAAGTCTGGGGTTGTAAGTACAGTAATGCCTGGGGGGTAAAGTACAGTAATGTCTGGGCTTTACAGTCCCGTAATGCCTCGGGGTGTAAAGTACAGTAATGTCTCGGGTTTAAAGTACAGTAATGCCTCAGGGCGTAAACTACAATAATGTCTGGGGTTTAAAGTACAGTAATGCCTCGGGGCGTAAAGTACAATAATGCCTAGGGTTTAAAGTACAGTAATGCCTCGGGGCGTAAAGTACAATAATCTCTGGGGTTTAAAGTACAGTAATGCCTAGGGGTGTAAAGTACAATAATACCTGGGGTTTAAAGTACAGTATTGCCTCGGGGCGTAAAGTACAATAATGTCTGGGGTTTAAAGTACAGTAATGCCTAGGGGTGTAAAGTACAATAATGTCTGGGGTTTAAAGTACAGTAATGCCTCGGGGTGTAAAGTACAATAATGTCTGGGGTTTAAAGTACAGTAATGCCTCGGGGTGTAAAGTACAATAATGTCTGGGGTTTAAAGTACAGTGATGCCTCGGGGTGTAAAGTACAATAATGTCTGGGGTTTAAAATACAGTGATGCCTCGGGGTGCAAAGTACAATAATGTCTGGGGTTTAAAGTACAGTGATGCCTCGGGGTGTAAAGTACAATAATGTCTGGGGTTTAAAGTACAGTGAGGCCTCGGGGTGAAAAGTCCAATAATGTCTGGGGTTTAAAGTACAGTAATGTCTGGGGTTTAAAGTACAGTGATGCCTCGGGGTGTAAAGTACAGTAATGTCTGGGGTTTAAAGTACAGTAATGCCTCGGGGTGTAAAGTACAATAATGTCTGGGGTTTAAAGTACAGTAATGCCTGGGGGTGTAAATTACACTACAGCCTGGTGGGTGTAAAGTACAGTAATGTCTGGGGTTTAAAGTACAGTGATGCCTCGCGGTGTAAAGTACAATAATGTCTGGGGTTTAAAGTACTGTAATGCTTCGGGGTGTAAAGTACAAGAATATCTGGGGTTTAAAGTACTGTGATGCCTCGGAGTGTAAAGTACAATAATGTCTGGGGTTTAAAGTACAGTAATGCCTCGAGGTGGAAAGTACAATAATGTCTGGGGTTTAAAGTACAGTAATGCCTAGGGGTGTAAAGTACAGTAATGTCTGGGCTTTACATTCCCGTAATGCCTCGGGGTGTAAAGTACAGTAATGTCTCGGGTTTAAAGTACAGTAATGCCTCGGGGTGTAAAGTACAATAATGTCTGGGGTTTAAAGTACAGTAATGCCTCAGGGCGTAAACTACAATAATGTCTGGGCTTTACATTCCCGTAATGCCTCGGGGTTTAAAGTACAGTAATGCCGAGGGGTGTAAAGTCCAATAATGTCTGGGGTTTAACGTACAGGAATGCCAGGGGTTTAAAGTACTGTGATGCCTCGGAGTGTAAAGTACAATAATGTCTGGGGTTTAAAGTACAGTAATGCCTCGAGGTGTAAAGTACAATAATGCCTCGGGGTTTAAAGTACAGTAATGCCTTGAGGTGGAAAGTACAATAATGTCTGGGGTTTAAAGTACAGTAATGCCTCGGGGTGTAAAGTACAGTAATGTCTGGGCTTTACATTCCCGTAATGCCTCGGGGTGTAAAGTACAGTAATGTCTCGGGGTGTAAAGTACAATAATGTCTGGGGTTTAAAGTACAGTAATGCCTCAGGGCGTAAACTACAATAATGCCTGGGGTTAAAAGTACAGTAATGCCTCGGGGCGTAAAGTACAATAATGCCTGGGGTTTAAAGTACAGTAATGCCTCGGGGCGTAAAGTACAATAATCTCTGGGGTTTAAAGTACAGTAATGCCTAGGGGTGTAAAGTACAATAATGCCTGGGGTTTAAAGTACAGTATTGCCTCGGGGCGTAAAGTACAATAATGTCTGGGGTTTAAAGTACAGTAATGCCTAGGGGTGTAAAGTACAATAATGTCTGGGGTTTAAAGTACAGTAATGCCTCGGGGTGTAAAGTACAATAATGTCTGGGGTTTAAAGTACAGTAATGCCTCGGGGTGTAAAGTACAATAATGTCTGGGGTTTAAAGTACAGTGATGCCTCGGGGTGTAAAGTACAATAATGTCTGGGGTTTAAAATACAGTGATGCCTCGGGGTGTAAAGTACAATAATGTCTGGGGTTTAAAGTACAGTGATGCCTCGGGGTGTAAAGTACAATAATGTCTGGGGTTTAACGTACAGTAATGCCAGGCGTTTAAAGTACTGTGATGTCTCGGAGTGTAAAGTACAATAATGTCTGGGTTTTAAAGTACAGTAATGCCACGGGGTGTAAAGTACATTAATGTCTGGGGTTTAAAGTACTGTAATGCCTCGGGGTGCAAAGTACAATAATGTCTGGGGTTTAAAGTACAGTAATGCTTCGGGGTGTAAAGTACAATAATATCTGGGTTTAAAGTACAGTAATGCCGAGGGGTGTAAAGTACAATAATGTCGAGGGTTTTAGTGTGCAATAATGCCTCGGGGTGTAAAGTACAATAATGTCTGGGGTTTAAAGTACAGTAATGCTTCGGGGTGTAAAGTACAATAATATCTGGGTTTAAAGTACAGTAATGCCTCGGGGTGTAAAGTACAATAATGTCTGGGGTTTAAAATACAGTGATGCCTCGGGGTGTAAAGTACAATAATGTCTGGGGTTTAAAGTACAGTGATGCCTCGGGGTGTAAAGTACAATAATGTCTGGGGTTTAAAGTACAGTGTGGCCTCGGGGTGAAAAGTCCTATAATGTCTGGGGTTTAAAGTACAGGAATGTCTGGGGTTTAAAGTACAGTAATGCCTCGGGGTGTAAAGTACAATAATGTCTGGGGTTTAAAGTACAGTAATGCCTGGGGGTGTAAATTACACTACAGCCTGGTGGGTGTAAAGTACAGTAATGTCTGGGGTTTAAAGTACAGTGATGCCTCGCGGTGTAAAGTACAATAATGTCTGGGGTTTAAAGTAAAGTCATGCCGTGAGGTGTAAAGTACAATAATGTCTGGGGTTTAAAGTACAGTAATGCCTGGGGGGTAAAGTACAGTAATGTCTGGGGTTTTAAAGTACAGTAATGCCTTGGGGTGTAAAGTAAAATAATGATTGGGGTTTTAGTGTGCAATAATGCCTCAAGGTGTAAAGGACAATAGTGTCTGGGGTTTAAAGTACAGTAATGTCTGGGGTTTAAAGTACAGTAATGCCAGATGGTGTAAAGTACAGTAATGTCTGGGGTTTAAAGTACAGTAATGCCTCGGGGTGTAAAGTACAATAATATCTGGGGTTTAAAGTACAGTCATACCTTGGGGTGTAAAGTACATTCATGTCTGTGGTTTAAAGTACAATAATGCCTCGGGTGTAAAGTACAATAATGTCTGGGGTTTGAAGTACAGTAATGTCTGGGGTTTAAAGTGCAGTAATGCCAGGTGGTGTAAAGTACAGTAATGTCTGGGGTTTGAAGTACAGTAATGTCTGGGGTTTAAAGTGCAGTAATGCCAGGTGGTGTAAAGTACAGTAATGTCTGGGGTTTAAAGTACAATAATGTCTGGGGTTTAAAGTACAGTGATGCCTCGGGGTGTAAAGTACAATAATGTCTGGGATTAAAGTACAGTAATGCCTCGGGGTGTAAAGTACACTAATGTCTGGGGTTTAAAGTACAGTAATGCCTCGGGGTGTAAAGTACAGTAATGTCTGGGGTTTAAAGTACAGTAATGCCTCGGGGTGTAAAGTAAAATAATGTCTGGGGTTTAAAGTACAGTAATGCCTCGGGTGGAAAGTACAATAATGTTTGGGGTTTAAAGTACAGTAATGCCTCGGGGTGTAAAGTACAATAATATCTGGGGTTTAAAGTACAGTAATGCCTCAGGGTGTAAAGTACAGTAATGTCTGTGGTTTAAAGTACAGTAATGCCGAGGGGTGTAAAGTACAATAATGTCTGGGGTTTAACGTACAGTAATGCCAGGCGTTTAAAGTACTGTGATGTCTCGGAGTGTAAAGTACAATAATGTCTGGGTTTTAAAGTACAGTAATGCCACGGGGTGTAAAGTACATTAATGTCTGGGGTTTAAAGTACTGTAATGCCTCGGGGTGCAAAGTACAATAATGTCTGGGGTTTAAAGTACAGTAATGCTTCGGGGTGTAAAGTACAATAATATCTGGGTTTAAAGTACAGTAATGCCGAGGGGTGTAAAGTACAATAATGTCGAGGGTTTTAGTGTGCAATAATGCCTCGAGGTGTAAAGTACAATAATGTCTGGGGTTTGAAGTACAGTAATGCTTCGGGGTGTAAAGTACAATAATATCTGGGTTTAAAGTACAGTAATGCCGAGGGGTGTAAAGTACAATAATGTCGAGGGTTTTAGTGTGCAATAATGCCTCGAGGTGTAAAGTACAGTAATGTCTGTGGTTTAAAGTACAGTAATGCCGAGGGGTGTAAAGTACAATAATGTCTGGGGTTTAACGTACAGTAATGCCAGGCGTTTAAAGTACTGTGATGTCTCAGAGTGTAAAGTACAATAATGTCTGGGTTTTAAAGTACAGTAATGCCACGGGGTGTAAAGTACATTAATGTCTGGGGTTTAAAGTACTGTAATGCCTCGGGGTGCAAAGTACAATAATGTCTGGGGTTTAAAGTACAGTAATGCTTCGGGGTGTAAAGTACAATAATATCTGGGTTTAAAGTACAGTAATGCCGAGGGGTGTAAAGTACAATAATGTCGAGGGTTTTAGTGTGCAATAATGCCTCAGGGTGTAAAGTACAATAATGTCGAGGGTTTTAGTGTGCAATAATGCCTCGAGGTGTAAAGTACAATAATGTCTGGGGTTTAAAGTACAGTAATGCCGAGGGGTGTAAAGTACAATAATGTCTCGGGTTTTAGTGTGCAATAATGCCTCGAGGTGTAATGTTCAGTAATGTCTGGTGTTTAACGTACAGTAATGCCAGGTGGTGTAAAGTGCAGTAATGTCTGGGGTTTAAAGTGCAGTAATGCCTTGGGGTGGAAAGTGCAGTAATGTCTGGGGTTTAAAGTGCAGTAATGCTTTGTGGTGTAATGTACAGTTATGTCTGGGGTTTGAAGTACAGTAAAACCTCGGGGTGTAAAGTACAGTACTGTCTGGCCTGGGGCTGAAAGTACAGTAATGCCTCGGGGTTTAAAGTACAGTAATGCCTTGAGGTAGAAAGTACAATAATGTCTGGGGTTTAAAGTACAGTAATGCCTCGGGGTGTAAAGTACAGTACTGTCTGGGCTTTACAGTCCCGTAATGCCTCGGGGTGTAAAGTACAGTAATGTCTCGGGTTTAAAGTACAGTAATGCCTCGGGGTGTAAAGTACAATAATGTCTGGGGTTTAAAGTACAGTAATGCCTCGGGGCGTAAAGTACAATAATGTCTGGGGTTTAAAGTACAGTAATGCCTCGGGGCGTAAAGTACAATAATGTCTGGGGTTCAAAGTACAGTAATGCCTCGGGGTGTAAAGTACAATAATGTCTGGGGTTTAAAGTACAGTAATGCCTCGGGGCGTAAAGTACAATAATGTCTGGGGTTTAAAGTACAGTAATGCCTTGGGGCGTAAAGTACAATAATGTCTGGGGTTCAAAGTACAGTAATGCCTCGGGGTGTAAAGTACAATAATGTCTGGGGTTTAAAGTACAGTAACAAAAACAAGAAATGCTGGATTCACTCAGCAGGTCTGGCAGCATCTGTGGAAAGAGAAGCAGAGTTAACGTTTCGGGTCAGTGACCCTTCTTCGGAACGCTCCGAAGAAGGGTCACTGACCCGAAACGTTAACTCTGCTTCTCTTTCCACAGATGCTGCCAGACCTGCTGAGTGAATCCAGCATTTCTTGTTTTTGTTTCAGATTTCCAGCATCCGCAGTATTTTGCTTTTATTAGTGTTTAAAGTACAGTGATGCCTCGGGGTGAAAAGTACAATAATGTCTGGGGTTTAAAGTACAGTGATGCCTCGGGGTGTAAAGTACAATAATGTCTGGGGTTTAAAGTACAGTAATGCCTGGGGGTGAAATTACACTGCAGCCTGGTGGGTGTAAAGTACAGTAATGTCTGGGGTTTAAAGTACAGTGATGCCTCGCGGTGTAAAGTACAATAATGTCTGGGGTTTAAAGTAAAGTCATGCCGTGAGGTGTAAAGTACAATAATGTCTGGGGTTTAAAGTACAGTAATGCCTGGGGGGTAAAGTACAGTAATGTCTGGGGTTTTAAAGTACAGTAATGCCTTGGGGTGTAAAGTAAAATAATGATTGGGGTTTTAGTGTGCAATAATGCCTCAAGGTGTAAAGGACAATAGTGTCTGGGGTTTAAAGTACAGTAATGTCTGGGGTTTAAAGTACAGTAATGCCAGGTGGTGTAAAGTACAGTAATGTCTGGGGTTTAAAGTACAGTAATGCCTCGGGGTGTAAAGTACAATAATATCTGGGGTTTCAAGTACAGTCATACCTCGGGGTGTAAAGTACATTCATGTCTGTGGTTTAAAGTACAATAATGCCTCGGGTGTAAAGTACAATAATGTCTGGGGTTTGAAGTACAGTAATGTCTGGGGTTTAAAGTGCAGTAATGCCAGGTGGTGTAAAGTACAGTAATGTCTGGGGTTTGAAGTACAGTAATGTCTGGGTTTTAAAGTGCAGTAATGCCAGGTGGTGTAAAGTACAGTAATGTCTGGGGTTTAAAGTACAATAATGTCTGGGGTTTAAAGTACAGTGATGCCTCGGGGTGTAAAGTACAATAATGTCTGGGATTAAAGTACAGTAATGCCTCGGGGTGTAAAGTACACTAATGTCTGGGGTTTAAAGTACAGTAATGCCTCGGGTGGAAAGTACAATAATGTTTGGGGTTTAAAGTACAGTAATGCCTCGGGGTGTAAAGTACAATAATATCTGGGGTTTAAAGTACAGTAATGCCTCGGGGTGCAAAGTACAGTAATGTCTGTGGTTTAAAGTACAGTAATGCCGAGGGGTGTAAAGTACAATAATGTCTGGGGTTTAACGTACAGTAATGCCTCGAGGTGTAAAGTACAATAATGCCTCGGGGTTTAAAGTACAGTAATGCCTTGAGGTGGAAAGTACAATAATGTCTGGGGTTTAAAGTACAGTAATGCCTCGGGGTGTAAAGTACAGTAATGTCTGGGCTTTACATTCCCGTAATGCCTCGGGGTGTAAAGTACAGTAATGTCTCGGGGTGTAAAGTACAATAATGTCTGGGGTTTAAAGTACAGTAATGCCTCAGGGCGTAAACTACAATAATGCCTGGGGTTAAAAGTACAGTAATGCCTCGGGGCGTAAAGTACAATAATGCCTGGGGTTTAAAGTACAGTAATGCCTCGGGGCGTAAAGTACAATAATCTCTGGGGTTTAAAGTACAGTAATGCCTAGGGGTGTAAAGTACAATAATGCCTGGGGTTTAAAGTACAGTATTGCCTCGGGGCGTAAAGTACAATAATGTCTGGGGTTTAAAGTACAGTAATGCCTAGGGGTGTAAAGTACAATAATGTCTGGGGTTTAAAGTACAGTAATGCCTCGGGGTGTAAAGTACAATAATGTCTGGGGTTTAAAGTACAGTAATGCCTCGGGGTGTAAAGTACAATAATGTCTGGGGTTTAAAGTACAGTGATGCCTCGGGGTGTAAAGTACAATAATGTCTGGGGTTTAAAATACAGTGATGCCTCGGGGTGTAAAGTACAATAATGTCTGGGGTTTAAAGTACAGTGATGCCTCGGGGTGTAAAGTACAATAATGTCTGGGGTTTAAAGTACAGTGTGGCCTCGGGGTGAAAAGTCCTATAATGTCTGGGGTTTAAAGTACAGGAATGTCTGGGGTTTAAAGTACAGTAATGCCTCGGGGTGTAAAGTACAATAATGTCTGGGGTTTAAAGTACAGTAATGCCTGGGGGTGTAAATTACACTACAGCCTGGTGGGTGTAAAGTACAGTAATGTCTGGGGTTTAAAGTACAGTGATGCCTCGCGGTGTAAAGTACAATAATGTCTGGGGTTTAAAGTAAAGTCATGCCGTGAGGTGTAAAGTACAATAATGTCTGGGGTTTAAAGTACAGTAATGCCTGGGGGGTAAAGTACAGTAATGTCTGGGGTTTTAAAGTACAGTAATGCCTTGGGGTGTAAAGTAAAATAATGATTGGGGTTTTAGTGTGCAATAATGCCTCAAGGTGTAAAGGACAATAGTGTCTGGGGTTTAAAGTACAGTAATGTCTGGGGTTTAAAGTACAGTAATGCCAGATGGTGTAAAGTACAGTAATGTCTGGGGTTTAAAGTACAGTAATGCCTCGGGGTGTAAAGTACAATAATATCTGGGGTTTAAAGTACAGTCATACCTCGGGGTGTAAAGTACATTCATGTCTGTGGTTTAAAGTACAATAATGCCTCGGGTGTAAAGTACAATAATGTCTGGGGTTTGAAGTACAGTAATGTCTGGGATTTAAAGTGCAGTAATGCCAGGTGGTGTAAAGTACAGTAATGTCTGGGGTTTGAAGTACAGTAATGTCTGGGGTTTAAAGTGCAGTAATGCCAGGTGGTGTAAAGTACAGTAATGTCTGGGGTTTAAAGTACAATAATGTCTGGGGTTTAAAGTACAGTGATGCCTCGGGGTGTAAAGTACAATAATGTCTGGGATTAAAGTACAGTAATGCCTCGGGGTGTAAAGTACACTAATGTCTGGGGTTTAAAGTACAGTAATGCCTCGGGGTGTAAAGTACAGTAATGTCTGGGGTTTAAAGTACAGTAATGCCTCGGGGTGTAAAGTAAAATAATGTCTGGGGTTTAAAGTACAGTAATGCCTCGGGTGGAAAGTACAATAATGTTTGGGGTTTAAAGTACAGTAATGCCTCGGGGTGTAAAGTACAATAATATCTGGGGTTTAAAGTACAGTAATGCCTCAGGGTGTAAAGTACAGTAATGTCTGTGGTTTAAAGTACAGTAATGCCGAGGGGTGTAAAGTACAATAATGTCTGGGGTTTAACGTACAGTAATGCCAGGCGTTTAAAGTACTGTGATGTCTCGGAGTGTAAAGTACAATAATGTCTGGGTTTTAAAGTACAGTAATGCCACGGGGTGTAAAGTACATTAATGTCTGGGGTTTAAAGTACTGTAATGCCTCGGGGTGCAAAGTACAATAATGTCTGGGGTTTAAAGTACAGTAATGCTTCGGGGTGTAAAGTACAATAATATCTGGGTTTAAAGTACAGTAATGCCGAGGGGTGTAAAGTACAATAATGTCGAGGGTTTTAGTGTGCAATAATGCCTCGAGGTGTAAAGTACAATAATGTCTGGGGTTTGAAGTACAGTAATGCTTCGGGGTGTAAAGTACAATAATATCTGGGTTTAAAGTACAGTAATGCCGAGGGGTGTAAAGTACAATAATGTCGAGGGTTTTAGTGTGCAATAATGCCTCGAGGTGTAAAGTACAGTAATGTCTGTGGTTTAAAGTACAGTAATGCCGAGGGGTGTAAAGTACAATAATGTCTGGGGTTTAACGTACAGTAATGCCAGGCGTTTAAAGTACTGTGATGTCTCGGAGTGTAAAGTACAATAATGTCTGGGTTTTAAAGTACAGTAATGCCACGGGGTGTAAAGTACATTAATGTCTGGGGTTTAAAGTACTGTAATGCCTCGGGGTGCAAAGTACAATAATGTCTGGGGTTTAAAGTACAGTAATGCTTCGGGGTGTAAAGTACAATAATATCTGGGTTTAAAGTACAGTAATGCCGAGGGGTGTAAAGTACAATAATGTCGAGGGTTTTAGTGTGCAATAATGCCTCAGGGTGTAAAGTACAATAATGTCGAGGGTTTTAGTGTGCAATAATGCCTCGAGGTGTAAAGTACAATAATGTCTGGGGTTTAAAGTACAGTAATGCCGAGGGGTGTAAAGTACAATAATGTCTCGGGTTTTAGTGTGCAATAATGCCTCGAGGTGTAATGTTCAGTAATGTCTGGTGTTTAACGTACAGTAATGCCAGGTGGTGTAAAGTGCAGTAATGTCTGGGGTTTAAAGTGCAGTAATGCCTTGGGGTGGAAAGTGCAGTAATGTCTGGGGTTTAAAGTGCAGTAATGCTTTGTGGTGTAATGTACAGTTATGTCTGGGGTTTGAAGTACAGTAAAACCTCGGGGTGTAAAGTACAGTACTGTCTGGCCTGGGGCTGAAAGTACAGTAATGCCTCGGGGTTTAAAGTACAGTAATGCCTTGAGGTAGAAAGTACAATAATGTCTGGGGTTTAAAGTACAGTAATGCCTCGGGGTGTAAAGTACAGTACTGTCTGGGCTTTACAGTCCCGTAATGCCTCGGGGTGTAAAGTACAGTAATGTCTCGGGTTTAAAGTACAGTAATGCCTCGGGGTGTAAAGTACAATAATGTCTGGGGTTTAAAGTACAGTAATGCCTCGGGGCGTAAAGTACAATAATGTCTGGGGTTTAAAGTACAGTAATGCCTCGGGGCGTAAAGTACAATAATGTCTGGGGTTCAAAGTACAGTAATGCCTCGGGGTGTAAAGTACAATAATGTCTGGGGCTTAAAGTACAGTAATGCCTCGGGGCGTAAAGTACAATAATGTCTGGGGTTTAAAGTACAGTAATGCCTTGGGGCGTAAAGTACAATAATGTCTGGGGTTCAAAGTACAGTAATGCCTCGGGGTGTAAAGTACAATAATGTCTGGGGTTTAAAGTACAGTAACAAAAACAAGAAATGCTGGATTCACTCAGCAGGTCTGGCAGCATCTGTGGAAAGAGAAGCAGAGTTAACGTTTCGGGTCAGTGACCCTTCTTCGGAACGCTCCGAAGAAGGGTCACTGACCCGAAACGTTAACTCTGCTTCTCTTTCCACAGATGCTGCCAGACCTGCTGAGTGAATCCAGCATTTCTTGTTTTTGTTTCAGATTTCCAGCATCCGCAGTATTTTGCTTTTATTAGTGTTTAAAGTACAGTGATGCCTCGGGGTGAAAAGTACAATAATGTCTGGGGTTTAAAGTACAGTGATGCCTCGGGGTGTAAAGTACAATAATGTCTGGGGTTTAAAGTACAGTAATGCCTGGGGGTGAAATTACACTGCAGCCTGGTGGGTGTAAAGTACAGTAATGTCTGGGGTTTAAAGTACAGTGATGCCTCGCGGTGTAAAGTACAATAATGTCTGGGGTTTAAAGTAAAGTCATGCCGTGAGGTGTAAAGTACAATAATGTCTGGGGTTTAAAGTACAGTAATGCCTGGGGGGTAAAGTACAGTAATGTCTGGGGTTTTAAAGTACAGTAATGCCTTGGGGTGTAAAGTAAAATAATGATTGGGGTTTTAGTGTGCAATAATGCCTCAAGGTGTAAAGGACAATAGTGTCTGGGGTTTAAAGTACAGTAATGTCTGGGGTTTAAAGTACAGTAATGCCAGGTGGTGTAAAGTACAGTAATGTCTGGGGTTTAAAGTACAGTAATGCCTCGGGGTGTAAAGTACAATAATATCTGGGGTTTAAAGTACAGTCATACCTCGGGGTGTAAAGTACATTCATGTCTGTGGTTTAAAGTACAATAATGCCTCGGGTGTAAAGTACAATAATGTCTGGGGTTTGAAGTACAGTAATGTCTGGGGTTTAAAGTGCAGTAATGCCAGGTGGTGTAAAGTACAGTAATGTCTGGGGTTTGAAGTACAGTAATGTCTGGGTTTTAAAGTGCAGTAATGCCAGGTGGTGTAAAGTACAGTAATGTCTGGGGTTTAAAGTACAATAATGTCTGGGGTTTAAAGTACAGTGATGCCTCGGGGTGTAAAGTACAATAATGTCTGGGATTAAAGTACAGTAATGCCTCGGGGTGTAAAGTACACTAATGTCTGGGGTTTAAAGTACAGTAATGCCTCGGGTGGAAAGTACAATAATGTTTGGGGTTTAAAGTACAGTAATGCCTCGGGGTGTAAAGTACAATAATATCTGGGGTTTAAAGTACAGTAATGCCTCGGGGTGCAAAGTACAGTAATGTCTGTGGTTTAAAGTACAGTAATGCCGAGGGGTGTAAAGTACAATAATGTCTGGGGTTTAACGTACAGTAATGCCAGGCGTTTAAAGTACTGTAATGTCTCGGAGTGTAAAGTACAATAATGTCTGGGTTTTAAAGTACAGTAATGCCACGGGGTGTAAAGTACATTAATGTCTGGGGTTTAAAGTACTGTAATGCCTTGGGGTGTAAAGTACAATAATATCTGGGGTTTAAAGTACAGTAATGCCTCAGGGTGTAAAGTACAATAATGTCGAGGGTTTTAGTGTGCAATAATGCCTCGAGGTGTAAAGTACAATAATGTCTGGGGTTTAAAGTACAGTAATGCCGAGGGGTGTAAAGTACAATAATGTCTCGGGTTTTAGTGTGCAATAATGCCTCGAGGTGTAATGTTCAGTAATGTCTGGTGTTTAACGTACAGTAATGCCAGGTGGTGTAAAGTGCAGTAATGTCTGGGGTTTAAAGTGCAGTAATGCCTTGGGGTGGAAAGTGCAGTAATGTCTGGGGTTTAAAGTGCAGTAATGCCTTGTGGTGTAATGTACAGTTATGTCTGGGGTTTGAAGTGCAGTAAAACCTCGGGGTGTAAAGTACAGTACTGTCTGGCCTGGGGCTGAAAGTACAGTAATGCCTCAGGGTTCAAAGTACAGTAATGCCTTGAGGTAGAAAGTACAATAATGTCTGGGGTTTAAAGTACAGTAATGCCTCGGGGTGTAAAGTACAGTACTGTCTGGGCTTTACAGTCCCGTAATGCCTCGGGGTGTAAAGTACAGTAATGTCTCGGGTTTAAAGTACAGTAATGCCTCGGGGTGTAAAGTACAATAATGTCTGGGGTTTAAAGTACAGTAATGCCTCGGGGCGTAAAGTACAATAATGTCTGGGGTTTAAAGTACAGTAATGCCTCGGGGCGTAAAGTACAATAATGTCTGGGGTTCAAAGTACAGTAATGCCTCGGGGTGTAAAGTACAATAATGTCTGGGGTTTAAAGTACAGTAATGCCTCGGGGCGTAAAGTACAATAATGTCTGGGGTTTAAAGTACAGTAATGCCTCGGGGCGTAAAGTACAATAATGTCTGGGGTTCAAAGTACAGTAATGCCTCAGGGTGTAAAGTACATTAATGTCTGGGGTTTAAAGTACAGTAACAAAAACAAGAAATGCTGGATTCACTCAGCAGGTCTGGCAGCATCTGTGGAAAGAGAAGCAGAGTTAACGTTTCGGGTCAGTGACCCTTCTTCGGAACGCTCCGAAGAAGGGTCACTGACCCGAAACGTTAACTCTGCTTCTCTTTCCACAGATGCTGCCAGACCTGCTGAGTGAATCCAGCATTTCTTGTTTTTGTTTCAGATTTCCAGCATCCGCAGTATTTTGCTTTTATTAGTGTTTAAAGTACAGTAATGCCTCGGGGTGTAAAGTACAATAATGTCTGGGGTTTAAAGTACAGTGATGCCTCGGGGTGTAAAGTGCAATAATGTCTGGGGTTTAAAGTACAGTGATGCCTCGGGCTGTAAAGTACAATAATGTCTGGGGTTTAAAGTACAGTGATGCCTCGGGGTGAAAAGTACAATAATGTCTGGGGTTTAAAGTACAGTGATGCCTCGGGGTGTAAAGTACAGTAATGTTTGGGGTTTAAAGTACAGTGATGCCTCGGGGTGAAAAGTACAATAATGTCTGGGGTTTAAAGTACAGTAATGTCTGGGGTTTAAAGTACAGTGATGCCTCGGGGTGTAAAGTACAGTAATGTCTGGGGTTTAAAGTACAGTAATGCCTGGGGGTGTAAATTACACGACAGCCTGGTGGGTGTAAAGTACAATAATGTCTGGGGTTTAAAGTACAGTAATGCCTCGGGGTGTAAAGTACAATAATGTCTGGCGTTTAAAGTACAGTGATGCCTCGCGGTGTAAAGTACAATAATGTCTGGGGTTGTAAGTACAGTAATGCCTCGAGGTGTAAAGTACAATAAAGTCTGGGGTTGTAAGTACAGTAATGCCTGGGGGGTAAAGTACAGTAATGTCTGGGGTTTTAAAGTACAGTAATGCCTTGGGGTGTAAAGTAAAATAATGATTGGGGTTTTAGTGTGCAATAATGCCTCAAGGTGCAAAGTACAATAGTGTCTGGGGTTTAACATACAGTGATGCCTCGGGGTGTAAAGTACAATAGTGTCTGGGGTTTAACGTACAGTGATGCCTCGGGGTGTAAAGTACAGTAATGTCTGGGGTTTAAAGTGCAGTAATGCCTCGGGGTGTAAAGTACAGTAATGTCTGGGGTTTAAAGTACAGTGATGCCTCGCGGTGTAAAGTACAATAATGTCTGGGGTTTAAAGTAAAGTCATGCCGTGAGGTGTAAAGTACAATAATGTCTGGGGTTTAAAGTACAGTAATGTCTAGGGTTTTAGTGTGCAATAATGCCTCGAGGTGTAAAGTACAATAAAGTCTGGGGTTGTAAGTACAGTAATGCCTGGGGGGTAAAGTACAGTAATGTCTGGGCTTTTAAAGTACAGTAATGCCTTGGGGTGTAAAGTAAAATAATGATTGGGGTTTTAGTGTGCAATAATGCCTCAAGGTGTAAAGTACAATAGTGTCTGGGGTTTAAAGTACAGTAATGTCTGGGGTTTAAAGTACAGTAATGCCTCGGGGTGTAAAGTACAATAATATCTGGGGTTTAAAGTACAGTAATGCCTCGAGGTGTAAAGTACAATAAAGTCTGGGGTTGTAAGTACAGTAATGCCTGGGGGGTAAAGTACAGTAATGTCTGGGGTTTTAAAGTACAGTAATGCCTTGGGGTGTAAAGTAAAATAATGATTGGGGTTTTAGTGTGCAATAATGCCTCAAGGTGCAAAGTACAATAGTGTCTGGGGTTTAACATACAGTGATGCCTCGGGGTGTAAAGTACAATAGTGTCTGGGGTTTAACGTACAGTGATGCCTCGGGGTGTAAAGTACAGTAATGTCTGGGGTTTAAAGTGCAGTAATGCCTCGGGGTGTAAAGTACAGTAATGTCTGGGGTTTAAAGTACAGTGATGCCTCGCGGTGTAAAGTACAATAATGTCTGGGGTTTAAAGTAAAGTCATGCCGTGAGGTGTAAAGTACAATAATGTCTGGGGTTTAAAGTACAGTAATGTCTAGGGTTTTAGTGTGCAATAATGCCTCGAGGTGTAAAGTACAATAAAGTCTGGGGTTGTAAGTACAGTAATGCCTGGGGGGTAAAGTACAGTAATGTCTGGGCTTTTAAAGTACAGTAATGCCTTGGGGTGTAAAGTAAAATAATGATTGGGGTTTTAGTGTGCAATAATGCCTCAAGGTGTAAAGTACAATAGTGTCTGGGGTTTAAAGTACAGTAATGTCTGGAGTTTAAAGTACAGTAATGCCAGGTGGTGTAAAGTACAGTAATGTCTGGGTTTAAAGTACAGTAATGCCTTGGGGTGTAAAGTACAATAATATCTGGGGTTTAAAGTACAGTCATACCTCGGGGTGCAAAGTACAGTCATGTCTGTGGTTTAAAGTACAGTAATGCCTCGGGTGTAAAGTACAGTAATGTCTTGGGGTGTAAAGTACAATAATGTCTGGGATTTGAAGTACAGTAATGTCTGGGGTTTAAAGTGCAGTAAAGCCTCAGGTGGAAAGTACAATAATGTCTGGGGTTTAAAGTACAGTAATGCCTCGGGGTGTAAAGTAAAATAATGTCTGGGGTTTAAAGTACAGTAAAGCCTCGGGTGGAAAGTACAATAATGTTTGGGGTTTAAAGTACAGTAATGCCTCGGGGTGTAAAGTACAATAATGTCTGGGGTTTAAAGTACAGTGATGCCTCGGGGTGTAAAGTACAATAATGTCTGGGGTTTAAAATACAGTGATGCCTCGGGGTGTAAAGTACAATAATGTCTGGGGTTTAAAGTACAGTGATGCCTCGGGGTGTAAAGGACAATAATGTCTGGGGTTTAAAGTACAGTGAGGCCACGGGGTGAAAAGTCCAATAATGTCTGGGGTTTAAAGTCCAGTAATGTCTGGGGTTTAAAGTACAGTGATGCCTCGGGGTGTAAAGTACAGTAATGTCTGGGGTTTAAAGTACAGTAATGCCTCGGGGTGTAAAGTACAATAATGTCTGGGGTTTAAAGTACAGTAATGCCTGGGGGTGTAAATTACACTACAGCCTGGTGGGTGTAAAGTACAGTAATGTCTGGGGTTTAAAGTACAGTGATGCCTCGCGGTGTAAAGTACAGTAATGCCAGGTGGTGTAAGTACAGTAATGCCTCGGGGTGCAAAGTAAAATAATGTCTGGGGTTTAAAGTACAGTAATGCCTCGGGGTGTAAAGTACACTAATGTCTGGGGTTTAAAGTACAGTAATGCCTCGGGGTGTAAAGTAAAATAACGTCAGGGGTTTAAAGTACAGTAAAGCCTCAGGTGGAAAGTACAATAATGTCTGGGGTTTAAAGTACAGTAATGCCTCGGGGTGTAAAGTAAAATAATGTCTGGGGTTTAAAGTACAGTAAAGCCTCGGGTGGAAAGTGCAATAATGTTTGGGGTTGAAAGTACATTAATGCCTCGGGGTGCAAAGTACAATAATGTCTGGGGTTTAAAGTTCAGTGATGCCTCGGGGTGTAAAGTACAATAATGTCTCGGGTTTAAAATACAGTGATGCCTCGGGGTGTAAAGTACAATAATGTCTGGGGTTTAAAGTACAGTGATGCCTCGGGGTGTAAAGTACAATAATGTCTGGGGTTTAAAGTACAGTGATGCCTCGGGGTGTAAAGTACAGTAATGTCTGTGGTTTAAAGTACAGTAATGCCTCGGGGTGTAAAGTACAATAATGTCTGGGGTTTAAAGTACAGTAATGCCTGGGGGTGTAAATTACACTACAGCCTGGTGGGTGTAAAGTACAGTAATGTCTGGGGTTTAAAGTGCAGTAATGCCTCGGGGTGTAAAGTACAGTAATGTCTGGGGTTTAAAGTTCAGTGATGCCTCGCGGTGTAAAGTACAATAATGTCTGGGGTTTAAAGTAAAGTCATGCCGTGAGGTGTAAAGTACAATAATGTCTGGGGTTTTAGTGTGCAATAATGCCTCGAGGTGTAAAGTACAATAGTGTCTGGGGTTTAAAGTACAGTAATGTCTGGGGTTTAAAGTACAGTAATGCCAGGTGGTGTAAAGTACAGTAATGTCTGGGGTTTAAAGTACAGTAATGCCTCGGGGTGTAAAGTACAATAATATCTGGGGTTTAAAGAACAGTCATACCTCGGGGTGTAAAGTACAGTCATGTCTGTGGTTTAAAGTACAGTAATGCCTCGGGTGTAAAGTACAGTAATGCCTTGGGGTGTAAAGTACAATAATGTCTGGGGTTTGAAGTACAGTAATGTCTGGGGTTTAAAGTGCAGTAATGCCAGGTGGTGTAAAGTACAGTAATGTCTGGGGTTTAAAGTACAGTAATGCCAGGTGGTGTAAAGTACAGTAATGTCTGGGGTTTAAAGTACAGTGATGCCTCGGGGTGTAAAGTACAATAATGTCTGGGATTAAAGTACAGTAATGCCTCGGGGTGTAAAGTAAAATAATGTCTGGGGTTTAAAGTACAGTAATGCCTCGGGTGGAAAGTACAATAATGTTTGGGGTTTAAAGTACAGTAATGCCTCGGGGTGTAAAGTACAATAATGTCTGGGGTTTAAAGTACAGTAATGCCTGGGGGTTTAAATTACACTACAGCCTGGTGGGTGTAAAGTACAGTAATGTCTGGGGTTTAAAGTACAGTAATGTCTGGGGTTTAAAGTACAGTAATGCCAGGTGGTGTAAAGTACAGTAATGTCTGGGGTTTAAAGTACAGTAATGCCTCGGGGTGTAAAGTACAATAATATCTGGGGTTTAAAGTACAGTCATACCTCGGGGTGTAAAGTACAGTCATGTCTGTGGTTTAAAGTACAGTAATGCCTCGGGTGTAAAGTACAGTAATGCCTTGGGGTGTAAAGTACAATAATGTCTGGGGTTTGAAGTACAGTAATGTCTGGGGTTTAAAGTGCAGTAATGCCAGGTGGTGTAAAGTACAGTAATGTCTGTGGTTTAATGTACAGTAATGCCAGGTGGTGTAAAGTACAGTAATGTCTGGGGTTTAAAGTACAGTGATGCCTCGGGGTGTAAAGTACAATAATGTCTGGGATTAAAGTACAGTAATGCCTCGGGGTGTAAAGTAAAATAATGTCTGGGGTTTAAAGTACAGTAATGCCTCGGGTGGAAAGTACAATAATGTTTGGGGTTTAAAGTACAGTAATGCCTCGGGGTGTAAAGTACAATAATGTCTGGGGTTTAAAGTACAGTAATGCCTGGGGGTTTAAATTACACTACAGCCTGGTGGGTGTAAAGTACAGTAATGTCTGGGGTTTAAAGTACAGTGATGCCTCGCCGTGTAAAGTACAGTAATGCCAGGTGGTGTAAGTACAGTAATGTCTGGGGTTTAAAGTACAGTCATGCCTCGGGGTGTAAAGTAAAATAATGTCTGGGGTTTAAAGTACAGTAATGCCTCGGGGTGTAAAGTACACTAATGTCTGGGGTTTAAAGTACTATAATGCCTCGGGGTGCAAAGTAAATAATGTCTGGGGTTTAAAGTGCAGTAAAGCCTCAGGTGGAAAGTACAATAATGTCTGGGGTTTAAAGTACAGTAATGCCTCGGGGTGTAAAGTAAAATAATGTCTGGGGTTTAAAGTACAGTAAAGCCTCGGGTGGAAAGTACAATAATGTTTGGGGTTTAAAGTACAGTAATGCCTCGGGGTGTAAAGTACAATAATGTCTGGGGTTTAAAGTACAGTGATGCCTCGGGGTGTAAGGTACAATAATGTCTGGGGTTTAAAATACAGTGATGCCTCGGGGTGTAAAGTACAATAATGTCTGGGGTTTAAAGTACAGTGATGCCTCGGGGTGTAAAGTACAATAATGTCTGGGGTTTAAAGTACAGTGAGGCCTCGGGGTGAAAAGTCCAATAATGTCTGGGGTTTAAAGTACAGTAATGTCTGGGGTTTAAAGTACAGTGATGCCTCGGGGTGTAAAGTACAGTAATGTCTGTGGTTTAAAGTACAGTAGTGCCTCGGGGTGTAAAGTACAATAATGTCTGGGGTTTAAAGTACAGTAATGCCTGGGGGTGTAAATTACACTACAGCCTGGTGGGTGTAAAGTACAGTAATGTCTGGGGTTTAAAGTGCAGTAATGCCTCGGGGTGTAAAGTACAGTAATGTCTGGGGTTTAAAGTACAGTGATGCCTCGCGGTGTAAAGTACAATAATGTCTGGGGTTTAAAGTAAAGTCATGCCGTGAGGTGTAAAGTACAATAATGTCTGGGGTTTTAGTGTGCAATAATGCCTCGAGGTGTAAAGTACAATAGTGTCTGGGGTTTAAAGTACAGTAATGTCTGGGGTTTAAAGTACAGTAATGCCAGGTGGTGTAAAGTACAGTAATGTCTGGGGTTTAAAGTACAGTAATGCCTCGGGGTGTAAAGTACAATAATATCTGCGGTTTAAAGTACAGTCATACCTCGGGGTGTAAAGTACAGTCATGTCTGTGGTTTAAAGTACAGTAATGCCTCGGGTGTAAAGTACAGTAATGTCTGGGATTTAAAGTGCAGTAATGCCAGGTGGTGTAAAGTACAGTAATGTCTGGGGTTTAAAGTACAGTAATGCCAGGTGGTGTAAAGTACAGTAATGTCTGGGGTTTAAAGTACAGTGATGCCTCGGGGTGTAAAGGACAATAATGTCTGGGATTAAAGTACAGTAATGCCTCGGGGTGTAAAGTACACTAATGTCTGGGGTTTAAAGTACAGTAATGCCTCGGGGTGTAAAGTAAAATAATGTCTGGGGTTTAAAGTACAGTAATGCCTCGGGTGGAAAGTACAATAATGTTTGGGGTTTAAAGTACAGTAATGCCTCGGGGTGTAAAGTACAATAATGTCTGGGGTTTAAAGTACAGTAATGCCTGGGGGTTTAAATTACACTACAGCCTGGTGGGTGTAAAGTACAGTAATGTCTGGGGTTTAAAGTACAGTGATGCCTCGCCGTGTAAAGTACAGTAATGCCAGGTGGTGTAAGTACAGTAATGTCTGGGGTTTAAAGTACAGTAATGCCTCGGGGTGTAAAGTAAAATAATGTCTGGGGTTTAAAGTACAGTAATGCCTCGGGGTGTAAAGTACACTAATGTCTGGGGTTTAAAGTACAGTAATGCCTCGGGGTGCAAAGTAAATAATGTCTGGGGTTTAAAGTGCAGTAAAGCCTCAGGTGGAAAGTACAATAATGTCTGGGGTTTAAAGTACAGTAATGCCTCGGGGTGTAAAGTAAAATAATGTCTGGGGTTTAAAGTACAGTAAAGCCTCGGGTGGAAAGTACAATAATGTTTGGGGTTTAAAGTACAGTAATGCCTCGGGGTGTAAAGTACAATAATGTCTGGGGTTTAAAGTACAGTGATGCCTCGGGGTGTAAAGTACAATAATGTCTGGGGTTTAAAATACAGTGATGCCTCGGGGTGTAAAGTACAATAATGTCTGGGGTTTAAAGTACAGTGATGCCTCGGGGTGTAAAGTACAATAATGTCTGGGGTTTAAAGTACAGTGATGCCTCGGGGTGTAAAGTACAATAATGTCTGGGGTTTAAAGTACAGTGAGGCCTCGGGGTGAAAAGTCCAATAATGTCTAGGGTTTAAAGTACAGTAATGTCTGGGGTTTAAAGTACAGTGATGCCTCGGGGTGTAAAGTACAGTAATGTCTGGGGTTTAAAGTACAGTAATGCCTCGGTGTGTAAAGTACAATAATGTCTGGGGTTTAAAGTACAATAATGCCTGTGGGTGTAAATTATACTACAGCCTGGTGGGTGTAAAGTACAGTAATGTCTGGGGTTTAAAGTACAGTAATGCCTCGGGGTGTAAAGTACAATAATGTCTGGGGTTTAAAGTACAGTAATGTCTGGGGTTTAAAGTACAGTAATGCCTCGGGGTGTAAAGTACAATAATGTCTGGGGTTTAAAGTACAGTAATGTCTGGGGTTTAAAGTACAGTGATGCCTCGAGGTGTAATGTTCAGTAATGTCTGGTGTTTAAAGTGCAGTAATGCCTTGCGGTGGAAAGTGCAGTAATGTCTGGGGTTTAAAGTACAGTAATGCCTGGGGGGTAAAGTACAGTAATGTCTGGGGTTTTAAAGTACAGTAATGCCTTGGGGTGTAAAGTAAAATAATGATTGGGGTTTTAGTGTGCAATAATGCCTCAAGCTGCAAAGTACAATAGTGTCTGGGGTTTAAAGTACAGTAATGTCTGGGGTTTGAAGTACAGTAATGCCAGGTGGTGTAAAGTACAGTAATGTCTGGGGTTTAAAGTACAGTAATGCCTCGGGGTGTAAAGTACAATAATATCTGGGGTTTAAAGTACAGTCATACCTCGGGGTGTAAAGTACAGTCATGTCTGTGGTTTAAAGTACAGTAATGCCTCGGGTGTAAAGTACAGTAATGCCTTGGGGTGTAAAGTACAATAATGTCTGGGGTTTGAAGTGCAGTAATGTCTGGGGTTTGAAGTGCAGTAATGCCAGGTGGTGAAAAGTAAAGTAATGTCTGGGGTTTAAAGTACAGTAATGCCTGGGGGGTAAAGTACAGTAATGTCTGGGCTTTACAGTCCCGTAATGCCTCGGGGTGTAAAGTACAGTAATGCCTCGGGGTGTAAAGTAAAATAATGATTGGGGTTTTAGTGTGCAATAATGCCTCGAGGTGTAAAGTACAATAGTGTCTGGGGTTTAAAGTACAGTAATGTCTGGGGTTTAAAGTACAGTGATGCCTCGGGGTGTAAAGTACAGTAATGTCTGGGGTTTAAAGTACAGTAATGCCTCGGGGTGTAAAGTACAATAATGTCTGGGGTTTAAAGTACAGTAATGCCTGGGGGTGTAAATTACACTACAGCCTGGTGGGTGTAAAGTACAGTAATGTCTGGGGTTTAAAGTACAGTGATGCCTCGCGGTGTAAAGTACAGTAATGCCAGGTGGTGTAAGTACAGTAATGCCTCGGGGTGCAAAGTAAAATAATGTCTGGGGTTTAAAGTACAGTAATGCCTCGGGGTGTAAAGTACACTAATGTCTGGGGTTTAAAGTACAGTAATGCCTCGGGGTGTAAAGTAAAATAACGTCAGGGGTTTAAAGTACAGTAAAGCCTCAGGTGGAAAGTACAATAATGTCTGGGGTTTAAAGTACAGTAATGCCTCGGGGTGTAAAGTAAAATAATGTCTGGGGTTTAAAGTACAGTAAAGCCTCGGGTGGAAAGTGCAATAATGTTTGGGGTTGAAAGTACATTAATGCCTCGGGGTGCAAAGTACAATAATGTCTGGGGTTTAAAGTTCAGTGATGCCTCGGGGTGTAAAGTACGATAATGTCTCGGGTTTAAAATACAGTGATGCCTCGGGGTGTAAAGTACAATAATGTCTGGGGTTTAAAGTACAGTGATGCCTCGGGGTGTAAAGTACAATAATGTCTGGGGTTTAAAGTACAGTGATGCCTCGGGGTGTAAAGTACAGTAATGTCTGTGGTTTAAAGTACAGTAATGCCTCGGGGTGTAAAGTACAATAATGTCTGGGGTTTAAAGTACAGTAATGCCTGGGGGTGTAAATTACACTACAGCCTGGTGGGTGTAAAGTACAGTAATGTCTGGGGTTTAAAGTGCAGTAATGCCTCGGGGTGTAAAGTACAGTAATGTCTGGGGTTTAAAGTTCAGTGATGCCTCGCGGTGTAAAGTACAATAATGTCTGGGGTTTAAAGTAAAGTCATGCCGTGAGGTGTAAAGTACAATAATGTCTGGGGTTTTAGTGTGCAATAATGCCTCGAGGTGTAAAGTACAATAGTGTCTGGGGTTTAAAGTACAGTAATGTCTGGGGTTTAAAGTACAGTAATGCCAGGTGGTGTAAAGTACAGTAATGTCTGGGGTTTAAAGTACAGTAATGCCTCGGGGTGTAAAGTACAATAATATCTGGGGTTTAAAGAACAGTCATACCTCGGGGTGTAAAGTACAGTCATGTCTGTGGTTTAAAGTACAGTAATGCCTCGGGTGTAAAGTACAGTAATGCCTTGGGGTGTAAAGTACAATAATGTCTGGGGTTTGAAGTACAGTAATGTCTGGGGTTTAAAGTGCAGTAATGCCAGGTGGTGTAAAGTACAGTAATGTCTGGGGTTTAAAGTACAGTAATGCCAGGTGGTGTAAAGTACAGTAATGTCTGGGGTTTAAAGTACAGTGATGCCTCGGGGTGTAAAGTACAATAATGTCTGGGATTAAAGTACAGTAATGCCTCGGGGTGTAAAGTAAAATAATGTCTGGGGTTTAAAGTACAGTAATGCCTCGGGTGGAAAGTACAATAATGTTTGGGGTTTAAAGTACAGTAATGCCTCGGGGTGTAAAGTACAATAATGTCTGGGGTTTAAAGTACAGTAATGCCTGGGGGTTTAAATTACACTACAGCCTGGTGGGTGTAAAGTACAGTAATGTCTGGGGTTTAAAGTACAGTAATGTCTGGGGTTTAAAGTACAGTAATGCCAGGTGGTGTAAAGTACAGTAATGTCTGGGGTTTAAAGTACAGTAATGCCTCGGGGTGTAAAGTACAATAATATCTGGGGTTTAAAGTACAGTCATACCTCGGGGTGTAAAGTACAGTCATGTCTGTGGTTTAAAGTACAGTAATGCCTCGGGTGTAAAGTACAGTAATGCCTTGGGGTGTAAAGTACAATAATGTCTGGGGTTTGAAGTACAGTAATGTCTGGGGTTTAAAGTGCAGTAATGCCAGGTGGTGTAAAGTACAGTAATGTCTGGGGTTTAAAGTACAGTGATGCCTCGGGGTGTAAAGTACAATAATGTCTGGGATTAAAGTACAGTAATGCCTCGGGGTGTAAAGTAAAATAATGTCTGGGGTTTAAAGTACAGTAATGCCTCGGGTGGAAAGTACAATAATGTTTGGGGTTTAAAGTACAGTAATGCCTCGGGGTGTAAAGTACAATAATGTCTGGGGTTTAAAGTACAGTAATGCCTGGGGGTTTAAATTACACTACAGCCTGGTGGGTGTAAAGTACAGTAATGTCTGGGGTTTAAAGTACAGTGATGCCTCGCCGTGTAAAGTACAGTAATGCCAGGTGGTGTAAGTACAGTAATGTCTGGGGTTTAAAGTACAGTCATGCCTCGGGGTGTAAAGTAAAATAATGTCTGGGGTTTAAAGTACAGTAATGCCTCGGGGTGTAAAGTACACTAATGTCTGGGGTTTAAAGTACTATAATGCCTCGGGGTGCAAAGTAAATAATGTCTGGGGTTTAAAGTGCAGTAAAGCCTCAGGTGGAAAGTACAATAATGTCTGGGGTTTAAAGTACAGTAATGCCTCGGGGTGTAAAGTAAAATAATGTCTGGGGTTTAAAGTACAGTAAAGCCTCGGGTGGAAAGTACAATAATGTTTGGGGTTTAAAGTACAGTAATGCCTCGGGGTGTAAAGTACAATAATGTCTGGGGTTTAAAGTACAGTGATGCCTCGGGGTGTAAGGTACAATAATGTCTGGGGTTTAAAATACAGTGATGCCTCGGGGTGTAAAGTACAATAATGTCTGGGGTTTAAAGTACAGTGATGCCTCGGGGTGTAAAGTACAATAATGTCTGGGGTTTAAAGTACAGTGAGGCCTCGGGGTGAAAAGTCCAATAATGTCTGGGGTTTAAAGTACAGTAATGTCTGGGGTTTAAAGTACAGTGATGCCTCGGGGTGTAAAGTACAGTAATGTCTGTGGTTTAAAGTACAGTAATGCCTCGGGGTGTAAAGTACAATAATGTCTGGGGTTTAAAGTACAGTAATGCCTGGGGGTGTAAATTACACTACAGCCTGGTGGGTGTAAAGTACAGTAATGTCTGGGGTTTAAAGTGCAGTAATGCCTCGGGGTGTAAAGTAAAGTAATGTCTGGGGTTTAAAGTACAGTGATGCCTCGCGGTGTAAAGTACAATAATGTCTGGGGTTTAAAGTAAAGTCATGCCGTGAGGTGTAAAGTACAATAATGTCTGGGGTTTTAGTGTGCAATAATGCCTCGAGGTGTAAAGTACAATAGTGTCTGGGGTTTAAAGTACAGTAATGTCTGGGGTTTAAAGTACAGTAATGCCAGGTGGTGTAAAGTACAGTAATGTCTGGGGTTTAAAGTACAGTAATGCCTCGGGGTGTAAAGTACAATAATATCTGCGGTTTAAAGTACAGTCATACCTCGGGGTGTAAAGTACAGTCATGTCTGTGGTTTAAAGTACAGTAATGCCTCGGGTGTAAAGTACAGTAATGTCTGGGATTTAAAGTGCAGTAATGCCAGGTGGTGTAAAGTACAGTAATGTCTGGGGTTTAAAGTACAGTAATGCCAGGTGGTGTAAAGTACAGTAATGTCTGGGGTTTAAAGTACAGTGATGCCTCGGGGTGTAAAGGACAATAATGTCTGGGATTAAAGTACAGTAATGCCTCGGGGTGTAAAGTACACTAATGTCTGGGGTTTAAAGTACAGTAATGCCTCGGGGTGTAAAGTAAAATAATGTCTGGGGTTTAAAGTACAGTAATGCCTCGGGTGGAAAGTAAAATAATGTTTGGGGTTTAAAGTACAGTAATGCCTCGGGGTGTAAAGTACAATAATGTCTGGGGTTTAAAGTACAGTAATGCCTGGGGGTTTAAATTACACTACAGCCTGGTGGGTGTAAAGTACAGTAATGTCTGGGGTTTAAAGTACAGTGATGCCTCGCCGTGTAAAGTACAGTAATGCCAGGTGGTGTAAGTACAGTAATGTCTGGGGTTTAAAGTACAGTAATGCCTCGGGGTGTAAAGTAAAATAATGTCTGGGGTTTAAAGTACAGTAATGCCTCGGGGTGTAAAGTACACTAATGTCTGGGGTTTAAAGTACAGTAATGCATCGGGGTGCAAAGTAAATAATGTCTGGGGTTTAAAGTGCAGTAAAGCCTCAGGTGGAAAGTACAATAATGTCTGGGGTTTAAAGTACAGTAATGCCTCGGGGTGTAAAGTAAAATAATGTCTGGGGTTTAAAGTACAGTAAAGCCTCGGGTGTAAAGTACAATAATGTTTGGGGTTTAAAGTACAGTAATGCCTCGGGGTGTAAAGTACAATAATGTCTGGGGTTTAAAGTACAGTGATGCCTCGGGGTGTAAAGTACAATAATGTCTGGGGTTTAAAATACAGTGATGCCTCGGGGTGTAAAGTACAATAATGTCTGGGGTTTAAAGTACAGTGATGCCTCGGGGTGTAAAGTACAATAATGTCTGGGGTTTAAAGTACAGTGATGCCTCGGGGTGTAAAGTACAATAATGTCTGGGGTTTAAAGTACAGTGAGGCCTCGGGGTGAAAAGTCCAATAATGTCTGGGGTTTAAAGTAAAGTAATGTCTGGGGTTTAAAGTACAGTGATGCCTCGGGGTGTAAAGTACAGTAATGTCTGGGGTTTAAAGTACAATAATGCCTGTGGGTGTAAATTATACTACAGCCTGGTGGGTGTAAAGTACAGTAATGTCTGGGGTTTAAAGTACAGTAATGCCTCGGGGTGTAAAGTACAATAATGTCTGGGGTTTAAAGTACAGTAATGTCTGGGGTTTAAAGTACAGTAATGCCTCGGGGTGTAAAGTACAATAATGTCTGGGGTTTAAAGTACAGTAATGTCTGGGGTTTAAAGTACAGTGATGCCTCGAGGTGTAATGTTCAGTAATGTCTGGTGTTTAAAGTGCAGTAATGCCTTGCGGTGGAAAGTGCAGTAATGTCTGGGGGGTAAAGTACAGTAATGTCTGGGGTTTTAAAGTACAGTAATGCCTTGGGGTGTAAAGTAAAATAATGATTGGGGTTTTAGTGTGCAATAATGCCTCAAGCTGCAAAGTACAATAGTGTCTGGGGTTTAAAGTACAGTAATGTCTGGGGTTTGAAGTACAGTAATGCCAGGTGGTGTAAAGTACACTAATGTCTGGGGTTTAAAGTACAGTAATGCCTCGGGGTGTAAAGTAAAATAATGTCTGGGGTTTAAAGTACAGTAATGCCTCGGGGTGTAAAGTACACTAATGTCTGGGGTTTAAAGTACAGTAATGCCTCGGGGTGTAAAGTACAATAATGTCTCGGGTTTAAAGTACAGTAATGCCTCGAGGTGTAAAGTACAATAAAGTCTGGGGTTGTAAGTACAGTAATGCCTGGGGGGTAAAGTACAGTAATGTTTGGGGTTTTAAAGTGCAGTAATGCCTTGGGGTGTAAAGTAAAATAATGATTGGGGTTTTAGTGTGCAATAATGCCTCAAGGTGCAAAGTACAATAGTGTCTGGGGTTTAACGTACAGTAATGTCTGGGGTTTAAAGTACAGTAATGCCTCGGGGTGTAAAGTAAAATAATGTCTGGGGTTTAAAGTACAGTAATGCTTCGGGGTGTAAAGTACACTTATGTCTGGGGTTTAAAGTACAGTAATGCCTCGGGGTGTAAAGTAAAATAATGTCTGGGGTTTAAAGTACAGTAATGCCTCGGGGTGTAAAGTACACTAATGTCTGGGGTTTAAAGTACAGTAATGCCTCGGGGTGTAAAGTAAAATAATGTCTGGGGTTTAAAGTACAGTAAAGCCTCGGGTGGAAAGTACAATAATGTTTGGGGTTTAAAGTACAGTAATGCCTCGGGGTGTAAAGTACAATAATATCTGGGGTTTAAAGTACAGTAATGCCGATGGGTGTAAAGTCCAATAATGTCTGGGGTTTAAAGTACAGTAATGCCTAGGGGTGTAAAGTACAATAATGTCTGGGGTTTAAAGTACAGTGATGCCTCGGGGTGTAAAGTACAATAATGTCTGGGGTTTAAAGTATAGTGAGGCCTCGGGGTGAAAAGTCCAATAATGTCTGGGGTTTGAAGTACAGTAATGTCTGGGGTTTAAAGTACAATAATGTCTGGGGTTTAAAGTATAGTGAGGCCTCGGGGTGAAAAGTCCAATAATGTCTGGGGTTTAAAGTACAGTAATGCCTGGGGGTGTAAAGTACAATAATGTCTGGGGTTTAAAGTGCAGTAATGCCTCGGGGTGTAAAGTACAGTACTGTCTGGGCTTTACAGTCCCGTAATGCCTCGGGGTGTAAAGTACAGTAATGTCTGGGCTTTACAGTCCCGTAATGCCTCGGGGTGTAAAGTACAGTAATGTCTCGGGTTTAAAGTACAGTAATGCCTCGGGGTGTAAAGTACAATAATGTCTGGGGTTGAAAGTACAGTAATGCCTCGGGGCGTAAAGTACAATAATGTCTGGGGTTTAAAGTCCAGTAATGCCTCGGGGCGTAAAGTACAATAATGTCTGGGGTTTAAAGTACAGTAATGCCTCGGGGTGTAAAGTACAATAATGTCTGGGGTTTAAAGTACAGTAATGCCTCGGGGTGTAAAGTACAATAATGTCTGGGGTTTCAAGTACAGTAATGCCTCGGGGGGTAAAGTACAATAATGTCTGGGGTTTAAAGTACAGTGATGCCTCGGGGTGTAAAGTACAATAATGTCTGGGGTTTAAAGTACAGTGATGCCTCGGGGTGTAAAGTACAATAATGTCTGGGGTTTAAAGTACAGTGATGCCTCGGGGTGTAAAGTACAATAATGTCTGGGGTTTAAAGTACAGCGATGCCTCGGGGTGAAAAGTACAATAATGTCTGGGGTTTAAAGTACAGTAATGCCTCGGGGTGTAAAGTACAGTAATGTTTGGGGTTTAAAGTACAGTGATGCCTCGGGGTGTAAAGTACAATAATGTCTGGGGTTTAAAGTACAGTAATGCCTCGAGATGTAAAGTAATGTAATGTCTGGGGTGTAAAGTACAGTAATGCCTGGGGGTGTAAATTACACGACAGCCTGGTGGGTGTAAAGTACAGTAATGTCTGGGTTTTAAAGTGCAGTAATGCCTCGGGGTGTAAAGCACAGTAATGTCTGGGGTTTAAAGTACAGTAATGCCTCGAGGTGTAAAGTACAATAAAGTCTGGGGTTGTAAGTACAGTAATGCCTGGGGGGTAAAGTACAGTAATGTCTGGGGTTTTAAAGTACAGTAATGCCTTGGGGTGTGAAGTAAAATAATGATTGGGGTTTTAGTGTGCAATAATGCCTCAAGGTGCAAAGTACAATAGTGTCTGAGTTTTAACGTACAGTAATGTCTGGGGTTTAAAGTACAGTAATGCCAGGTGGTGTAAAGTACAGTAATGTCTGGGGTTTAAAGTACAGTAATGCCTCGAGGTGTAAAGTACAATTAAGTCTGGGGTTGTAAGTACAGTAATGCCTGGGGGGTAAAGTACAGTAATGTCTGGGGTTTTAAAGTACAGTAATGCCTTGGGGTGTGAAGTAAAATAATGATTGGGGTTTTAGTGTGCAATAATGCCTCAAGGTGCAAAGTACAATAGTGTCTGAGGTTTAACGTACAGTAATGTCTGGGGTTTAAAGTACAGTAATGCCAGGTGGTGTAAAGTACAGTAATGTCTGGGGTTTAAAGTACAGTAATGCCTCGGTGTGTAAAGTACACTAATGTCTGGGGTTTAAAGTACAGTAATGCCTCGGGGTGTAAAGTAAAATAATGTCTGGGGTTTAAAGTACAGTAATGCCTCGGGTGGAAAGTACAATAATGTTTGGGGTTTCAAGTACAGTCATGTCTCGGGGTGTAAAGTACAATAATATCTGGGGTTTAAAGTACAGTAATGCCTCGGGGTGTAAAGTACAGTAATGTCTGTGGTTTAAAGTACAGTAATGCCGAGGGGTGTAAAGTCCAATAATGTCTGGGGTTTAACGTACAGGAATGCCAGGGGTTTAAAGTACTGTGATGCCTCGGAGTGTAAAGTACAATAATGTCTGGGGTTTAAAGTACAGTAATGCCACGGGGTGTAAAGTACAATAATGTCTGGGGTTTAAAGTACTGTTATGCTTCGGGGTGTAAAGTACAATAATATCTGGGGTTTAAAGTACAGTAATGCCTCAGGGTGTAAAGTACAATAATGTCGAGGGTTTTAGTGTGCAATAATGCCTCGAGGTGTAAAGTACAATAATGTCTGGGGTTTAAAGTACAGTAATGCCTAGGGGTGTAAAGTACAATAATGTGTCGGGTTTTAGTGTGCAATAATGCCTCGAGGTGTAATGTTCAGTAATGTCTGGTGTTTAACGTACAGTAATGACAGGTGGTGTAAAGTACAGTAATGCCTCGGGGTGTAAAGTACAGTAATGTCTGGGCTTTACAGTCCCGTAATGCTTCGGGGTGTAAAGTACAGTAATGTCTCGGGTTTAAAGTACTGTAATGCCTCAGGGTGTAAAGTACAATAATGTCTGGGGTTTAAAGTACAGTAATGCCTCGGGGTGCAAAGTACAATAATGTCTCGGGTTTAAAGTACAGTAATGCCTCGGGGTGTAAAGTACAATAATGTCTGGGGTTTAAAGTACAGTAATGCCTCGGGGTGCAAAGTACAATAATGTCTGGGGTTTAAAGTACAGTCATGCCTCGGGGTGTAAAGTACAATAATGTCTGGGGTTTAAAGTACAGTAATGCCTCGGGGTGTAAAGTACAATAATGTCTAGGGTTTTAGTGTGCAATAATGCCTCGAGGTGTAAAGTACAATAATGTCTGGGGTTTAAAGTACAGTAATGCCTCGGGGTGTAAAGTACAGTAATGCCTCGGGCGGAAATTACAATAATGTCTGGGGTTTAAAGTACAGTAATGCCTCGGGGTGTAAAGTACAGTAATGTCTGGGGTTTAAAGTACAGTAATGCCTCTGGGTGTAAAGTACAGTAATGCCTGGGGTTTTAAAGTCCAGTGATGCCTCGTGGTGTAAAGTACAGTAATGTCTGGGGTTTAAAGTACAGTATTGCCTCGGGGTGTAAAGTACAATAATGTCTGGGGTTTAAAATACAGTGATGCCTCCGGGTGTAAAGTACAATAATGTCTGTTGTTTAAAGTACAGTAATGTCTGGAGTTTAAAGTACAGTGATGCCTCGGGGTGTAAAGTACAGTAATGTCTGGAGTTTAAAGTACAGTGATGCCTCGGGGTGTAAAGTACAGTAACGTCTGGAGTTTAAAGTACAGTGATGCCTCCGGGTGTAAAGTACAGTAATGTCTGGGGTTTAAAGTACAGTAATGCCTCGGGGTGTAAAGTACAATAATGTCTGGGGTTTAAAGTACAGTAATGCCTCGGGGTGTAAAGTACACTAATGTCTGGGGTTTAAAGTACAGTGATGCCTCGCGGTGCAAAGTACAATAATGTCTGTGGTTTAAAGTAAAGTCATGCCGTGAGGTGTAAAGTACAATAATGTCTGGGGTTGTAAGTACAGTAATGCCTCGGTGTTTTAAGTACAATAATGTCTGGGGTTTAAAGTACAGTAATGCCAGGTGGCAGGTGACAGAGGCGCAAGGGGAGAGCCAACTGTGCAACAGCCCCAACAAACAAATTTCTCTGCAGCACCTGTGGAAGAGCCTGTCACTCCAGAATTGGCCTTTATAGCCACTCCAGGCGCTGCTTCACAAACCACTGACCACCTCCAGGCGCGTATCCATTGTCTCTCGAGATAAGGAGGCCCAAAAGAAAGAAGAATGCCAGGTGGTGTAAAGTACAGTAATGTCTGGGGTTTAAAGTACAGTAATGCCTCGGGGTGTAAAGTACAATAATACCTGGGGTTTAAAGTACAGTCATACCTCGGGGTGTAAAGTACAGTCATGTCTGTGGTTTAAAGTACAGTAATGCCTAGGGGTGTAAAGTACAATAATGTCTGTGGTTTAAAGTACAGTAACGTCTGGGGTTTAAAGTACAGTAATGTCTCGGGTTTTAGTGTGCAATAATGCCTCGAGGTGTGAAGTACAATAATGTCTGGGGTTTAATGTCCAGTAATGCCAGGTGGTGTAAAATACAGTAATGTATGGGGTTTAAAGTGCAGTAATGTCTGGGGTTTAAAGTACAGTCATGCCTCGTGGTCTAAAGTTCAGTAATGTCTGGGGTTTCAAGTACAGTAATGCCTCGGGGTGTAAAGTACAATAATTTCTGGGCTGGGGCTTAAAGTACAGTAATGCCTTGGGGTGTAAAGTGCAGTAATGTCTGGGGTTTAAAGTACAGTAATGCCTCGTGGTGTAAAGTACAATAATGTCTGGGGTTTAAAGTACAGTAATGCCTCGGGGTGTAAAGTACAATAATATCTGGGGTTTAAAGTACAGTAATGCCTCGGGGTGTAAAGTACAATAATGTCGGGGGTTTAAAGTACAGTAATGCCTTGAGGTGTAAAGTACAATAATGTCTGGGGTTTAAAGTACAGTAATGTCTGGGGTTTAAAGTACAGTAATGCCTGGGGGTATAAATTACACACCAGCCTTGTGGGTGTAAAGTACAGTAATGCCTTGAGGTGTAAAGTACAATAATGTCTGGGGTTTAAAGTACAGTGATGCCTCGGGGTGTAAAGTACAGTAATGTCTGGAGTTTAAAGTACAGTAATGCCTCGGGGTTTAAAGTACAGTAATGTCTGGGGTTTAAAGTACAGTGATGCCTCGGGGTGTAAAGTACAGTAATGTCGGGGGTTTAAAGTCCCGTAATTCTTCGGGGTGTAAAGTACAGTAATGTCTGGGGTTTAAAGTACAGTAATGCCTCGGGGTGTAAAGTACAGTAATGTCTGCGGTTTAAAGTACAGTAAATGCCTTGATGTGTAAAGTACAATAATGTCTGGGGTTTAAAGTACAGTAATGCCCCGAGGTGTAAAGTACAATTATGGCTGGGGTTTAAAGTACAGTAATGCCTGGGGGTATAAATTACACTCCAGCCTTGTGGGTGAAAATACAGTAATGTCTGGGTTTTAAAGTACAGTAATGCCTCGAGGTGTAAAGTACAATAATGTCTGGGGTTTAAAGTACAGTAATGCTTCGGGGTGTAAAGTACAATAATGTCTGGGGTTTAAAGTACAGTAATGCCTCGTGGTGTAAAGTACAGTAATGTCTGGCCTGGGGCTGAAAGTACAGTAATGCCTCGGGGTTTAAAGTACAGTAATGCCTTGAGGTGGAAAGTACAATAATGTCTGGGGTGTAAAGTACAGTAATGCCTCGGGGTGTAAAGTACAGTAATGTCTGGGCTTTGCAGTCCCGTAATGCCTCGGGGTGTAAAGTACAGTAATGTCTCGGGTTTAAAGTACTGTAATGCCTCGGGGTGTAAAGTACAATAATGTCTGGGGTTTAAAGTACAGTAATGCCTCGGGGTGTAAAGTACAATAATGTCTGGGGTTTAAAGTACAGTAATGCCTCGGGGTGTAAAGTACAATAATGTCTCGGGTTTAAAGTACAGTAATGCTTCGGGGTGTAAAGTACAATAATGTCTGGGGTTTAAAGTACAGTAATGCCTCGGGCTGCAAAGTACAATAATGTCTGGGGTTTAAAGTACAGTAATGCCTCGGGGTGTAAAGTACAATAATGTCTGGGGTTTAAAGTACAGTAATGCCTCGGGGTGTAAAGTACAATAATGTCTGGGGTTTAATGTACAGTAATGCCTCTGGGTGTAAAGTACAATAATGTCTGGGGTTTAAAGTACAGTAATGCCTCGGGGTGTAAAGTACAATAATGTCTGGGGTTTAAAGTACAGTAATGCCTCGGGGTGTAAAGTACAATAATGTCTGGGGTTTAATGTACAGTAATGCCTCTGGGTGTAAAGTACAATAATGTCTGGGGTTTAAAGTACAGTAATGCCTCTGGGTGTAAAGTACAGTAATGCCTGGGGTTTTAAAGTCCAGTGATGCCTCGTGGTGTAAAGTACAGTAATGTCTGGGGTTTAAAGTACAGTATTGCCTCGGGGTGTAAAGTACAATAATGTCTGGGGTTTAAAATACAGTGATGCCTCCGGGTGTAAAGTACAATAATGTCTGTTGTTTAAAGTACAGTAATGTCTGGAGTTTAAAGTACAGTGATGCCTCGGGGTGTAAAGTACAGTAATGTCTGGAGTTTAAAGTACAGTGATGCCTCGGGGTGTAAAGTACAGTAACGTCTGGAGTTTAAAGTACAGTGATGCCTCCGGGTGTAAAGTACAGTAATGTCTGGGGTTTAAAGTACAGTAATGCCTCGGGGTGTAAAGCACAATAATGTCTGGGGTTTAAAGTACAGTAATGCCTCGGGGTGTAAAGTACACTAATGTCTGGGGTTTAAAGTACAGTGATGCCTCGCGGTGCAAAGTACAATAATGTCTGTGGTTTAAAGTAAAGTCATGCCGTGAGGTGTAAAGTACAATAATGTCTGGGGTTGTAAGTACAGTAATGCCTCGGTGTTTTAAGTACAATAATGTCTGGGGTTTAAAGTACAGTAATGCCAGGTGGCAGGTGACAGAGGCGCAAGGGGAGAGCCAACTGTGCAACAGCCCCAACAAACAAATTTCTCTGCAGCACCTGTGGAAGAGCCTGTCACTCCAGAATTGGCCTTTATAGCCACTCCAGGCGCTGCTTCACAAACCACTGACCACCTCCAGGCGCGTATCCATTGTCTCTCGAGATAAGGAGGCCCAAAAGAAAGAAGAATGCCAGGTGGTGTAAAGTACAGTAATGTCTGGGGTTTAAAGTACAGTAATGCCTCGGGGTGTAAAGTACAATAATACCTGGGGTTTAAAGTACAGTCATACCTCGTGGTGTAAAGTACAGTCATGTCTGTGGTTTAAAGTACAGTAATGCCTAGGGGTGTAAAGTACAATAATGTCTGTGGTTTAAAGTACAGTAACGTCTGGGGTTTAAAGTACAGTAATGTCTCGGGTTTTAGTGTGCAATAATGCCTCGAGGTGTGAAGTACAATAATGTCTGGGGTTTAATGTCCAGTAATGCCAGGTGGTGTAAAATACAGTAATGTATGGGGTTTAAAGTGCAGTAATGTCTGGGGTTTAAAGTACAGTCATGCCTCGTGGTCTAAAGTTCAGTAATGTCTGGGGTTTCAAGTACAGTAATGCCTCGGGGTGTAAAGTACAATAATTTCTGGGCTGGGGCTTAAAGTACAGTAATGCCTTGGGGTGTAAAGTGCAGTAATGTCTGGGGTTTAAAGTACAGTAATGCCTCGTGGTGTAAAGTACAATAATGTCTGGGGTTTAAAGTACAGTAATGCCTCGGGGTGTAAAGTACAATAATATCTGGGGTTTAAAGTACAGTAATGCCTCGGGGTGTAAAGTACAATAATGTCGGGGGTTTAAAGTACAGTAATGCCTTGAGGTGTAAAGTACAATAATGTCTGGGGTTTAAAGTACAGTAATGTCTGGGGTTTAAAGTACAATAATGTCTGGGGTATTAAAGTACAGTAATGCCTGGGGGTATAAATTACACACCAGCCTTGTGGGTGTAAAGTACAGTAATGCCTTGAGGTGTAAAGTACAATAATGTCTGGGGTTTAAAGTACAGTGATGCCTCGGGGTGTAAAGTACAGTAATGTCTGGAGTTTAAAGTACAGTAATGCCTCGGGGTTTAAAGTACAGTAATGTCTGGGGTTTAAAGTACAGTGATGCCTCGGGGTGTAAAGTACAGTAATGTCGGGGGTTTAAAGTCCCGTAATTCTTCGGGGTGTAAAGTACAGTAATGTCTGGGGTTTAAAGTACAGTAATGCCTCGGGGTGTAAAGTACAGTAATGTCTGCGGTTTAAAGTACAGTAAATGCCTTGATGTGTAAAGTACAATAATGTCTGGGGTTTAAAGTACAGTAATGCCCCGAGGTGTAAAGTACAATTATGGCTGGGGTTTAAAGTACAGTAATGCCTGGGGGTATAAATTACACTCCAGCCTTGTGGGTGAAAATACAGTAATGTCTGGGTTTTAAAGTACAGTAATGCCTCGAGGTGTAAAGTACAATAATGTCTGGGGTTTAAAGTACAGTAATGCTTCGGGGTGTAAAGTACAATAATGTCTGGGGTTTAAAGTACAGTAATGCCTCGAGGTGTAAAGTACAATAATGTCTGGGGTTTAAAGTACAGTAATGCCTCGTGGTGTAAAGTACAGTAATGTCTGGCCTGGGGCTGAAAGTACAGTAATGCCTCGGGGTTTAAAGTACAGTAATGCCTTGAGGTGGAAAGTACAATAATGTCTGGGGTGTAAAGTACAGTAATGCCTCGGGGTGTAAAGTACAGTAATGTCTGGGCTTTGCAGTCCCGTAATGCCTCGGGGTGTAAAGTACAGTAATGTCTCGGGTTTAAAGTACTGTAATGCCTCGGGGTGTAAAGTACAATAATGTCTGGGGTTTAAAGTACAGTAATGCCTGGGGGTGTAAATTACACTACAGCCTGGTGGGTGTAAAGTACAGTAATGTCTGGGGTTTAAAGTACAGTAATGCCCCGAGGTGTAAAGTACAATTATGGCTGGGGTTTAAAGTACAGTAATGCCTGGGGGTATAAATTACACTCCAGCCTTGTGGGTGTAAAGTACAGTAATGTCTGGGTTTTAAAGTACAGTAATGCCTCGAGGTGTAAAGTACAATAATGTCTGGGGTATTAAAGTACAGTAATGCCAGGTGGTGGAAAGTACAGTAATGTCTGGGGTTTAACGTACAGGAATGCCAGGGGTTTAAAGTACTGTGATGCCTCGGAGTGTAAAGTACAATAATGTCTGGGGTTTAAAGTACAGTAATGCCACGGGGTGTAAAGTACAATAATGTCTGGGGTTTAAAGTACTGTAATGCTTCGGGGTGTAAAGTACAATAATATCTGGGGTTTAAAGTACAGTAATGCCACGGGGTGTAAAGTACAATAATGTCTGGGGTTTAAAGTACTGTAATGCTTCGGGGTGTAAAGTACAATAATATCTGGGGTTTAAAGTACAGTAATGCCTCAGGGTGTAAAGTACAATAATGTCGAGGGTTTTAGTGTGCAATAATGCCTCGAGGTGTAATGTTCAGTAATGTCTGGTGTTTAACGTACAGTAATGCCAGGTGGTGTAAAGTACAGTAATGTCTGGGGTTTAAAGTGCAGTAATGCCTCGTGGTGTAAAGTACAGTAATGTCTGGCCTGGGGCTGAAAGTACAGTAATGCCTCGGGGTTTAAAGTACAGTAATGCCTTGAGGTGGAAAGTACAATAATGTCTGGGGTGTAAAGTACAGTAATGCCTCGGGGTGTAAAGTACAGTAATGTCTGGGCTTTGCAGTCCCGTAATGCCTCGGGGTGTAAAGTACAGTAATGTCTCGGGTTTAAAGTACTGTAATGCCTCGGGGTGTAAAGTACAATAATGTCTGGGGTTGAAAGTACAGTAATGCCTCGGGGTGTAAAGTACAATAATGTCTGGGGTTTAAAGTGCAGTAATGCCTCGGGGTGTAAAGTACAATAATGTCTCGGGTTTAAAGTACAGTAATGCCTCGGGGTGTAAAGTACAATAATGTCTGGGGTTTAAAGTACAGTAATGCCTCGGGGTGCAAAGTACAATAATGTCTGGGGTTTAAAGTACAGTAATGCCTCGGGGTGTAAAGTACAATAATGTCTGGGGTTTAAAGTACAGTAATGCCTCGGGGTGTAAAGTACAATAATGTCTGGGGTTTAAAGTACAGTAATGCCTCTGGGTGTAAAGTACAATAATGTCTGGGGTTTAAAGTACAGTAATGCCTCGGGGTGTAAAGTACAATAATGTCTGGGGTTTAAAGTACAGTAATGCCTCGGGGTGTAAAGTACAATAATGTCTGGGGTTTAAAGTACAGTAATACCTCGGGGTGTAAAGTACAATAATGTCTGGGGTTTAAAGTACAGTAATGCCTCGGGGTGTAAAGTACAATAATGTCTGGGGTTTAAAGTACAGTAATGCCTCGGGGTGTAAAGTACAATAATGTCTGGGGTTTAAAGTACAGTAATGCCTTGAGGTGGAAAGTACAATAATGTCTGGGGTGTAAAGTACATGCTTGGCCATGTGAGCCGCGTTGAAGATGGCAGGATCCCCAAAGACACATTGTACAGCGAGCTCGCCACTGGTATCAGACCCACCGGCCGTCCATGTCTCCGTTATAAAGACGTCTGCAAACGCGACATGAAATCGTGTGACATTGATCACAAGTCGTGGGAGTCAGTTGCCAGCATTCGCCAGAGCTGGCGGGCAGCCATAAAGACAGGGCTAAATTGTGGCGAGTCGAAGAGACTTAGTAGTTGGCAGGAAAAAAGACAGAGGCGCAAGGGGAGAGCCAACTGTGCAACAGCCCCAACAAACAAATTTCTCTGCAGCACCTGTGGAAGAGCCTGTCACTCCAGAATTGGCCTTTATAGCCACTCCAGGCGCTGCTTCACAAACCACTGACCACCTCCAGGCGCGTATCCATTGTCTCTCGAGATAAGGAGGCCCAAAAGAAAGAAAGTACAGTAATGCCTCGGGGTGTAAAGTACAGTAATGTCTGGGCTTTGCAGTCCCGTAATGCCTCGGGGTGTAAAGTACAGTAATGTCTCGGGTTTAAAGTACTGTAATGCCTCGGGGTGTAAAGTACAATAATGTCTGGGGTTTAAAGTACAGTAATGCCTCGGGGTGTAAAGTACAATAATGTCTGGGGTTTAAAGTACAGTAATGCCTCGGGGTGTAAAGTACAATAATGTCTCGGGTTTAAAGTACAGTAATGCCTCGGGGTGTAAAGTACAATAATGTCTGGGGTTTAAAGTACAGTAATGCCTCGGGGTGCAAAGTACAATAATGTCTGGGGTTTAAAGTACAGTAATGCCTCGGGGTGTAAAGTACAATAATGTCTGGGGTTTAAAGTACAGTAATGCCTCGGGGTGTAAAGTACAATAATGTCTGGGGTTTAAAGTACAGTAATGCCTCTGGGTGTAAAGTACAATAATGTCTGGGGTTTAAAGTACAGTAATGCCTCGGGGTGTAAAGTACAATAATGTCTGGGGTTTAAAGTACAGTAATGCCTCGGGGTGTAAAGTACAATAATGTCTGGGGTTTAAAGTACAGTAATACCTCGGGGTGTAAAGTACAATAATGTCTGGGGTTTAAGGTACAGTAATGCCTCGGGGTGTAAAGTACAATAATGTCTGGGGTTTAAAGTACAGTAATGCCTCGAGGTGTAAAGTACAATAATGTCTGGGGTTTCAAGTACAGTGATGCCTCGGGGTGCAAAGTACAATAATGTCTGGGGTTTAAAATACAGTGATGCCTCGGGGTGTAAAGTACAATAATGTCTGGGGTTTAAAGTACAGTAATGTCTGGAGTTTAAAGTACAGTGATGCCTCGGGGTGTAAAGTACAGTAATGTCTGGAGTTTTAAGTACAGTGATGCCTCGGGGTGTAAAGTACAGTAATGTCTGGGGTTTAAAGTACAGTAATGCCTCGGGGTGTAAAGTACAATAATGTCTGGGGTTTAAAGTACAGTAATGCCTCGGGGTGTAAAGTACACTAATGTCTGGGGTTTAAAGTACAGTGATGCCTCGCGGTGTAAAGTACAATAATGTCTGGGGTTTAAAGTAAAGTCATGCCGTGAGGTGTAAAGTACAATAATGTCTGGGGTTTAAAGTACAGTAATGCCTCGGGGTGTAAAGTACAGTAATGTCTGGGGTTTAAAGTAAAGTCATGCCGTGAGGTGTAAAGTACAATAATGTCTGGGGTTTAAAGTAAAGTCATGCCGTGAGGTGTAAAGTACAATAATGTCTGGGGTTGAAAGTAAAGTCATGCCGTGAGGTGTAAAGTACAATAATGTCTGGGGTTTAAAGTACAATAATGCCTCGGGGTGTAAAGTACAGTAATGTCTGGGGTTTAAAGTACAGTAATGCCTCGGGGTGTAAAGTACAATAATGTCTGGGGTTTAAAGTACAGTAGTGCCTTGGGGTGTAAAGTACACTAATGTCTGGGGTTTAAAGTACAGTGATGCCTCGCGGTGTAAAGTACAATAATGTCTGGGGTTTAAAGTAAAGTCATGCCGTGAGGTGTAAAGTACAATAATGTCTGGGGTTTAAAGTAAAGTCATGCCGTGAGGTGTAAAGTACAATAATGTCTGGGGTTGTAAGTACAGTAATGCCTCGGTGTTTTAAGTACAATAATGTCTGGGGTTTTAGTGTGCAATAATGCCTCGAGGTGTAAAGTACAATAAAGTCTGGGGTTGTAAGTACAGTAATGCCTGTGGGGTAAAGTACAGTACTGTCTGGGGTTTAAAGTACAGTAATGCCTAGGGGTGTAAAGTACAGTAATGTCTGGGGTTTAAAGTACAGTAATGCCTAGGGGTGTAAAGTACAGTAATGTCTGTGGTTTAAAGTACAGTAATGCCTAGGGGTATAAAGTACAATAATGTCTGTGGTTTAAAGTACAGTAATGCCTAGGGGTGTAAAGTACAGTAATGTCTGGGGTGTAAAGTAAAATAATGATTGGGGTTTTAGTGTGCAATAATGCCTCAAGGTGTGAAGTACAATAGTGTCTGGGGTTTAAAGTACAGTAATGTCTGGGGTTTAAAGTACAGTAATGCCAGGTGGTGTAAAGTACAGTAATGTCTGGGGTTTAAAGTACAGTAATGCCTAGGGGTGTAAAGTACAGTAATGTCTGGGGTTTAAAGTACAGTAATGCCTCGGGGTGTAAAGTACAATAATATCTGGGGTTTAAAGTACAGTCATACCTCGGGGTGTAAAGTACAGTCATGTCTGTGGTTTAAAGTACAGTAATGCCTGGGGGTATAAAGTACAATAATGTCTGTGGTTTAAAGTACAGTAATGCCTAGGGGTGTTAAGTACAGTAATGTCTGGGGTTTAAAGTACAGTAATGTCTGGGGTTTTAGTGTGCAATAATGCCTCGAGGTGTAAAGTACAATAAAGTCTGGGGTTGTAAGTACAGTAATGCCTGGGAGGTAAAGTACAGTAATGTCTGGGGTTTTAAAGTACAGTAATGTCTGGGGTTTTAAAGTACAGTATTGCCTTGGGGTGTAAAGTAAAATAATGATTGGGGTTTTAGTGTGCAATAATGCCTCAAGGTGTAAAGTACAATAGTGTCTGGGGTTTAAAGTACAGTAATGTCTGGGGTTTAAAGTACAGTAATGCCTCGGGGTGTAAAGTACAATAATATCTTGGGTTTAAAGTACAGTCATACCTCGGGGTGTAAAGTACAGTCATGTCTGTGGTTTAAAGTACAGTAATGCCTAGGGGTGTAAAGTACAGTAATGCCTGTGGTTTAAAGTACAGTAACGTCTGGGGTTTAAAGTACAGTAATGTCTCGGGTTTTAGTGTGCAATAATGCCTCGAGGTGTAAAGTACAATAATGTCTGGGGTTTAATGTCCAGTAATGCCAGGTGGTGTAAAATACAGTAATGTATGGGGTTTAAAGTGCAGTAATGTCTGGGGTTTAAAGTACAGTCATGCCTCGTGGTCTAAAGTTCAGTAATGTCTGGGGTTTCAAGTACAGTAATGCCTCGGGGTGTAAAGTACAATAATTTCTGGGCTGGGGCTTAAAGTACAGTAATGCCTTGGGGTGTAAAGTGCAGTAATGTCTGGGGTTTAAAGTACAGTAATGCCTCGTGGTGTAAAGTACAATAATGTCTGGGGTTTAAAGTACAGTAATGCCTCGGGGTGTAAAGTACAATAATATCTGGGGTTTAAAGTACAGTAATGCCTCGGGGTGTAAAGTACAATAATGTCGGGGGTTTAAAGTACAGTAATGCCTTGAGGTGTAAAGTACAATAATGTCTGGGGTTTAAAGTACAGTAATGTCTGGGGTTTAAAGTACAGTGATGCCACGGGGTGTAAAGAACAATTATGGCTGGGGTTTAAAGTACAGTAATACCTCGGGGTGTAAAGTACAATAATGTCTGGGGTTTAAAGTACAGTAATGCCTCGGGGCGTAAAGTACAGTAATGTCTGGGCTTTGCAGTCCCGTAATGCCTCGGGGTGTAAAGTACAGTAATGTCTCGGGTTTAAAGTACTGTAATGCCTCGGGGTGTAAAGTACAATAATGTCTGGGGTTTAAAGTACAGTAATGCCTCGGGGTGTAAAGTACAATAATGTCTGGGGTTTAAAGTACAGTAATGCCTCGGGGTGTAAAGTACAATAATGTCTCGGGTTTAAAGTACAGTAATGCTTCGGGGTGTAAAGTACAATAATGTCTGGGGTTTAAAGTACAGTAATGCCTCGGGGTGCAAAGTACAATAATGTCTGGGGTTTAAAGTACAGTAATGCCTCGGGGTGTAAAGTACAATAATGTCTGGGGTTTAAAGTACAGTAATGCCTCGGGGTGTAAAGTACAATAATGTCTGGGGTTTAAAGTACAGTAATGCCTCTGGGTGTAAAGTACAATAATGTCTGGGGTTTAAAGTACAGTAATGCCTCGGGGTGTAAAGTACAATAATGTCTGGGGTTTAAAGTACAGTAATACCTCGGGGTGTAAAGTACAATAATGTCTGGGGTTTAAAGTACAGTAATGCCTCGGGGTGTAAAGTACAATAATGTCTGGGGTTTAAAGTACAGTAATGCCTCGGGGTGTAAAGTACAATAATGTCTGGGGTTTAAAGTACAGTAATGCCTTGAGGTGGAAAGTACAATAATGTCTGGGGTGTAAAGTACATGCTTGGCCATGTGTGCCGCATGGAAGATGGCAGGATCCCCAAAGACACATTGTACAGCGAGCTCGCCACTGGTATCAGACCCACCGGCCGTCCATGTCTCCGTTATAAAGACGTCTGCAAACGCGACATGAAATCGTGTGACATTGATCACAAGTCGTGGGAGTCAGTTGCCAGCATTCGCCAGAGCTGGCGGGCAGCCATAAAGACAGGGCTAAATTGTGGCGAGTCGAAGAGACTTAGTAGTTGGCAGGAAAAAAGACAGAGGCGCAAGGGGAGAGCCAACTGTGCAACAGCCCCAACAAACAAATTTCTCTGCAGCACCTGTGGAAGAGCCTGTCACTCCAGAATTGGCCTTTATAGCCACTCCAGGCGCTGCTTCACAAACCACTGACCACCTCCAGGCGCGTATCCATTGTCTCTCGAGATAAGGAGGCCCAAAAGAAAGAAAGTACAGTAATGCCTCGGGGTGTAAAGTACAGTAATGTCTGGGCTTAGCAGTCCCGTAATGCCTCGGGGTGTAAAGTACAGTAATGTCTCGGGTTTAAAGTACTGTAATGCCTCGGGGTGTAAAGTACAATAATGTCTGGGGTTTAAAGTACAGTAATGCCTCGGGGTGTAAAGTACAATAATGTCTGGGGTTTAAAGTACAGTAATGCCTCGGGGTGTAAAGTACAATAATGTCTCGGGTTTAAAGTACAGTAATGCCTCGGGGTGTAAAGTACAATAATGTCTGGGGTTTAAAGTACAGTAATGCCTCGGGGTGCAAAGTACAATAATGTCTGGGGTTTCAAGTACAGTAATGCCTCGGGGTGTAAAGTACAATAATGTCTGGGGTTTAAAGTACAGTAATGCCTCGGGGTGTAAAGTACAATAATGTCTGGGGTATTAAAGTACAGTAATGCCTGGGGGTATAAATTACACACCAGCCTTGTGGGTGTAAAGTACAGTAATGCCTTGAGGTGTAAAGTACAATAATGTCTGGGGTTTAAAGTACAGTGATGCCTCGGGGTGTAAAGTACAGTAATGTCTGGAGTTTAAAGTACAGTAATGCCTCGGGGTTTAAAGTACAGTCATGTCTGGGGTTTAAAGTACAGTGATGCCTCGGGGTGTAAAGTACAATTATGGCTGGAGTTTAAAGTACAGTAATGCCTCGGGGTGTAAAGATCAGTAATGCCTCGGGGTTTAAAGTACAGTAATGCCTTGAGGTGTAAAGTACAATAATGTCTGGGGTTTAAAGTACAGTGATGCCTCAGGGTGTAAAGTACAGTAATGTCGGGGGTTTAAAGTCCCGTAATTCTTCGGGGTGTAAAGTACAGTAATGTCTGGGGTTTAAAGTACAGTAATGCCTCGGGGTGTAAAGTACAGTAATGTCTGGGGTTTAAAGTACAGTAAATGCCTTGATGTGTAAAGTACAATAATGTCGGGGGTTTAAAGTACAGTAATGCCTTGAGGTGTAAAGTACAATAATGTCTGGGGTTTAAAGTACAGTAATGTCTGGGGTTTAAAGTACAATAATGTCTGGGGTATTAAAGTACAGTAATGCCTGGGGGTATAAATTACACACCAGCCTTGTGGGTGTAAAGTACAGTAATGCCTTGAGGTGTAAAGTACAATAATGTCTGGGGTTTAAAGTACAGTGATGCCTCGGGGTGTAAAGTACAGTAATGTCTGGAGTTTAAAGTACAGTAATGCTTCGGGGTTTAAAGTACAGTAATGTCTGGGGTTTAAAGTACAGTGATGCCTCGGGGTGTAAAGTACAATTATGGCTGGAGTTTAAAGTACAGTAATGCCTCGGGGTGTAAAGATCAGTAATGCCTCGGGGTTTAAAGTACAGTAATGCCTTGAGGTGTAAAGTACAATAATGTCTGGGGTTTAAAGTACAGTGATGCCTCAGTGTGTAAAGTACAGTAATGTCGGGGGTTTAAAGTACAGTAATGCCTCGGGGTGTAAAGTACAATAATATCTTGGGTTTAAAGTACAGTCATACCTCGGGGTGTAAAGTACAGTCATGTCTGTGGTTTAAAGTACAGTAATGCCTAGGGGTGTAAAGTACAGTAATGTCTGTGGTTTAAAGTACAGTAACGTCTGGGGTTTAAAGTACAGTAATGTCTCGGGTTTTAGTGTGCAATAATGCCTCGAGGTGTAAAGTACAATAAAGTCTGGGGTTGTAAGTACAGTAATGCCTGGGAGGTAAAGTACAGTAATGTCTGGGGTTTTAAAGTACAGTAATGCCTTGGGGTGTAAAGTAAAATAATGATTGGGGTTTTAGTGTGCAATAATGCCTCAAGGTGTAAAGTACAATAGTGTCTGGGGTTTAAAGTACAGTAATGTCTGGGGTTTAAAGTACAGTAATGCCTCGGGGTGTAAAGTACAATAATATCTTGGGTTTAAAGTACAGTCATACCTCGGGGTGTAAAGTACAGTCATGTCTGTGGTTTAAAGTACAGTAATGCCTAGGGGTGTAAAGTACAGTAATGTCTGTGGTTTAAAGTACAGTAACGTCTGGGGTTTAAAGTACAGTAATGTCTCGGGTTTTAGTGTGCAATAATGCCTCGAGGTGTAAAGTACAATAATGTCTGGGGTTTAATGTCCAGTAATGCCAGGTGGTGTAAAATACAGTAATGTATGGGGTTTAAAGTGCAGTAATGTCTGGGGTTTAAAGTACAGTCATGCCTCGTGGTCTAAAGTTCAGTAATGTCTGGGGTTTCAAGTACAGTAATGCCTCGGGGTGTAAAGTACAGTCATGTCTGTGGTTTAAAGTACAGTAATGCCTAGGGGTGTAAAGTACAGTAATGTCTGTGGTTTAAAGTACAGTAACGTCTGGGGTTTAAAGTACAGTAATGTCTCGGGTTTTAGTGTGCAATAATGCCTCGAGGTGTAAAGTACAATAATGTCTGGGGTTTAATGTCCAGTAATGCCAGGTGGTGTAAAATACAGTAATGTATGGGGTTTAAAGTGCAGTAATGTCTGGGGTTTAAAGTACAGTCATGCCTCGTGGTCTAAAGTTCAGTAATGTCTGGGGTTTCAAGTACAGTAATGCCTCGGGGTGTAAAGTACAATAATTTCTGGGCTGGGGCTTAAAGTACAGTAATGCCTTGGGGTGTAAAGTGCAGTAATGTCTGGGGTTTAAAGTACAGTAATGCCTCGTGGTGTAAAGTACAATAATGTCTGGGGTTTAAAGTACAGTAATGCCTCGGGGTGTAAAGTACAATAATATCTGGGGTTTAAAGTACAGTAATGCCTCGGGGTGTAAAGTACAATAATGTCGGGGGTTTAAAGTACAGTAATGCCTTGAGGTGTAAAGTACAATAATGTCTGGGGTTTAAAGTACAGTAATGTCTGGGGTTTAAAGTACAGTGATGCCTCGGGGTGTAAAGTACAATTATGGCTGGGGTTTAAAGTACAGTAATACCTCGAAGTGTAAAGTACAATAATGTCTGGGGTTTAAAGTACAGTAATGCCTCGGGGCGTAAAGTACAGTAATGTCTGGGCTTTGCAGTCCCGTAATGCCTCGGGGTGTAAAGTACAGTAATGTCTCGGGTTTAAAGTACTGTAATGCCTCGGGGTGTAAAGTACAATAATGTCTGGGGTTTAAAGTACAGTAATGCCTCGGGGTGTAAAGTACAATAATGTCTGGGGTTTAAAGTACAGTAATGCCTCGGGGTGTAAAGTACAATAATGTCTCGGGTTTAAAGTACAGTAATGCTTCGGGGTGTAAAGTACAATAATGTCTGGGGTTTAAAGTACAGTAATGCCTCGGGGTGCAAAGTACAATAATGTCTGGGGTTTAAAGTACAGTAATGCCTCGGGGTGTAAAGTACAATAATGTCTGGGGTTTAAAGTACAGTAATGCCTCGGGATGTAAAGTACAATAATGTCTGGGGTTTAAAGTACAGTAATGCCTCTGGGTGTAAAGTACAATAATGTCTGGGGTTTAAAGTACAGTAATGCCTCGGGGTGTAAAGTACAATAATGTCTGGGGTTTAAAGTACAGTAATACCTCGGGGTGTAAAGTACAATAATGTCTGGGGTTTAAAGTACAGTAATGCCTCGGGGTGTAAAGTACAATAATGTCTGGGGTTTAAAGTACAGTAATGCCTCGGGGTGTAAAGTACAATAATGTCTGGGGTTTAAAGTACAGTAATGCCTTGAGGTGGAAAGTACAATAATGTCTGGGGTGTAAAGTACATGCTTGGCCATGTGAGCCGCATGGAAGATGGCAGGATCCCCAAAGACACATTGTACAGCGAGCTCGCCACTGGTATCAGACCCACCGGCCGTCCATGTCTCCGTTATAAAGACGTCTGCAAACGCGACATGAAATCGTGTGACATTGATCACAAGTCGTGGGAGTCAGTTGCCAGCATTCGCCAGAGCTGGCGGGCAGCCATAAAGACAGGGCTAAATTGTGGCGAGTCGAAGAGACTTAGTAGTTGGCAGGAAAAAAGACAGAGGCGCAAGGGGAGAGCCAACTGTGCAACAGCCCCAACAAACAAATTTCTCTGCAGCACCTGTGGAAGAGCCTGTCACTCCAGAATTGGCCTTTATAGCCACTCCAGGCGCTGCTTCACAAACCACTGACCACCTCCAGGCGCGTATCCATTGTCTCTCGAGATAAGGAGGCCCAAAAGAAAGAAAGTACAGTAATGCCTCGGGGTGTAAAGTACAGTAATGTCTGGGCTTAGCAGTCCCGTAATGCCTCGGGGTGTAAAGTACAGTAATGTCTCGGGTTTAAAGTACTGTAATGCCTCGGGGTGTAAAGTACAATAATGTCTGGGGTTTAAAGTACAGTAATGCCTCGGGGTGTAAAGTACAATAATGTCTGGGGTTTAAAGTACAGTAATGCCTCGGGGTGTAAAGTACAATAATGTCTCGGGTTTAAAGTACAGTAATGCCTCGGGGTGTAAAGTACAATAATGTCTGGGGTTTAAAGTACAGTAATGCCTCGGGGTGTAAAGATCAGTAATGCCTCGGGGTTTAAAGTACAGTAATGCCTTGAGGTGTAAAGTACAATAATGTCTGGGGTTTAAAGTACAGTGATGCCTCAGTGTGTAAAGTACAGTAATGTCGGGGGTTTAAAGTACAGTAATGCCTCGGGGTGTAAAGTACAATAATATCTTGGGTTTAAAGTACAGTCATACCTCGGGGTGTAAAGTACAGTCATGTCTGTGGTTTAAAGTACAGTAATGCCTAGGGGTGTAAAGTACAGTAATGTCTGTGGTTTAAAGTACAGTAACGTCTGGGGTTTAAAGTACAGTAATGTCTCGGGTTTTAGTGTGCAATAATGCCTCGAGGTGTAAAGTACAATAAAGTCTGGGGTTGTAAGTACAGTAATGCCTGGGAGGTAAAGTACAGTAATGTCTGGGGTTTTAAAGTACAGTAATGCCTTGGGGTGTAAAGTAAAATAATGATTGGGGTTTTAGTGTGCAATAATGCCTCAAGGTGTAAAGTACAATAGTGTCTGGGGTTTAAAGTACAGTAATGTCTGGGGTTTAAAGTACAGTAATGCCTCGGGGTGTAAAGTACAATAATATCTTGGGTTTAAAGTACAGTCATACCTCGGGGTGTAAAGTACAGTCATGTCTGTGGTTTAAAGTACAGTAATGCCTAGGGGTGTAAAGTACAGTAATGTCTGTGGTTTAAAGTACAGTAACGTCTGGGGTTTAAAGTACAGTAATGTCTCGGGTTTTAGTGTGCAATAATGCCTCGAGGTGTAAAGTACAATAATGTCTGGGGTTTAATGTCCAGTAATGCCAGGTGGTGTAAAATACAGTAATGTATGGGGTTTAAAGTGCAGTAATGTCTGGGGTTTAAAGTACAGTCATGCCTCGTGGTCTAAAGTTCAGTAATGTCTGGGGTTTCAAGTACAGTAATGCCTCGGGGTGTAAAGTACAGTCATGTCTGTGGTTTAAAGTACAGTAATGCCTAGGGGTGTAAAGTACAGTAATGTCTGTGGTTTAAAGTACAGTAACGTCTGGGGTTTAAAGTACAGTAATGTCTCGGGTTTTAGTGTGCAATAATGCCTCGAGGTGTAAAGTACAATAATGTCTGGGGTTTAATGTCCAGTAATGCCAGGTGGTGTAAAATACAGTAATGTATGGGGTTTAAAGTGCAGTAATGTCTGGGGTTTAAAGTACAGTCATGCCTCGTGGTCTAAAGTTCAGTAATGTCTGGGGTTTCAAGTACAGTAATGCCTCGGGGTGTAAAGTACAATAATTTCTGGGCTGGGGCTTAAAGTACAGTAATGCCTTGGGGTGTAAAGTGCAGTAATGTCTGGGGTTTAAAGTACAGTAATGCCTCGTGGTGTAAAGTACAATAATGTCTGGGGTTTAAAGTACAGTAATGCCTCGGGGTGTAAAGTACAATAATATCTGGGGTTTAAAGTACAGTAATGCCTCGGGGTGTAAAGTACAATAATGTCGGGGGTTTAAAGTACAGTAATGCCTTGAGGTGTAAAGTACAATAATGTCTGGGGTTTAAAGTACAGTAATGTCTGGGGTTTAAAGTACAGTGATGCCTCGGGGTGTAAAGTACAATTATGGCTGGGGTTTAAAGTACAGTAATACCTCGAAGTGTAAAGTACAATAATGTCTGGGGTTTAAAGTACAGTAATGCCTCGGGGCGTAAAGTACAGTAATGTCTGGGCTTTGCAGTCCCGTAATGCCTCGGGGTGTAAAGTACAGTAATGTCTCGGGTTTAAAGTACTGTAATGCCTCGGGGTGTAAAGTACAATAATGTCTGGGGTTTAAAGTACAGTAATGCCTCGGGGTGTAAAGTACAATAATGTCTGGGGTTTAAAGTACAGTAATGCCTCGGGGTGTAAAGTACAATAATGTCTCGGGTTTAAAGTACAGTAATGCTTCGGGGTGTAAAGTACAATAATGTCTGGGGTTTAAAGTACAGTAATGCCTCGGGGTGCAAAGTACAATAATGTCTGGGGTTTAAAGTACAGTAATGCCTCGGGGTGTAAAGTACAATAATGTCTGGGGTTTAAAGTACAGTAATGCCTCGGGATGTAAAGTACAATAATGTCTGGGGTTTAAAGTACAGTAATGCCTCTGGGTGTAAAGTACAATAATGTCTGGGGTTTAAAGTACAGTAATGCCTCGGGGTGTAAAGTACAATAATGTCTGGGGTTTAAAGTACAGTAATACCTCGGGGTGTAAAGTACAATAATGTCTGGGGTTTAAAGTACAGTAATGCCTCGGGGTGTAAAGTACAATAATGTCTGGGGTTTAAAGTACAGTAATGCCTCGGGGTGTAAAGTACAATAATGTCTGGGGTTTAAAGTACAGTAATGCCTTGAGGTGGAAAGTACAATAATGTCTGGGGTGTAAAGTACATGCTTGGCCATGTGAGCCGCATGGAAGATGGCAGGATCCCCAAAGACACATTGTACAGCGAGCTCGCCACTGGTATCAGACCCACCGGCCGTCCATGTCTCCGTTATAAAGACGTCTGCAAACGCGACATGAAATCGTGTGACATTGATCACAAGTCGTGGGAGTCAGTTGCCAGCATTCGCCAGAGCTGGCGGGCAGCCATAAAGACAGGGCTAAATTGTGGCGAGTCGAAGAGACTTAGTAGTTGGCAGGAAAAAAGACAGAGGCGCAAGGGGAGAGCCAACTGTGCAACAGCCCCAACAAACAAATTTCTCTGCAGCACCTGTGGAAGAGCCTGTCACTCCAGAATTGGCCTTTATAGCCACTCCAGGCGCTGCTTCACAAACCACTGACCACCTCCAGGCGCGTATCCATTGTCTCTCGAGATAAGGAGGCCCAAAAGAAAGAAAGTACAGTAATGCCTCGGGGTGTAAAGTACAGTAATGTCTGGGCTTAGCAGTCCCGTAATGCCTCGGGGTGTAAAGTACAGTAATGTCTCGGGTTTAAAGTACTGTAATGCCTCGGGGTGTAAAGTACAATAATGTCTGGGGTTTAAAGTACAGTAATGCCTCGGGGTGTAAAGTACAATAATGTCTGGGGTTTAAAGTACAGTAATGCCTCGGGGTGTAAAGTACAATAATGTCTCGGGTTTAAAGTACAGTAATGCCTCGGGGTGTAAAGTACAATAATGTCTGGGGTTTAAAGTACAGTAATGCCTCGGGGTGCAAAGTACAATAATGTCTGGGGTTTAAAGTACAGTAATGCCTCGGGGTGTAAAGTACAATAATGTCTGGGGTTTAAAGTACAGTAATGCCTCGGGGTGTAAAGTACAATAATGTCTGGGGTTTAAAGTACAGTAATGCCTCGGGGTGTAAAGTACAATAATGTCTGGGGTTTAAAGTACAGTAATGCCTCGGGGTGTAAAGTACAATAATGTCTGGGGTTTAAAGTACAGTAATGCCTCGGGGTGTAAAGTACAATAATGTCTGGGGTTTAAAGTACAGTAATGCCTCGGGGTGTAAAGTACAATAATGTCTGGGGTTTAAAGTACAGTAATGTTTGGGGTTTAAAGTACAATAATGTCTGGGGTATTAAAGTACAGTAATGCCTGGGGGTATAAATTACACACCAGCCTTGTGGGTGTAAAGTACAGTAATGCCTTGAGGTGTAAAGTACAATAATGTCTGGGGTTTAAAGTACAGTGATGCCTCGGGGTGTAAAGTACAGTAATGTCTGGAGTTTAAAGTACAGTAATGCCTCGGGGTTTAAAGTACAGTAATGTCTGGGGTTTAAAGTACAGTGATGCCTCGGGGTGTAAAGTACAATTATGGCTGGAGTTTAAAGTACAGTAATGCCTCGGGGTGTAAAGATCAGTAATGCCTCGGGGTTTAAAGTACAGTAATGCCTTGAGGTGTAAAGTACAATAATGTCTGGGGTTTAAAGTACAGTGATGCCTCAGGGTGTAAAGTACAGTAATGTCGGGGGTTTAAAGTCCCGTAATTCTTCGGGGTGTAAAGTACAGTAATGTCTGGGGTTTAAAGTACAGTAATGCCTCGGGGTGTAAAGTACAGTAATGTCTGCGGTTTAAAGTACAGTAAATGCCTTGATGTGTAAAGTACAATAATGTCGGGGGTTTAAAGTACAGTAATGCCTTGAGGTGTAAAGTACAATAATGTCTGGGGTTTAAAGTACAGTAATGTCTGGGGTTTAAAGTACAATAATGTCGGGGGTTTAAAGTACAGTAATGCCTTGAGGTGTAAAGTACAATAATGTCTGGGGTTTAAAGTACAGTGATGCCTCGGGGTGTAAAGTACAGTAATGTCTGGAGTTTAAAGTACAGTAATGCCTCGGGGTTTAAAGTACAGTAATGTCTGGGGTTTAAAGTACAGTGATGCCTCGGGGTGTAAAGTACAATTATGGCTGGAGTTTAAAGTACAGTAATGCCTCGGGGTGTAAAGATCAGTAATGCCTCGGGGTTTAAAGTACAGTAATGCCTTGAGGTGTAAAGTACAATAATGTCTGGGGTTTAAAGTACAGTGATGCCTCAGGGTGTAAAGTACAGTAATGTCGGGGGTTTAAAGTCCCGTAATTCTTCGGGGTGTAAAGTACAGTAATGTCTGTGGTTTAAAGTACAGTAATGCCTCGGGGTGTAAAGTACAGTAATGTCTCGGGTTTAAAGTACAGTAAATGCCTTGATGTGTAAAGTACAATAATGTCTGGGGTTTAAAGTACAGTAATGCCCCGAGGTGTAAAGTACAATTATGGCTGGGGTTTAAAGTACAGTAATGCCTGGGGGTATAAATTACACTCCAGCCTTGTGGGTGTAAAGTACAGTAATGTCTGGGTTTTAAAGTACAGTAATGCCTCGAGGTGTAAAGTACAATAATGTCTGGGTTTTAAAGTACAGTAATGCCAGGTGGTGGAAAGTACAGTAATGTCTGGGGTTTAACGTACAGGAATGCCAGGGGTTTAAAGTACTGTGATGCCTCGGAGTGTAAAGTACAATAATGTCTGGGGTTTAAAGTACAGTAATGCCACGGGGTGTAAAGTACAATAATGTCTGGGGTTTAAAGTACTGTAATGCTTCGGGGTGTAAAGTACAATAATATCTGGGGTTTAAAGTACAGTAATGCCACGGGGTGTAAAGTACAATAATGTCTGGGGTTTAAAGTACTGTAATGCTTCGGGGTGTAAAGTACAATAATATCTGGGGTTTAAAGTACAGTAATGCCTCAGGGTGTAAAGTACAATAATGTCGAGGGTTTTAGTGTGCAATAATGCCTCGAGGTGTAATGTTCAGTAATGTCTGGTGTTTAACGTACAGTAATGCCAGGTGGTGTAAAGTACAGTAATGTCTGGGGTTTAAAGTGCAGTAATGCCTCGTGGTGTAAAGTACAGTAATGTCTGGCCTGGGGCTGAAAGTACAGTAATGCCTCGGGGTTTAAAGTACAGTAATGCCTTGAGGTGGAAAGTACAATAATGTCTGGGGTGTAAAGTACAGTAATGCCTCGGGGTGTAAAGTACAGTAATGTCTGGGCTTTGCAGTCCCGTAATGCCTCGGGGTGTAAAGTACAGTAATGTCTCGGGTTTAAAGTACTGTAATGCCTCGGGGTGTAAAGTACAATAATGTCTGGGGTTTAAAGTACAGTAATGCCTCGGGGTGTAAAGTACAATAATGTCTGGGGTTTAAAGTACAGTAATGCCTCGGGGTGTAAAGTACAATAATGTCTCGGGTTTAAAGTACAGTAATGCCTCGGGGTGTAAAGTACAATAATGTCTGGGGTTTAAAGTACAGTAATGCCTCGGGGTGTAAAGTACAATAATGTCTGGGGTTTAAAGTACAGTAATGCCTCGGGGTGTAAAGTACAATAATGTCTGGGGTTTAAAGTACAGTAATGCCTCTGGGTGTAAAGTACAATAATGTCTGGGGTTTAAAGTACAGTAATGCCTCGGGGTGTAAAGTACAATAATGTCTGGGGTTTAAAGTGCAGTAATGCCTCGGGGTGTAAAGTACAATAATGTCTGGGGTTTAAAGTACAGTAATACCTCGGGGTGTAAAGTACAATAATGTCTGGGGTTTAAAGTACAGTAATGCCTCGGGGTGTAAAGTACAATAATGTCTGGGGTTTAAAGTACAGTAATGCCTCGGGGTGTAAAGTACAATAATGTCTGGGGTTTAAAGTACAGTAATGCCTTGAGGTGGAAAGTACAATAATGTCTGGGGTGTAAAGTACATGCTTGGCCATGTGAGCCGCGTTGAAGATGGCAGGATCCCCAAAGACACATTGTACAGCGAGCTCGCCACTGGTATCAGACCCACCGGCCGTCCATGTCTCCGTTATAAAGACGTCTGCAAACGCGACATGAAATCGTGTGACATTGATCACAAGTCGTGGGAGTCAGTTGCCAGCATTCGCCAGAGCTGGCGGGCAGCCATAAAGACAGGGCTAAATTGTGGCGAGTCGAAGAGACTTAGTAGTTGGCAGGAAAAAAGACAGAGGCGCAAGGGGAGAGCCAACTGTGCAACAGCCCCAACAAACAAATTTCTCTGCAGCACCTGTGGAAGAGCCTGTCACTCCAGAATTGGCCTTTATAGCCACTCCAGGCGCTGCTTCACAAACCACTGACCACCTCCAGGCGCGTATCCATTGTCTCTCGAGATAAGGAGGCCCAAAAGAAAGAAAGTACAGTAATGCCTCGGGGTGTAAAGTACAGTAATGTCTGGGGTTTAAAGTACAGTAATGCCTCGGGGTGTAAAGTACAATAATGTCTGGGGTTTAAAGTACAGTAATGCCTCTGGGTGTAAAGTACAATAATGTCTGGGGTTTAAAGTACAGTAATGCCTCGGGGTGTAAAGTACAATAATGTCTGGGGTTTAAAGTGCAGTAATGCCTCGGGGTGTAAAGTAAAATAATGTCTGGGGTTTAAAGTACAGTAATACCTCGGGGTGTAAAGTACAATAATGTCTGGGGTTTAAAGTACAGTAATGCCTCGGGGTGTAAAGTACAATAATGTCTGGGGTTTAAAGTACAGTAATGCCTCGGGGTGTAAAGTACAATAATGTCTGGGGTTTAAAGTACAGTAATGCCTTGAGGTGGAAAGTACAATAATGTCTGGGGTGTAAAGTACATGCTTGGCCATGTGAGCCGCGTTGAAGATGGCAGGATCCCCAAAGACACATTGTACAGCGAGCTCGCCACTGGTATCAGACCCACCGGCCGTCCATGTCTCCGTTATAAAGACGTCTGCAAACGCGACATGAAATCGTGTGACATTGATCACAAGTCGTGGGAGTCAGTTGCCAGCATTCGCCAGAGCTGGCGGGCAGCCATAAAGACAGGGCTAAATTGTGGCGAGTCGAAGAGACTTAGTAGTTGGCAGGAAAAAAGACAGAGGCGCAAGGGGAGAGCCAACTGTGCAACAGCCCCAACAAACAAATTTCTCTGCAGCACCTGTGGAAGAGCCTGTCACTCCAGAATTGGCCTTTATAGCCACTCCAGGCGCTGCTTCACAAACCACTGACCACCTCCAGGCGCGTATCCATTGTCTCTCGAGATAAGGAGGCCCAAAAGAAAGAAAGTACAGTAATGCCTCGGGGTGTAAAGTACAGTAATGTCTGGGCTTTGCAGTCCCGTAATGCCTCGGGGTGTAAAGTACAGTAATGTCTCGGGTTTAAAGTACTGTAATGCCTCGGGGTGTAAAGTACAATAATGTCTGGGGTTTAAAGTACAGTAATGCCTCGGGGTGTAAAGTACAATAATGTCTGGGGTTTAAAGTACAGTAATGCCTCGGGGTGTAAAGTACAATAATGTCTCGGGTTTAAAGTACAGTAATGCCTCGGGGTGTAAAGTACAATAATGTCTGGGGTTTAAAGTACAGTAATGCCTCGGGGTGCAAAGTACAATAATGTCTGGGGTTTAAAGTACAGTAATGCCTCGGGGTGTAAAGTACAATAATGTCTGGGGTTTAAAGTACAGTAATGCCTCGGGGTGTAAAGTACAATAATGTCTGGGGTTTAAAGTACAGTAATGCCTCTGGGTGTAAAGTACAATAATGTCTGGGGTTTAAAGTACAGTAATGCCTCGGGGTGTAAAGTACAATAATGTCTGGGGTTTAAAGTACAGTAATGCCTCGGGGTGTAAAGTACAATAATGTCTGGGGTTTAAAGTACAGTAATACCTCGGGGTGTAAAGTACAATAATGTCTGGGGTTTAAAGTACAGTAATGCCTCGGGGTGTAAAGTACAATAATGTCTGGGGTTTAAAGTACAGTAATGCCTCGAGGTGTAAAGTACAATAATGTCTGGGGTTTCAAGTACAGTGATGCCTCGGGGTGCAAAGTACAATAATGTCTGGGGTTTAAAATACAGTGATGCCTCGGGGTGTAAAGTACAATAATGTCTGGGGTTTAAAGTACAGTAATGTCTGGAGTTTAAAGTACAGTGATGCCTCGGGGTGTAAAGTACAGTAATGTCTGGAGTTTTAAGTACAGTGATGCCTCGGGGTGTAAAGTACAGTAATGTCTGGGGTTTAAAGTACAGTAATGCCTCGGGGTGTAAAGTACAATAATGTCTGGGGTTTAAAGTACTGTAATGCCTCGGGGTGTAAAGTACACTAATGTCTGGGGTTTAAAGTACAGTGATGCCTCGCGGTGTAAAGTACAATAATGTCTGGGGTTTAAAGTAAAGTCATGCCGTGAGGTGTAAAGTACAATAATGTCTGGGGTTTAAAGTACAGTAATGCCTCGGGGTGTAAAGTACAGTAATGTCTGGGGTTTAAAGTAAAGTCATGCCGTGAGGTGTAAAGTACAATAATGTCTGGGGTTTAAAGTAAAGTCATGCCGTGAGGTGTAAAGTACAATAATGTCTGGGGTTTAAAGTAAAGTCATGCCGTGAGGTGTAAAGTACAATAATGTCTGGGGTTTAAAGTACAGTAATGCCTCGGGGTGTAAAGTACAGTAATGTCTGGGGTTTAAAGTAAAGTCATGCCGTGAGGTGTAAAGTACAATAATGTCTGGGGTTGAAAGTAAAGTCATGCCGTGAGGTGTAAAGTACAATAATGTCTGGGGTTTAAAGTACAATAATGCCTCGGGGTGTAAAGTACAGTAATGTCTGGGGTTTAAAGTACAGTAATGCCTCGGGGTGTAAAGTACAATAATGTCTGGGGTTTAAAGTACAGTGATGCCTCGCGGTGTAAAGTACAATAATGTCTGGGGTTTAAAGTAAAGTCATGCCGTGTGGTGTAAAGTACAATAATGTCTGGGGTTTAAAGTAAAGTCATGCCGTGAGGTGTAAAGTACAATAATGTCTGGGGTTGTAAGTACAGTAATGCCTCGGTGTTTTAAGTACAATAATGTCTGGGGTTTTAGTGTGCAATAATGCCTCGAGGTGTAAAGTACAATAAAGTCTGGGGTTGTAAGTACAGTAATGCCTGTGGGGTAAAGTACAGTACTGTCTGGGGTTTAAAGTACAGTAATGCCTAGGGGTGTAAAGTACAGTAATGTCTGTGGTTTAAAGTACAGTAATGCCTAGGGGTATAAAGTACAATAATGTCTGTGGTTTAAAGTACAGTAATGCCTAGGGGTGTAAAGTACAGTAATGTCTGGGGTTTAAAGTACAGTAATGCCTAGGGGTGTAAAGTACAGTAATGTCTGGGGTTTAAAGTAAAATAATGATTGGGGTTTTAGTGTGCAATAATGCCTCAAGGTGTAAAGTACAATAGTGTCTGGGGTTTAAAGTACAGTAATGTCTGGGGTTTAAAGTACAGTAATGCCAGGTGGTGTAAAGTACAGTAATGTCTGGGGTTTAAAGTACAGTAATGCCTAGGGGTGTAAAGTACAGTAATGTCTGGAGTTTTAAGTACAGTGATGCCTCGGGGTGTAAAGTACAGTAATGTCTGGGGTTTAAAGTACAGTAATGCCTCGGGGTGTAATGTACAATAATGTCTGGGGTTTAAAGTACAGTAATGCCTCGGGGTGTAAAGTACACTAATGTCTGGGGTTTAAAGTACAGTGATGCCTCGCGGTGTAAAGTACAATAATGTCTGGGGTTTAAAGTAAAGTCATGCCGTGAGGTGTAAAGTACAATAATGTCTGGGGTTTAAAGTACAGTAATGCCTCGGGGTGTAAAGTACAGTCATGTCTGGGGTTTAAAGTAAAGTCATGCCGTGAGGTGTAAAGTACAATAATGTCTGGGGTTTAAAGTAAAGTCATGCCGTGAGGTGTAAAGTACAATAATGTCTGGGGTTTAAAGTAAAGTCATGCCGTGAGGTGTAAAGTACAATAATGTCTGGGGTTTAAAGTACAGTAATGCCTCGGGGTGTAAAGTACAGTAATGTCTGGGGTTTAAAGTAAAGTCATGCCGTGAGGTGTAAAGTACAATAATGTCTGGGGTTGAAAGTAAAGTCATGCCGTGAGGTGTAAAGTACAATAATGTCTGGGGTTTAAAGTACAATAATGCCTCGGGGTGTAAAGTACAGTAATGTCTGGGGTTTAAAGTACAGTAATGCCTCGGGGTGTAAAGTACAATAATGTCTGGGGTTTAAAGTACAGTGATGCCTCGCGGTGTAAAGTACAATAATGTCTGGGGTTTAAAGTAAAGTCATGCCGTGAGGTGTAAAGTACAATAATGTCTGGGGTTTAAAGTAAAGTCATGCCGTGAGGTGTAAAGTACAATAATGTCTGGGGTTGTAAGTACAGTAATGCCTCGGTGTTTTAAGTACAATAATGTCTGGGGTTTTAGTGTGCAATAATGCCTCGAGGTGTAAAGTACAATCAAGTCTGGGGTTGTAAGTACAGTAATGCCTGTGGGGTAAAGTACAGTACTGTCTGGGGTTTAAAGTACAGTAATGCCTAGGGGTGTAAAGTACAGTAATGTCTGTGGTTTAAAGTACAGTAATGCCTAGGGGTATAAAGTACAATAATGTCTGTGGTTTAAAGTACAGTAATGCCTAGGGGTGTAAAGTACAGTAATGTCTGGGGTTTAAAGTACAGTAATGCCTAGGGGTGTAAAGTACAGTAATGTCTGGGGTTTAAAGTAAAATAATGATTGGGGTTTTAGTGTGCAATAATGCCTCAAGGTGTAAAGTACAATAGTGTCTGGGGTTTAAAGTACAGTAATGTCTGGGGTTTAAAGTACAGTAATGCCAGGTGGTGTAAAGTACAGTAATGTCTGGGGTTTAAAGTACAGTAATGCCTAGGGGTGTAAAGTACAGTAATGTCTGGGGTTTAAAGTACAGTAATGCCTCGGGGTGTAAAGTACAATAATATCTGGGGTTTAAAGTACAGTCATACCTCGGGGTGTAAAGTACAATAATGTCTGGGGTTTAAAGTACAGTAATGCCAGGGTGTATAAAGTACAATAATGTCTGTGGTTTAAAGTACAGTAATGCCTAGGGGTGTAAAGTACAGTAATGTCTGGGGTTTAAAGTACAGTAATGTCTGGGGTTTTAGTGTGCAATAATGCCTCGAGGTGTAAAGTACAATAAAGTCTGGGGTTGTAAGTACAGTAATGCCTGGGAGGTAAAGTACAGTAATGTCTGGGGTTTTAAAGTACAGTAATGCCTTGGGGTGTAAAGTAAAATAATGATTGGGGTTTTAGTGTGCAATAATGCCTCAAGGTGTAAAGTACAATAGTGTCTGGGGTTTAAAGTACAGTAATGTCTGGGGTTTAAAGTACAGTAATGCCTCGGGGTGTAAAGTACAATAATATCTTGGGTTTAAAGTACAGTCATACCTCGGGGTGTAAAGTACAGTCATGTCTGTGGTTTAAAGTACAGTAATGCCTAGGGGTGTAAAGTACAGTAATGTCTGTGGTTTAAAGTACAGTAACGTCTGGGGTTTAAAGTACAGTAATGTCTCGGGTTTTAGTGTGCAATAATGCCTCGAGGTGTAAAGTACAATAATGTCTGGGGTTTAATGTCCAGTAATGCCAGGTGGTGTAAAATACAGTAATGTATGGGGTTTAAAGTGCAGTAATGTCTGGGGTTTAAAGTACAGTCATGCCTCGTGGTCTAAAGTTCAGTAATGTCTGGGGTTTCAAGTACAGTAATGCCTCGGGGTGTAAAGTACAATAATTTCTGGGCTGGGGCTTAAAGTACAGTAATGCCTTGGGGTGTAAAGTGCAGTAATGTCTGGGGTTTAAAGTACAGTAATGCCTCGTGGTGTAAAGTACAATAATGTCTGGGGTTTAAAGTACAGTAATGCCTAGGGGTGTAAAGTACAGTAATGTCTGGGGTTTAAAGTACAGTAATGCCTAGGGGTGTAAAGTACAGTAATGTCTGGGGTTTAAAGTAAAATAATGATTGGGGTTTTAGTGTGCAATAATGCCTCAAGGTGTAAAGTACAATAGTGTCTGGGGTTTAAAGTACAGTAATGTCTGGGGTTTAAAGTACAGTAATGCCAGGTGGTGTAAAGTACAGTAATGTCTGGGGTTTAAAGTACAGTAATGCCTAGGGGTGTAAAGTACAGTAATGTCTGGGGTTTAAAGTACAGTAATGCCTCGGGGTGTAAAGTACAATAATATCTGGGGTTTAAAGTACAGTCATACCTCGGGGTGTAAAGTACAATAATGTCTGGGGTTTAAAGTACAGTAATGCCAGGGTGTATAAAGTACAATAATGTCTGTGGTTTAAAGTACAGTAATGCCTAGGGGTGTAAAGTACAGTAATGTCTGGGGTTTAAAGTACAGTAATGTCTGGGGTTTTAGTGTGCAATAATGCCTCGAGGTGTAAAGTACAATAAAGTCTGGGGTTGTAAGTACAGTAATGCCTGGGAGGTAAAGTACAGTAATGTCTGGGGTTTTAAAGTACAGTAATGCCTTGGGGTGTAAAGTAAAATAATGATTGGGGTTTTAGTGTGCAATAATGCCTCAAGGTGTAAAGTACAATAGTGTCTGGGGTTTAAAGTACAGTAATGTCTGGGGTTTAAAGTACAGTAATGCCTCGGGGTGTAAAGTACAATAATATCTTGGGTTTAAAGTACAGTCATACCTCGGGGTGTAAAGTACAGTCATGTCTGTGGTTTAAAGTACAGTAATGCCTAGGGGTGTAAAGTACAGTAATGTCTGTGGTTTAAAGTACAGTAACGTCTGGGGTTTAAAGTACAGTAATGTCTCGGGTTTTAGTGTGCAATAATGCCTCGAGGTGTAAAGTACAATAATGTCTGGGGTTTAATGTCCAGTAATGCCAGGTGGTGTAAAATACAGTAATGTATGGGGTTTAAAGTGCAGTAATGTCTGGGGTTTAAAGTACAGTCATGCCTCGTGGTCTAAAGTTCAGTAATGTCTGGGGTTTCAAGTACAGTAATGCCTCGGGGTGTAAAGTACAATAATTTCTGGGCTGGGGCTTAAAGTACAGTAATGCCTTGGGGTGTAAAGTGCAGTAATGTCTGGGGTTTAAAGTACAGTAATGCCTCGTGGTGTAAAGTACAATAATGTCTGGGGTTTAAAGTACAGTAATGCCTCGGGGTGTAAAGTACAATAATATCTGGGGTTTAAAGTACAGTAATGCCTTGAGGTGTAAAGTACAATAATGTCTGGGGTTTAAAGTACAGTAATGTCTGGGGTTTAAAGTACAGTGATGCCTCGGGGTGTAAAGTACAATTATGGCTGGGGTTTAAAGTACAGTAATGTCTGGGGTTTAAAGTACAATAATGTCTGGGGTATTAAAGTACAGTAATGCCTGGGGGTATAAATTACACACCAGCCTTGTGGGTGTAAAGTACAGTAATGCCTTGAGGTGTAAAGTACAATAATGTCTGGGGTTTAAAGTACAGTAATGCCTGGGGGTATAAATTACACACCAGCCTTGTGGGTGTAAAGTACAGTAATGCCTTGAGGTGTAAAGTACAATAATGTCTGGGGTTTAAAGCACTGTGATGCCTCGGGGTGTAAAGTACAGTAATGTCTGGAGTTTAAAGTACAGTAATGCCTCGGGGTTTAAAGTACAGTAATGTCTGGGGTTTAAAGTACAGTGATGCCTCGGGGTGTAAAGTACAATTATGGCTGGAGTTTAAAGTACAGTAATGCCTCGGGGTGTAAAGATCAGTAATGCCTCGGGGTTTAAAGTACAGTAATGCCTTGAGGTGTAAAGTACAATAATGTCTGGGGTTTAAAGTACAGTGATGCCTCAGGGTGTAAAGTACAGTAATGTCGGGGGTTTAAAGTCCCGTAATTCTTCGGGGTGTAAAGTACAGTAATGTCTGGGGTTTAAAGTACAGTAATGCCTCGGGGTGTAAAGTACAGTAATGTCTGGGGTTTAAAGTACAGTAAATGCCTTGATGTGTAAAGTACAGTAATGTCTGGGTTTTAAAGTACAGTAATGCCTCGAGGTGTAAAGTACAATAATGTCTGGGGTATTAAAGTACAGTAATGCCAGGTGGTGGAAAGTACAGTAATGTCTGGGGTTTAACGTACAGGAATGCCAGGGGTTTAAAGTACTGTGATGCCTCGGAGTGTAAAGTACAATAATGTCTGGGGTTTAAAGTACTGTAATGCTTCGGGGTGTAAAGTACAATAATATCTGGGGTTTAAAGTACAGTAATGCCACGGGGTGTAAAGTACAATAATGTCTGGGGTTTAAAGTACTGTAATGCTTCGGGGTGTAAAGTACAATAATATCTGGGGTTTAAAGTACAGTAATGCCTCAGGGTGTAAAGTACAATAATGTCGAGGGTTTTAGTGTGCAATAATGCCTCGAGGTGTAATGTTCAGTAATGTCTGGTGTTTAACGTACAGTAATGCCAGGTGGTGTAAAGTACAGTAATGTCTGGGGTTTAAAGTGCAGTAATGCCTCGTGGTGTAAAGTACAGTAATGTCTGGCCTGGGGCTGAAAGTACAGTAATGCCTCGGGGTTTAAAGTACAGTAATGCCTTGAGGTGGAAAGTACAATAATGTCTGGGGTGTAAAGTACAGTAATGCCTCGGGGTGTAAAGTACAGTAATGTCTGGGCTTTGCAGTCCCGTAATGCCTCGGGGTGTAAAGTACAGTAATGTCTCGGGTTTAAAGTACTGTAAAATCTCCGATCCTGCTGTCTTCACAGTCCAGAGTGTCTGCAGCCACGGCATGCGGTAAGTCCATTGAGGTGAAGAAGGAACAGCGGGACCCGAGAGAAGTCCTGTGAAAAGGTGCCCCGAACACCCAAAACATCCACGAACGGCCCCCCCGGCCGCAACTTCAAAGCGCCCGTGGGAGATGGCTCGGAGAGCATCTGCAGCGCACTGTCGGCAATGCTGCATGCCTTTATTTAAACCACTGCAAAAAAAAAAAACCCTTAGCAAATGTAATCACCTCTAAGTCTGCCAAATGCTGCTTCACCTCCCGAAGGACGTGGATGAGCTTTCCGGACGTCGATGGTGGGCACTGAGGAAATGGCTTATTACCTGCACCAGATTCCACCCCCCCTCCCCCCCACTTTACCCCCCTTCCACCCCCCCCCACCCCCGTCCCCTTCCCTGCTCCACCCTCTCAGCTCACCCCCTCACAACCCCGTCCCAACCCGCCCCCCCCTCGCACCATCTTCACCCCGCACCCACTTCCCCTGCCCCTTGCATCCCCTCCTCCCACCGGCACCATCCTACACCTGTGTAGGGGCCCCAACAACCCCACTGCCTTGTGGGCGTCTCGGGAGAGACCAAGGCTAAGGGAGTAAACCCTAACAGAAAATCCGGAGCGGAACCCCGTAGGCGGTCATGTGTCACCTTTGGCATGTTTCCGGCAGTTCCTGCAGCCATACTGGTGCCAAACGTCGTGTCCTGCACTCCTTTGGACCCCACCAGAAAGGCCGAGAGGGGGGTTTTGACGACTGGGCAACTCTCAACCTCCATAAATTTGCCCAGGCATGCGCCATGGAGAGGTCACTCCATAGTTGCCTCACAGCGACTAAAACAACACGGAAGGCAGCAGTTACGGGTTATAAGTCCAGATAAATTGGCGTAGAAACTGGGCGCCACGGGTTGCCTTTGTCGGTGGGAGAGGTCATTGCACCTCACTGGACAGCTACCGCCCGCCTCAAACCGGGCAGCCCCCGGTCAATAAGGTTCTGTCCCACCACAGTCTGCCTGCTTCAATGGGTGCTTGGAGCTCAGGGTCATTGCCCGAAAGGTGGACTGATACACCGCACCAAACAACATGAAAAAAGGAAAGAAGGTACCAGCCCTTCGCTTTGCAAGCTGGAACGTCAGAACTATGTGTCCTGGCCTGTCGGAAGACCTTACACAAATCAACGATTCTCGGAAGACCGCCATCATTAACAACGAGCTCAGTAGATTCAATGTGGACATTGCAGCACTTCAGGAGACTCGCCTCCCCGCGAGTGGCTCTCTAGCAGAGCAAGACTACACCTTCTTCTGGCAGGGCAGGGATCCTGAAGAACCAAGACAGCATGGAGTGGGCTTCGCCATCAGAAACTCCTTGCTCAGCATGATAGAGCCTCCCTCAAATGGCTCGGAACGCATACTGTCCATCCGACTGCTCACCACCTCTGGTCCAGTACACCTACTCAGCATCTATGCTCCAACACTCTGTTCCGCACCTGAAGCTAAAGACCAGTTCTATGAACAACTCCATAACATCATTAGCAGCATCCCCAACACCGAACACCTATTCCTGCTGGGGGACTTTAATGCCAGGGTTGGGGCCGACCATGACTCATGGCCCTCCTGCCTTGGGCGCTATGGCGTTGGAAGGATGAATGAGAACGGGCAGAGACTGCTTGAGTTGTGTACCTATCATAACCTCTGCATCACCAACTCGTTCTTTCACACTAAACCCTGTCACCAGGTTTCATGGAGGCACCCAAGATCACGTCGTTGGCACCAGCTAGACCTCATTGTCACAAGGCGAGCCGCCTTAAACAGTGTTCAAATCACACGCAGCTTCCACAGTGCGGACTGCGACACCGACCACTCCCTGGTGTGCAGCAAGGTTAGACTCAGACCAAAGAAGTTGCATCATTCCAAGCAGAAGGGCCACCCGCGCATCAACACGAGCAGAATTTCTCACCCACAGCTGTTACAAAAATTTCTAAATTCACTTGTAACAGCCCTTCTAAACACTCCCACAGGGGATGCTGAGACCAAGTGGGCCCACATCAGAGACGCCATCTATGAGTCAGCTTTGACCACCTACGGCAAAAGTGCGAAGAGAAATGCAGACTGGTTTCAATCTCATAATGAAGAGCTGGAACCTGCCATAGCCGCTAAGCGCATTGCACTTTTGAACTACAAGAAAGCCCCCAGCGATTTAACATCCGCAGCACTTAAAGCAGCCAGAAGTACTGCACAAAGAACAGCTAGGCGTTGCGCAAACGACTACTGGCAACACCTATGCAGTCATATTCAGCTGGCCTCAGACACCGGAAACATCAGAGGAATGTATGATGGCATGAAGAGAGCTCTTGGGCCAACCATCAAGAAGATCACCCCCCTCAAATCTAAATCGGGGGACATAATCACTGACCAACGCAAACAGATGGACCGCTGGGTTGAGCACTACCTAGAACTGTACTCCAGGGAGAATGCTGTCACTGAGACTGCCCTCAATGCAGCCCAGCCTCTACCAGTCATGGATGAGCTGGACATACAGCCAACCAAATCGGAACTCAGTGATGCCATTGATTCCCTAGCCAGCGGAAAAGCCCCTGGGAAGGACAGCATTACCCCTGAAATAATCAAGAGTGCCAAGCCTGCTATACTCTCAGCACTACATGAACTGCTATGCCTGTGCTGGGACGAGGGAGCAGTACCCCAGGACATGCGCGATGCCAACATCATCACCCTCTATAAAAACAAAGGTGACCGCGGTGACTGCAACAACTACTGTGGAATCTCCCTGCTCAGCATAGTGGGGAAAGTCTTTGCTCGAGTCGCTCTGAACAGGCTCCAGAAGCTGGCCGAGCGCGTCTACCCTGAGGCACAGTGTGGCTTTCGTGCAGAGAGATCGACTATTGACATGCTGTTCTCCCTTCGTCAGATACAGGAGAAATGCCGTGAACAACAGATGCCCCTCTACATTGCTTTCATTGATCTCACCAAAGCCTTTGACCTCGTCAGCAGACGTGGTCTCTTCAGACTACTAGAAAAGATCGGATGTCCACCAAAGCTACTAAGTATCATCACCTCATTCCATGACAATATGAAAGGCACAATTCAACATGGTGGCTCCTCATCAGAGCCCTTTCCTATCCTGAGTGGTGTGAAACAGGGCTGTGTTCTCGCACCCACACTTTTTGGGATTTTCTTCTCCCTGCTGCTTTCACATGCGTTCAAATCCTCTGAAGAAGGAATTTTCCTCCACACAAGATCAGGGGGCAGGTTGTTCAACCTTGCCCGTCTAAGAGCGAAGTCCAAAGTACGGAAAGTCCTCATCAGAGAACTCCTCTTTGCTGACGATGCTGCTTTAACATCTCACACTGAAGAATGCCTGCAGAGTCTCATCAACAGGTTTGCGTCTGCCTGCAATGAATTTGGCCTAACCATCAGCCTCAAGAAAACAAACATCATGGGGCAGGATGTCAGAAATGCTCCATCCATCAATATTGGCGACCACGCTCTGGAAGTGGTTCAAGAGTTCACCGACCGAGGCTCAACTATCACCAGTAATCTGTCTCTAGATGCAGAAATCAACAAGCGCATGGGTAAGGCTTCCACTGCTATGTTCAGACTGGCCAAGAGAGTGTGGGAAAATGGCGCACTGACACAGAACACAAAAGTCCGAGTGTATCAGGCCTGTGTCCTCAGTACCTTGCTCTACGGCAGCGAGGCCTGGACAACGTATGCCAGCCAAGAGCGACGTCTCAATTCATTCCATCTTCGCTGCCTTCGGAGAATACTTGGCATCAGGTGGCAGGACTATATCTCCAACACAGAAGTCCTTGAAGCGGCCAACATCCCCAGCTTATACACACTACTGAGTCAGCGGCGCTTGAGATGGCTTGGCCATGTGAGCCGCATGGAAGATGGCAGGATCCCCAAAGACACATTGTACAGCGAGCTCGCCACTGGTATCAGACCCACCGGCCGTCCATGTCTCCGTTATAAAGACGTCTGCAAACGCGACATGAAATCGTGTGACATTGATCACAAGTCGTGGGAGTCAGTTGCCAGCATTCGCCAGAGCTGGCGGGCAGCCATAAAGACAGGGCTAAATTGTGGCGAGTCGAAGAGACTTAGTAGTTGGCAGGAAAAAAGACAGAGGCGCAAGGGGAGAGCCAACTGTGCAACAGCCCCAACAAACAAATTTCTCTGCAGCACCTGTGGAAGAGCCTGTTACTCCAGAATTGGCCTTTATAGCCACTCCAGGCGCTGCTTCACAAACCACTGACCACCTCCAGGCGCGTATCCATTGTCTCTCGAGATAAGGAGGCCCAAAAGAATGCCTCGGGGTGTAAAGTACAATAATGTCTGGGGTTTAAAGTACAGTAATGCCTCGGGGTGTAAAGTACAATAATGTCTGGGGTTTAAAGTACAGTAATGCCTCGGGGTGTAAAGTACAATAATGTCTCGGGTTTAAAGTACAGTAATGCCTCGGGGTGTAAAGTACAATAATGTCTGGGGTTTAAAGTACAGTAATGCCTCGGGGTGCAAAGTACAATAATGTCTGGGGTTTAAAGTACAGTAATGCCTCGGGGTGTAAAGTACAATAATGTCTGGGGTTTAAAGTACAGTAATGCCTCGGGGTGTAAAGTACAATAATGTCTGGGGTTTAAAGTACAGTAATGCCTTTGGGTGTAAAGTACAATAATGTCTGGGGTTTAAAGTACAGTAATGCCTCGGGGTGTAAAGTACAATAATGTCTGGGGTTTAAAGTACAGTAATGCCTCGGGGTGTGAAGTACAATAATGTCTGGGGTTTAAAGTACAGTAATACCTCGGGGTGTAAAGTACAATAATGTCTGGGGTTTAAAGTACAGTAATGCCTCGGGGTGTAAAGTACAATAATGTCTGGGGTTTAAAGTACAGTAATGCCTCGGGGTGTAAAGTACAATAATGTCTGGGGTTTCAAGTACAGTGATGCCTCGGGGTGCAAAGTACAATAATGTCTGGGGTTTAAAATACAGTGATGCCTCGGGGTGTAAAGTACAATAATGTCTGGGGTTTAAAGTACAGTAATGTCTGGAGTTTAAAGTACAGTCATGCCTCGGGGTGTAAAGTACAGTAATGTCTGGAGTTTTAAGTACAGTGATGCCTCGGGGTGTAAAGTACAGTAATGTCTGGGGTTTAAAGTACAGTAATGCCTCGGGGTGTAAAGTACAATAATGTCTGGGGTTTAAAGTACAGTAATGCCTCGGGGTGTAAAGTACACTAATGTCTGGGGTTTAAAGTACAGTGATGCCTCGTGGTGTAAAGTACAATAATGTCTGGGGTTTAAAGTAAAGTCATGTTGTGAGGTGTAAAGTACAATAATGTCTGGGGTTTAAAGTACAGTAATGCCTCGGGGTGTAAAGTACAGTAATGTCTGGGGTTTAAAGTAAAGTCATGCCGTGAGGTGTAAAGTACAATAATGTCTGGGGTTTAAAGTAAAGTCATGCCGTGAGGTGTAAAGTACAATAATGTCTGGGGTTTAAAGTAAAGTCATGCCGTGAGGTGTAAAGTACAATAATGTCTGGGGTTTAAAGTACAGTAATGCCTCGGGGTGTAAAGTACAGTAATGTCTGGGGTTTAAAGTACAGTAATGCCTCGGGGTGTAAAGTACAATAATGTCTGGGGTTTAAAGTACAGTAGTGCCTTGGGGTGTAAAGTACACTAATGTCTGGGGTTTAAAGTACAGTGATGCCTCGCGGTGTAAAGTACAATAATGTCTGGGGTTTAAAGTAAAGTCATGCCGTGAGGTGTAAAGTACAATAATGTCTGGGGTTTAAAGTAAAGTCATGCCGTGAGGTGTAAAGTACAATAATGTCTGGGGTTGTAAGTACAGTAATGCCTCGGTGTTTTAAGTACAATAATGTCTGGGGTTTTAGTGTGCAATAATGCCTCGAGGTGTAAAGTACAATAAAGTCTGGGGTTGTAAGTACAGTAATGCCTGTGGGGTAAAGTACAGTAATGTCTGGGGTTTAAAGTACAGTAATGCCTAGGGGTGTAAAGTACAGTAATGTCTGGGGTTTAAAGTACAGTAATGCCTAGGGGTATAAAGTACAATAATGTCTGTGGTTTAAAGTACAGTAATGCCTAGGGGTGTAAAGTACAGTAATGTCTGGGGTTTAAAGTAAAATAATGATTGGGGTTTTAGTGTGCAATAATGCCTCAAGGTGTAAAGTACAATAGTGTCTGGGGTTTAAAGTACAGTAATGTCTGGGGTTTAAAGTACAGTAATGCCAGGTGGTGTAAAGTACAGTAATGTCTGGGGTTTAAAGTACAGTAATGCCTAGGGGTGTAAAGTACAGTAATGTCTGGGGTTTAAAGTACAGTAATGCCTCGGGGTGTAAAGTACAATAATATCTGGGGTTTAAAGTACAGTCATACCTCGGGGTGTAAAGTACAGTCATGTCTGTGGTTTAAAGTACAGTAATGCCTGGGGGTATAAAGTACAATAAGGTCTGTGGTTTAAAGTACAGTAATGTCTGGGGTTTTAGTGTGCAATAATGCCTCGAGGTGTAAAGTACAATAAAGTCTGGGGTTGTAAGTACAGTAATGCCTGGGAGGTAAAGTACAGTAATGTCTGGGGTTTAAAGTACAGTAATGTCTGGGGTTTTAGTGTGCAATAATGCCTCGAGGTGTAAAGTACAATAAAGTCTGGGGTTGTAAGTACAGTAATGCCTGGGAGGTAAAGTACAGTAATGTCTGGGGTTTTAAAGTACAGTAATGCCTTGGGGTGTAAAGTAAAATAATGATTGGGGTTTTAGTGTGCAATAATGCCTCAAGGTGTAAAGTACAATAGTGTCTGGGGTTTAAAGTACAGTAATGTCTGGGGTTTAAAGTACAGTAATGCCTCGGGGTGTAAAGTACAATAATATCTTGGGTTTAAAGTACAGTCATACCTCGGGGTGTAAAGTACAGTCATGTCTGTGGTTTAAAGTACAGTAATGCCTAGGGGTGTAAAGTACAGTAATGTCTGTGGTTTAAAGTACAGTAACGTCTGGGGTTTAAAGTACAGTAATGTCTCGGGTTTTAGTGTGCAATAATGCCTCGAGGTGTAAAGTACAATAATGTCTGGGGTTTAATGTCCAGTAATGCCAGGTGGTGTAAAATACAGTAATGTATGGGGTTTAAAGTGCAGTAATGTCTGGGGTTTAAAGTACAGTCATGCCTCGTGGTCTAAAGTTCAGTAATGTCTGGGGTTTCAAGTACAGTAATGCCTCGGGGTGTAAAGTACAATAATTTCTGGGCTGGGGCTTAAAGTACAGTAATGCCTTGGGGTGTAAAGTGCAGTAATGTCTGGGGTTTAAAGTACAGTAATGCCTCGTGGTGTAAAGTACAATAATGTCTGGGGTTTAAAGTACAGTAATGCCTCGGGGTGTAAAGTACAATAATATCTGGGGTTTAAAGTACAGTAATGCCTCGGGGTGTAAAGTACAATAATGTCGGGGGTTTAAAGTACAGTAATGCCTTGAGGTGTAAAGTACAATAATGTCTGGGGTTTAAAGTACAGTAATGTCTGGGGTTTAAAGTACAGTGATGCCTCGGGGTGTAAAGTACAATTATGGCTGGGGTTTAAAGTACAGTAATGCCCCGAGGTGTAAAGTACAATAATGTCTGGGGTATTAAAGTACAGTAATGCCTGGGGGTATAAATTACACACCAGCCTTGTGGGTGTAAAGTACAGTAATGTCTGGGGTTTAAAGTACAGTAGTGCCTCGGGGTGTAAAGTACAATAATGTCTGGGGTTTAAAGTACAGTAATGCCTAGGGGTGTAAAGTACAGTAATGTCTGGGGTTTAAAGTACAGTAATGCCTCGGGGTGTAAAGTACAGTAATGTCTGTGGTTTAAAGTACAGTAATGCCTAGGGGTATAAAGTACAATAATGTCTGTGGTTTAAAGTACAGTAATGCCTAGGGGTGTAAAGTACAGTAATGTCTGGGGTTTAAAGTAAAATAATGATTGGGGTTTTAGTGTGCAATAATGCCTCAAGGTGTAAAGTACAATAGTGTCTGGGGTTTAAAGTACAGTAATGTCTGGGGTTTAAAGTACAGTAATGCCAGGTGGTGTAAAGTACAGTAATGTCTGGGGTTTAAAGTACAGTAATGCCTAGGGGTGTAAAGTACAGTAATGTCTGGGGTTTAAAGTACAGTAATGCCTCGGGGTGTAAAGTACAATAATATCTGGGGTTTAAAGTACAGTCATACCTCGGGGTGTAAAGTACAGTCATGTCTGTGGTTTAAAGTACAGTAATGCCTGGGGGTATAAAGTACAATAAGGTCTGTGGTTTAAAGTACAGTAATGCCTAGGGGTGTAAAGTACAGTAATGTCTGGGGTTTAAAGTACAGTAATGTCTGGGGTTTTAGTGTGCAATAATGCCTCGAGGTGTAAAGTACAATAAAGTCTGGGGTTGTAAGTACAGTAATGCCTGGGAGGTAAAGTACAGTAATGTCTGGGGTTTTAAAGTACAGTAATGCCTTGAGGTGTAAAGTACAATAATGTCTGGGGTTTAAAGTACAGTGATGCCTCGGGGTGTAAAGTACATTAATGTCTGGAGTTTAAAGTACAGTAATGCCTCGGGGTTTAAAGTACAGTAATGTCTGTGGTTTAAAGTACAGTGATGCCTCGGGGTGTAAAGTACAATTATGGCTGGGGTTTAAAGTACAGTAATGCCCCGAGGTGTAAAGTACAGTAATGTCTGGGGTATTAAAGTACAGTAATGCCTGGGGGTATAAATTACACTCCAGCCTTGTGGGTGTAAAGTACAGTAATGTCTGGGGTTTAAAGTACAGTGATGCCTCGGGGTGTAAAGTACAGTAATGTCTGGAGTTTAAAGTACAGTAATGCCTCGGGGTGTAAAGTTCAGTCATGCCTCGGGGTTTAAAGTACAGTAATGCCTTGAGGTGTAAAGTACAATAATGTCTGGGGTTTAAAGTACAGTGATGCCTCAGGGTGTAAAGTACAGTAATGTCGGGGGTTTAAAGTCCCGTAATTCTTCGGGGTGTAAAGTACAGTAATGTCTGGGGTTTAAAGTACAGTGATGCCTCGGGGTGTAAAGTACAGTAATGTCTGGAGTTTAAAGTACAGTAATGCCTCGAGGTGTAAAGTACAATAATGTCTGGGGTTTAAAGTACAGTAATGCCTCGAGGTGTAAAGTACAATAATGTCTGGGGTTTAAAGTACAGTAATGCCAGGTGGTGGAAAGTACAGTAATGTCTGGGGTTTAAAGTACGGTAATGCCGTGAGGTGTAATGTACAATAATGTCTGGGGTTTAAAGTACAGTAATGCCTCGGGGTGTAAAGTACAGTAATGTCTGGGGTTTAAAGTACAGTAATGCCTGGGGTATTAAAGTACAGTAATGCCTGGGGGTGTAAATTACACTCCAGCCTTGTGGGTGTAAAGTACAGTAATGTCTGGGGTTTAAAGTACAGTAATGCCTCGAGGTGTAAAGTACAGTAATGTCTGGGGTGTAAAGTACAGTAATGTCTCGTGGTGTAAAGTACAGTAATGTCTGGGGTGTAAAGTACAGTAATGCCTCGAGGTATAAAGTCCAGTCATGTCTGGGGTTTAAAGTACAGTATTGCCTCGGGGTGTAAAGTACAATAATGTCTGGGGTTTAGAGTACAGTAATGCCTCGGGGTGTAAAGTACAATAATGTCTGGGGTTTAAAGTACAGTAATGCCTCGGGGTGTAAAGTACAGTAATGTCTGGGGTTTAAAGTACAGTGATGCCTCGAGGTGTAAAGTCCAATAATGTCTGGGGCGTAAAGTGCAGCACAGCCTGGGTGGTGTGAAGTACAGTAATGCCTGGCGGTGTAAAGTACAGTACAGCCTGGGCATAGTAAAGTACAGTACAGCCTGTGTAGTGTAAAGTACAGTACAGCCTGGGCAGTGTAAAGTACAGTATTGCCTGCGGGTGTAAAGTGCAGTAATGCTTGGTGAAGTAAAGTACAGTACTGCCTGGGCAGTGTAAAGTACAGTAATGCCTGGGGGTGTAAATTACACTACAGCCTGGGGGGTGTAAAATATAGTAACGTCTGGGCAGTGTAAAGTACAATACAGCCTGGGAGGTGTAAAGTACAGTAATGCCTGGGGGGTGTAAAGTACAGTACAGCCTGTGTAGTGTAAAGTACAGTACAGCCTGGGAGGTGTAAAGTACAGTAATGCCTGGGGGGTGTAAAGTGCAGTACAGCCTGGGAGGTGTAAAGTACAGTACAGCCTGGGAGGTGTAAAGTACAGTAATGCCTGGGGGGTGTAAAGTACAGTACAGCCTCGGCAGTGTAAAGTACAGTACAGCCTGGGGGTGTAAATTACACTACAGCCTGGGGGGGGTGTAAAATATAGTAATGTCTGGCGGGGTGTAAAGTACAGTACAGCCTGGGAGCTGTAAAGTACAGTAATGCCTGGGGGGTGTAAAGTGCAGTACAGCCTGGGCAGTGTAAAGTACAGTAATGTCTGGGAGCTGTAAAGTACAGTAATGCCTGGGGGGTGTAAAGTACAGTACAGCCTGGGCAGTGTAAAGTACAGTAATGCTTGGGGGGTGTAAAGTACAGTAATGCCTGGCGGGTGTAAAGTACAGTGCAGCCTGGGCAGTGTAAAGTACAGTAATGCCTGGCGGGTGTAAGGTACAGTGCAGCCTGGGCAGTGTAAAGTGCAGTAATGCCTGGCGGGTGTAAAGTACATTAATGCCTGGGAGGTGTAAAGTACAGTAGCACCTGCATGAGTGTAAAGTACAGTAACCCCTGGGGGGGCCTTAAGTAGAGTAACGCCTGTGGAGGGGTGTAAAGTACAGTAACGCCATGGACTGTAAGGTAGAGTAACGGCACGGTTTTTAAGTACACTAATGCCTGGAGGTGTGAAGTACTGTAATGCCTGTGGGTGTAATGTACTCTAACTCCTGGGGGTGAGTGTAAACTACAGTAAGGCATCTGTCTAGTCCTGTTAGAATTTTAAAGGTTTCTATGAGATCCCCTCTCATTCTTCTAAACTCTAGTGAATATAGATTAGATTAGATTAGATTAGATTTTAGATTAGATTAGAGATACAGCACTGAAACAGGCCCTTTGGCCCACCGAGTCTGTGCCGAACATCAACCACCCATTTAGACTAATCCTACACGAATCCCATATTCCCAACAAACATCCCCACCTGTCCCTATATTTCCCTACCACCTACCTATACTAGTGACAATTTATAATGGCCAATTTACCTATCAACCTGCAAGTCTTTTGGCTTGTGGGAGGAAACCGGAGCACCCGGAGAAAACCCACGCAGACACAGGGAGAACTTGCAAACTCCACACAGGCAGTACCCGGAATCGAACCCGGGTCCCTGGAGCTGTGAGGCTGCGGTGCTAACCACTGCGCCACTGTGCCGCCCTGTCGACCCAATACGTCAATCCTGCCATCCCAGGAATCAGCCTAGTAAATCATCCTTGCACTTCCTCCATGGCAAGAACATCCTTCCTCAGATAAGAAGATCAAAACTGCACAAAATACTCCAGATATGGTCTAACCAAGGCCCTGTATGACTGCAGTAAGACATCCTTGCTCCTGTACTCAACATGCCATTTGCCTTCCTAACTGCTTGCTGCACCTGAATGCTTGCTTTCAGCAACTGGTACAAGGACACCCAGGTCTCATTGCACCTCCCCCTCCCCCAATCTATCACCATCCAGATAATAATCTGCCTTTCTGTTTTTACAACCAAAATGGATAACCTCACATTTATCCACATTTTACTGCATCTGCCATGCATTTGCCCACTCACCAAACTTGTCCAAATCATGTTGGAGCCTCTTTGCATCCTCACAGCTCACATTCCCCCCTAGCTTTGTGTCATCTGCAAACTTGGAAATGTTACATTTAGTTCCCACACCCAAGTCATTAGTATATATTGTGAATAGCTGGGGCCCAAGTACTGATCCCTGCGGTACCCCACTAGTTACTGCCTACCACTCAGAAAAAGACCCGTTTATTCATACTCTCTGTTTCCCGTCTGTCAACCAATTCTCAATCCATGCCAGTATGTTACCCCCAATCCCATGTGCTTTAATTTAGCACACTAACCTGTTATGTGGTACCTTATCAAAAGCCTACTGAAAATCCAAATACACCACATCCACTGGTTCTCCCTTGTCTTTTCTACTCGTTACATCCTCAAAAAACTCCAATAGATTTGCTAAGCATGATTTCCCTTTCATTATCCAATGCTGACTTTGTCCAATCCCGTTTATCCTTTCCAGGCGTTCTGCTATCACATCCTTTATAATAGACTCTGGCAATTTCCCCACTACTGATGTAAGGCTAAATGATCTGTAGTTCCCTGTTTTTTCTCTCCCTCCTTTTTTAAATAGTGGGATTACATTTGCCATCCTCCAATCTGTAGGGACTGCTTCAGAGTCTGTAGAATTTTGGAAGATGACCACCAATGCATCCACTATTTCCAGGGGCACTTCCTTTAGTACTCTGGGATGTAGATTATCAGACCCTGGGGATTTGTCAGCTTTAACCCCAGTAATTTCCCTAGCACTATTTTTTTTACTAATACTAATTTCCTTCAGTTCCTCCCTTGGTTCCCGAACATTTCTGGGAGGTTATTTGTGTCCTCCTTTGTGAAGACAGAACCAAAGTATGTGTTTAATTGTTCTGCCATTTCTTTGTTCCCCATTATAACTTCTCCCGTTTCTGACTGTAAGGGACATTTGGCTTCTCTAATCTTTTTCTCTTCACATATTTATAGAAGCTTTTACAGTCAGTTTTTATGTTCTCTGCATGCTTACTCTCATACTCTATTTCCCCCCGCTTAATCAACCTCTTTTTCCTCCTTAGCTGAATTCTAAACTGTTCCCAATCCTCAGACTTGCTGCTTTTTCTGGCAATATTATATGCCTCCTCTTTGGATCTAATACTGTCCCTAATTTCTTTTGTAAGCCACGGTTGCGCCACCTTTCTGGTTTTATTTTTGTGCCAGACAGGAATGAATAATTGTTGTAATTCATGCACATGTTCTTTAAATATTATCCATTGCCTATCCACTGTCAACCCTTTTAGTAAAGTTCCCCAATCTATCATAGCCAACTCGTGCCTCATACCTTCGTAGTTTCCTTTATTTAGATTCAGGACCCTAGTTCGGATTCAACTACTTCACTCTCCATCTTAATAAAGAATTCTGTCATGTTATGGTCGCTCCTCCCCAAGGGATCTAGCACAACAGGATTGTTAATTAATACTTTCTCATTGCACAATACCCAGTCTAGGATAGCCTGTTCTCTAGTTGGTTCCTCAAGTTATAGGTCTAAAAAACCATCATGTACACACTCCAGAAAATCCTCCTCCACAGTATTATTACTAATTTGGTTTGACCAATCTATATGTAGATTAAACTCACCCATGATTACAGTTGTACCCTTATTGCATGCATCTCTAATTTCCTGTTTAATGCCATCCCTTGCAGCTCCACTACTATTTGGGGGTCTATAGACAACCCCCACCAACGTTTTCTGCCCCTTGGTGTTTCTTAGCTCCACCCATACAGATTCCACATCATGATTTTCCGAGTCAATATCCTTCCTCACTATTGTATTGATTTCCCCCTTTACTAACAACGCTACCCCACTTCCTTTCCCTTTTTGCCTGTCCTTCCTAAATATTGAATACCCCGGATGTTCAGTTCCCATCCTTGGTCACCCTGCAGCCATGTCTCCATAATCGCAACTAAATCATAACCATTTATATCAATTAGCTCTGTTAATTCATCTACCATATTGCGAATGCTCCGCACATTAAGACACAATGCCTTTAGACTTGTCTTTTTAACAGTGTCAATCATCTTAGCTTTATTTTGCACTATGACCCCATTTATTTCTCACATTTGTTTTCTCTGCCTTCCACTTTTGCTTCTTACCTTTCTGTCTTTCATTTCTATCCTTGTTTTCCCCTCCTCTGTCTCCTTGCTCAGATTCCCAATCCCCTGCCATTCTAGTTTAAACCCTCCCCGACAGCACTAGCAAACACCTCCCCAAGGAAATTGGTCCCGGTCCTGCCGAGATGCAACCCATCCAGCTTGTACTGGTGCCACCTTCCCCAGAACCAGTCGTAATGTCCCAGGAATCTGAATCCCTCCCCACTATACCATTTCTCCAGCCATGTAATGATCTGATATATCCTGCTATTTCTGCTCTCGCTAGCACATGGCACTGGTAGTAATCCAGAGATTGCTACCTTTGAGGTCCTACTTTTTAATTTATGCCCTAACTCCCTATATTCAGCTTGTAAGACCTCATCCCTTTTTTTACCTATGTCATTGGTACTGATATGTACCACGACAACTGGCTGCTCGCCCTCCTCCCTCAGAATGCCCCGCAGCCGCTCAGAGGCATCCTTGACCCTAGACCAGGGAGGCAACATACCATCCTGGAGTCTCTTTTGCGACCGCAGAAATGCCTGTCTGTTCTTACGATTGAATCACTATAGCCCTGCCACTCTTCTTCCTTCCCACCTGTGCAGCTGAGCCACCCATGGTGCTATGAACTTGGCTCTTGCTGCTTTCCCCTGAGCCATCTCCTCCAACAATATCCAAAGTGGTATATCTGTTAGAGAGGGGGATAGCCACAGGGGACTCCTGCACTACTTGCCTTCCTCTACTCTCATTCCCTTTCTGCCTTTACAGTATTTGCCTGCGGTGTGACCACCTCGCTAAACGTGCTATCCAGGATTATCTCAGCATCGCGGATGTTCCACAGTGAATCCACCCGCAGCTCCAGCTCCGTAATGCGGGTAGCCAGTAGCTGCAGATGGATACACTTCCTGCACACATGGTCATCAGGGACACTGGAAGTGTCCCTGATTTCCCACATATGCAGGAGGAACGTATCACGGGTGCGAGATCTCCTGCCATGACTAACTTTTAGATTACTTAATTACCCCATTTAATTAAAAAATACTAATTACGCTAGTGCCCTTGTTCTGCTCCAAACACTACTCACTACAATCTAAAGTCCTTACCTTTACTTTTGAAGTTAATGGACTGCAGTAGTATAAATAGTAGAAAAAATAGAAAACGTAGAAAATGTCACCTGAACCTACTTACCAATCAGCTGCTTCCCTGCGCCTGTGTCACTTTTTGAATCTGACATTACTTGGAATTCCGCCACCGGAAGGTCCCGAAGGTAAACCTCCGCCCCTCGTGCTGTGCTCCTCTCCCTGTCTCTGACACTGATTTGGCACGCTTTTTGAATGTCTGCTCCCCGGGCCGTGCTCCTCTCTCTCTTACGCTGTGGCCATTTCGCATTGAGCCTTTGTGGCAGCTGCCCCAAGCTTTAGTGCATCCCTCAGCACGTAGTCCTGGCCCTTGGAACATATGCTTTCCTAGCTGCCTTATCAACTGCCCTGCCACTTTAAAGATTTGTGAATCTACATCCCCAGATCCCTCTGTTCTTGAACCACCATTTAGATTATACTGCCTCTCCATCTTGTTTCTCCCACAATAATCTACAATAAATTGCATTTGCCGTGTGTCTGCCCATTTCACCAGTCTCTGTCCGCCTGAAGTCTGCTACTATTCTGTTCACTGTTTACTACACTGCCAAGTTTTGTATCATCCACAGATTTTGAAATTGTACTCCCTATACCAATGTCCAGGCCATTTACAAAAAACAGAAAACAATGGTCCTAATACTGACCCATGGAGGACCTCACTGCATACTTCTCTCTAGTCAGAAAAACATCTATTCACCACTACTCTTTGTCCCCTATCCCTTAGCCAATTACCTACCCAAGTTAGTATCTTCTCTTCAATACCACATGATTCTGCTTTCTGAAGACGTCTGTTATGTGGTACTTTATCAAATGCCTTTTGAAGTTCCATATTAGATTAGATTAGATTAGAGATACAGCACTGAAACAGGCCCTTCGGCCCACCGAGTCTGTGCCGACCATCAACCACCCATTTATACTAATCCTACACTAATCCCATATTCCTACCAAACATCCCCACCTGTCCCTATATTTCCCTACCACCTACCTATACTAGTGACAATTTATAATGGCCAATTTACCTACCAACCTGCAAGTCTTTTGGCTTGTGGGAGGAAACCGGAGCACCCGGAGAAAACCCACGCAGACACAGGGAGAACTTGCAAACTCCACACAGGCAGTACCCAGAATCGAACCCGGGTCCCTGCAGCTGTGAGGCTGCAGTGCTAACCACTGCGCCACTGTGCCGCCCCTTATGCAACATCGCATATATGCAACATCTACCTTCATCAACCCTCTGTCACTTCATCAAAGGATTCAATCAGGTTAGTCAAACACATTTGCCTTTAACAAGTCTGTGCTGGCTATTCCTTATTAATGCATGCTTCTCCAAGTAAGAATTTTGTCATTGACAATTGTCTCTAGTATTTTTCACACCATGGTGTTTCGTCTGATTGACCCGTTGTTACCAGCTTTATCCCTCTCCCCTTTTTTGAACAGGTGAGTTTGCAATTTTCCAAACCTCTGGCACCAATCTCCACTCCGAGGAGGATGAAAAGATTTTGGTCAGAACTTCTGCTATCTCCACCCTAGCTTCCCTCAGCCACCAAGAATGCAGTCCATCCAGACCAAATGACATGTTAATTTTGAGCAATACCAGCCTATTTAGCACCTCCTTTCCATTTTTATCCCATCCAATATTTCTATACCCCTCTTCTACTGAAACATTAACTTCATCCTCTTCTTTTTTGAAGACAGATGTAAAACATGCATTCAATGCCTCAGTCATGCTCTCTGCCTCCACAAGAACATTTCCTTTCTGTCCCTAATCGAGTCCACCATTCCTTTAACTATCCTTTTACTTTTAATATGATTATAGAAGATATTTGGGTTCCCTTTTCTGTTAATCTTTTCTCTCACTGTCTCTTTGCTTTTCTTGTATCCTTTTCAAATTTTCCCTCCACGGTCTCTGTATTCTGACCTGTTTTTGACTGGATTCTGTACCTGACATTTGTATTTTGTTTTATTTTAACCGCTATTTCCTTGGCCATCCGGGGAGCTCTAGCTTTGGATGTCCCACCTGGTGCTTGGGAATGAGGTGGGCCAAGTGGATCAAGTATCAGTAGGAGAGCATTTAGGGGAGAGTGATCATTATATCATAAGGTTTAGGCTGACTATGGAAAAGGACAAAGAGCAATCCTGGGTAAGAATAATTAACTGGAGGAAGGCTAACTTCAATGGGGTAAGAATGGAGCTGGGGAGAATAAATTGGAGTCAAAAGCTGGCAGGAAAACTGTTAGATGAACAATGGGCTACCTTCAAAGAAGCGATAGTTTGGGTACAGTCAAAGTATGTTCCCTCAAAGGGGAAAAGTAAGGCAAACAAATCCAGAGCTCCCTGGATGACAAAAGTGATACAGATTAAGATAAAGAAGAAAAAGTGTGCTTATGACAGATTACCATTGAGAACCAGGCTGAATATAGAAAGTCCGGGGGGAGGTGAAAAAACAAGTAAGAGAAGCAAAGAGAGAGCACGAAAAGAGACTGGCAGCTAGCATTAAAGGAAATCCCAAAGTTTTCTATAGGCATATAAATAGTAAAAGGGTGGTAAAAGGAGGTGTGGGGCTGATTAGGGACCAGAAAGGGGATTTACACATGGAGGCAGAGGGCATAGCTGAGGTATTAAATGAATACTTTGCATCTGTCTTTACCAAAGAAGAAGATGCAACCTAGGAAATGGTGAAAGAGGAGATAATTCAGACAGTAGAAGGATTTAAAATTGATAAAGAGGAAATATTAGACAGGCTGTCTGTACTTAAAGTGGATAAGACACCAGGACCAGATGAGATGCAGCCAAGGATACTGAGGGAAGTGAGGGTGGAAAAGAGGCACTGGCCATAATTTTTCAGTCGTCATTAGACTCAGGGGTGGTGCCTGTCCTGTGGACAAATGTGAGTTAATTAAGGAAAGCCAGCATGGATTTATTAAGGGAAAATTACGTTTAACTAACTTGCTGGAGTTTTTTGAGGAGGTAACAGAGAGGGTTGATGAGGGCAATGCTGTTGATGTGGTGTACCTGGACTTTCAAAAGGCATTTGATACAGTGCCATACAACAGACTTGTGAGCAAATTTATAGCTCGTGGAGTTCCCAGGGATCAGTATTGGGCCATAAAATAAAAGCAAAATATTGCAGATGCTGGAAATCTGAAATAAAAACAGAAATGCTGGAAATATTCAGCAGGTCTGGCAGCATCTGTGGAGAGAGAAGCAGAGTTAACGTTTCAGGTCAGTGACCCTTCTTCAGAACCGGGCCTCAGTATTGGGACCCTTGCTTTTCTTGATATATATTAATGACCTAGAGCTTGGTGTACAGGGCACAATTTCAAAGTTTGCAGATGATATGAAACTTGGAAGCATTGTGAACTGTGAGGAGGATAGTGTAGAACTTCAGAAGGACATAGACAAGTTGGTGGAATGGGCAGACAGGTGGAAGATCAAGTTCAATGCAGAGAAATGTGAAGTGATTCATTTTGCTAGGAAGAACATGGAGAGACAATATAGAATAAAGAGTACAATTCTGAAAGGGGTGCAGGAGCAGAGGGACCGGGTGTAAATGTGCATAAGTTATTGAAGGTGGCAGGACAGGTTGAGAGAGTGGTTAATAAAGCAAACAGTATCCTGGGATTTATTATTAAGGACATAGAGTACAAGAGCAAGAAAGTTATGTTGAACTTGTATAAGACACTAGTTCAGCCTCAGCTGGAGTATTGCGTCCAGTTCTGGGAGCCGCACTTGAGGAAAGACGTGAGGGCTTTGGAGAGTATACAGAAAAGATTCAAGAGAATAGTTCCAGGGATGAGGAATTTCAGTTATGAAGATAGATTGGAGAAGTTACTGGATTTGTTATTTAAAGCTTTGGTTTCCAAGAGTTGATTCTCTAAAACAATGTATAAGGGGCATATATGTTTATTTGTTACCTTGCAATATTAAGATATTCCAGCTGTCTTAAATATGTATGCAGTGTGTTGACAAAAGACTGGATAATTTACGCAATTCTAATGAGCTAAAATGTTATCAGTTTCTTGAGTCAAGCTCATTATTGTATCTATATTTGTAAATAAGCAAGAATTTTTTTTCTCAAAAGAAATCTTCCAGCTATCATTGCAAGTAATTGTACAGACACCACTCTGCTTCAGACTTTTCTTTCCAAAACTCTTTTTCAAACAATTTCTCAATTGCATTCGCAAAAATCCTGTAGTTTTTGTTGTCAATTTTCAATCCTAGATGTTGTAGGTGTAAAGTTACACACATTAAAAAGCACTTCCTGTTCACTGCAACCCAGCTATTAAACGCCTTTTCTCTAGCACTGCAGGTAATTCCCGCGGTGAATGGTATCCAGAGCGGCTGAACTGCTGCAGGTTTTCTGATGAACATATTGACATTCATACTCTTTGTACCAAAGTTTGTTGAACAATTTCATAGTTATATTGTGGCTGGCTAATAAATTAGTTTGTTGGACAGAAAACAAAAGGGCGGCGCAGTGGTTAGCACCGCAGCCTCACAGCTCCAGCAACCCGGGTTCAGTTCTGGGTACTGCCTGTGCGGAAGTTGCAAGTTCTCCCTGTGACCCTGTGGGTTTCCGCTGGGTGCTCCGGTTTCTTCCCACAGTCAAAGACTTGCAGGGTGATAGGTAAATTGGCCATTGTAAATTGCCCCTAGTGTAGGTAGGTAGTAGGAGAATTGAGAGAAGGTGGGGATGTGGTAGGGAATACGGGGTTAATGTAGGATTAGTATAAATGGGTCAGCACAGCCTTGGTGGGCTGAAGGGCCTGTTTCAGTGCTGTATCTCTAAATAAAGTTGGAGCTATTTTCCTTGTAGAAGAGAAGGCTGAGAGGTGATTTGATAGAGGTATTCAAAATCATGAGGGGTCCGGACAGAGTAGATAGAGAGAAACTGTTCCCACTCGTGAAAGGATTAAGAACGAGAGGGCACAGATTTAAAGTATTTGTAAGAGAAGCAAAAGTGACAACAGGAAAAACTTTTTCACGCAGTGAGTGGTTAAGGTCTGGAATGTGCTGCCTGAGAACATGGCGGAGGCAGGTTCAACTGAAGCATTCAAAAGGGAATTAGATTGTTATATGAAAAGAAAGAATGTGCAGGGTTACGGGGAGAAGGCAGGAGAATGGAACTGAGGGAGTTGCTCTTTCGGAGCGCGGGTGCGGACACAATGTGCCGAATGGCCTCCTTCTGTGCTGTTGTATTTCTGTGATTCTGTGATCTTTCCTCCTTATGAGAATATGCTTGGTTTGGACCAAACTACCTCCGCTTTGAGGGCCTATTCATTTACTGTTTACTGAGCCAATCTTTACTTCCAGTCCGCCTGTGCTAATTCCATTCTCAACTTACTGAAATTTGCTCTTTTCCAGTTAGTATTTTCACCGTTGATTTTTCTTTGTCCCTTTCCATAGCAAAAAAAGTTGACAATTGAGATTATATTATAGATCACTACACAGAGGCACAGTCATAGCTGTTGTTCCTAACCCAGCAATGCCAAAGCAAAACACTTTCAGTCCTCTCTTAGTGTTTGTTTACAAACATGCAGTCCAATGATTTAATTGTGCTGCGTCACTGATGTCACTATGCCCAATGATGTCATCATGTTGCATCAGTGATGTCACTATGTCAAATATCACACCTTTGTGCTCTGTTGCCTCCCTCCTTGCCAAATACTCTCTCAAATTTGGACATAAAATTAAGTCAGCTTGGTCAATCCACTGCTGCAAAACTGAGCCAAAAATTCAAGCTGGCTTTGTTGAAGCCCAAGAATGTTCAGCAGTGAGCGAGTTCCACAAGACTTTTCCTCATTAGTGTTAGATCCTTTCATTCATTGAGAATTTCCAGCATCTGCCCCTTTTAACCCTTAAAATGTGAATGAAAACGTCATTTCTTCAGTCTGATTGTGAATTGGCATGTTATAGATCTTCAAGTTGAAGTAAATGAGCCTATTAGTCTGGACATTTTACATCTGTGGTCTGATAATTGATGTACCTGTTGTTAGTCATTCCTGACTGTTAATTGTGTAACTCTGAACCTCCAGTCCTTTGCCTGAGTTCTGACCAATACAAATGCTAACAAATCAGACACTAAGGGCAGGATTTTTGAACCCAGCTGAGGGCAGGAATGGAGGTGAACGGGGCCTGAAAATACCAGTGCCAGGCAGCGTGCCAGTTCCTGACCCCTTTCCCGGTGCCATTCTTCCCCGGCTGTTTTTGCCGAAGTGTGATTGAGGCCGGCAGGTCTGCCCACCCCCATGAGGTCGGCAGCCAATTAGGCTCATTAAGAGCCTTGTTAAGGGCATTTAAAGGAGGCCTCCAGTTTCCCAACGTGGCAGGGTGCAGTTTAACTGTCTGAAGGAGGGCATCCAGCGGCAGCCCTCCCAACCTGCCTGGGTGCAGCTGCAGCAAAGGCCACCTTGTAGAGGGATTTCCCTGCCCCACCCCCCAACTGGCTGCTTTTTCTATTCATTATTTTAAATTTTAAAAAGTGGCTGAGAGAGTTTCTTTGTATTATCTTAAGCAACACAATGAGGTACATGGATTCCAGTTCCTTGAAGATTTCTAGAAGGTTTATTAACAGCTAAACTAGAATATACAATACAGAGCAAACTATATACAGAACCTTTGTCCAGAGTGTTATAGTGCAGAGTGATTATGGCTTCTGGACACATGAATACATCCTGGTACTTAGCTGATTAGCATACTGAATTCTTAAATGGACATCACCCTTAAAGTGATCATACTACATCCCCTTTCTTTCCAAAGATACAAGTATGCTACAAGTAAACATACATAAAATTTTATAATATAAAGATTAGTTGAACAGGGATAGAGATTATAAAATTGACAAGTATAAAGATAAGGATTGTGAAATTTACAAATGCAGAAGCTTAGGAGTCAATATGTCATATCGGTAGTTTGACAATTCTTCCAGATCTGGTTATGGTATAACCTTCTGAGGATGTAGATTTCACCCTTGGCTGTTTTTGGTTTGTAGACATGTTGTCAATATGTTGGGTGTCGTCACAGCCTCATCGTTGGAGTGTGTTCTTTCAATTGGAGTATTGTACACTTCTCTTAGTTGGCTTCAGTTCCTCCTCAACATGGCTCCGTTAGATGTTGTAACTTCGTACGACCTAGGCTGACTGCACACTCTGGATACCTCTGTGTGTAACCATGTTCTCATTGTGGGGTGTATGACCCTGACCTTTTGTCCTATGTGTAGTTGAGGTAGTTCCGCACCATCTTCATTCTCCTGCATCTCGGAGAATTTGGACAGCTGATGGCTTGGCAGAATCATTCTCACTTGTCTGCTGTCTCAGCTGGTGATGGTAAGCCCATATGTGTATGGGTGTAGCTCTGAGGCGTAACATGGCAACACGAAAATCTTGTTTTGTTGTCCTATATTTCGGGATAAGTGATTTAACCGTGTGAACTAGTCGCTCAGCAAGACCATTAGATCGAGGGTGATGTGGTGAGGATGTCACATCGTTTACCTCCCATTCGGCACACATATCCCTGAAAGGTCTGCCCGTATACTGTGGCCCATTGTTAGAAATAATTTATTCATGTGTACTGAATAGACTGAATATGGCAGTCAATGTGTCTGCGACGACTGAGCTTGAAGTGTCTTTTACCTGTCTGACACTGGAAATTTGGAGAAATAATCGGTGGCGAAGATAAAGCCGTCTCCATTCATGGTAAATATATCAGTGGCGATTTTGGACCAAGGGACTGATGGAATCTCGTGAGGGTGTAGAGGTTCTTTAGGTTGTTGTGGCTGGTGGCTCTGGCATGCCTCGCACATCCTCACTAACCTTTCGACGTCACCGTTGATCCCTGACCATCTCGTGCCAGTTATCTCGTTCGCTGTATACCCATATGGTCTTGGTGAAGTTGTGACAAGATGTCCTGTCGGACAGCTTTGGGCACAATCACTTGTTTTCCTTTGAAGGTTACACCTTTTGAGATACCGAGTTCATCTCTATAAGGCCAAAAGCATCTGAGGGTTTCTCTTTTATCATATCAGGCCATCCTTCTATGATGACTCTCCACAGTGCCTTCAGTTGTGGGTCATTGGCTGTTTCTGATTGTAGTTGGTCCCATTTGTGCTGATCAAAATGCAGTAAATTAATTTTGAGCACATCTTCCACCTCGATGTCCATGCTGTCTACTTGTGGATCCAGTGGGACTTCTTCATTCTTGTTTGGATTTGGCAATCTGCTCAGCGTATCCGAGGTGACCATTTTTGTACCCGATTTGTAGCAAACATCGATTCTCTGTAGTCGAGGTGGTGCTTGTCAATGGTTTGTGCCAGCTCATCTCCAGTGGTTTGTGGTCGGTTTCCACCATGATTTACATACTTAACAGGTAGGTGTGGAACCTTGTGATCGTAAACTCCAGAGCAAGTGTTTCACACTCTCTGTTTAGTAATTGGATTGTGATGAGGATAAACTTTTCGATCCAAGGTTTGCCATCCTGAATTATGCATGCTCCTAGCCCTTTCTGTGAGGCATCAACTTCCAGGATTGTCTTCTTCCTTGGATCATAGTACTACAGTGTACAGGTGTCTGCTAACGATGCTTGTTTGAGAGACTCAATTATATGCTGATGGTCCTCCTGCCAGACAAATGGTACATCTTTCTTTAACAGCTCTCTGTGATGGTGCTTCCTGCCAAGAAGTTGAAAAATCCAAGACATCTCTGTAGCTCTTCTTTGTCTTGTGGGGTAGGCACATGCCTTACATCTTTGACTTTGCCTGGGTCAGGACGGATTCCGCCACCTGAATAGATGGAGCCAAAGAAATTGATCTGACTTAGATTCAGCTGGCACTTCTTGCTGTTAAAAATGAGCCCTTTATGACAAGCTACTGCCATCAGTGAATGGAGATTTCGATCATGCTCTTCTTTGGTTTTGCCCATTACTTCAAAGTTGTTGGCAATGCATATACATCCAGGCACATTTTCTCTAATTTGTCCATATATTGTTGAAACAGATCTTGACTGACAGATGAGCCAAAGGGTAATTTCTGGAAGCAATATTTTCCAAATGGTGTTCTGAGGGTGGTGACTCCTTGAGATTCCTTAGCTAGGTGTACCAACCAATATCCATGTTTAGCATCCAACTTGGAGAAGAATCCTGTGAACTTGAGATTCAATTCCTCTAGTGTTGGAATCTTGTGGGGGCAATCTTTAGGGAGAGGTTTAGACGCCTCGGATCTAGACATACCCCGATTGCTCCATCCTTCATCAGCACACACGTAATTGAGCTGCACCAGTCTGTGTGATCATGCACGTGATGGATGATGCCATTGTATTCAATGTCATCCAACTCATGTTTAAGCTTTTCTTGTACATGCACACTGCACTTTCTGGGAGGGTTGATTGGCGGAATTGCATCCTCTCTGAGGTGCAGTATAGAATCGCCTTTGAAATCTCCTATGGCATAGAACCTGTCCGGGTACATTTGTTGTAAGTCCTGGACTGACTCAGTGTGGGTACCCTTGGTCTCTTCTGCTGTAATGGGTGCTTTGGTGATCTAATCATGATGTTGATGTACTTACATACTGGTAGTCCTGCCACTGCTGGTCCGCTCCTGTCTACCAGGTAAAATATTTGTGGTTTCCATGCTGAATTGCCATAGCTACACTGCATTGTTAGTGTGACACTGCAAGAGATGAGTGACCCATTGTATGCAGTTAACTTTGCAGTTGTCGGTTGTGTCATTAATTTCCAATGACCCTGGTACATTTCCTTCAATAGTTGGACTGGTAGTTAGACCCTTGGATCTAAAGGGAGAAAGCGGGAACAGGTTACTAAGTTGGATGGTCAGCCATAATCATAATGAATGGTGGAACAGGCTCGAAGGGCCGAATGGCCTACTCCTGCTCCTATTTTCTATGTTTCTATGTAGTTGCACTAGCTCCCTGTCAATCTTAGTCCTGACTGTGTGTTTGCCAACTTTCTTTGGGCACATAATATTAATAATAGCAAAAGATTCCAGTTGTTTGACTTCATCAACACAATGTGTCAGGTTTACAATGTGATATGCCTGCTCATCTTGTGGCTGAGAATTGCTCCACTCTGAGTCCTGTCTCAGGTCTGTTTTGCTGTGAACTTTGTGTATTCGCTTGCATTCACACAGGTCTCTAACGCTCTTCTTGCTGCTTTTGCCATGCTGCTGCACCTATCTTCTGTTTGTTTGTGTCCTATTGTGATTTCTGGTTACGCTTTTGGAGCCAGATTTTTTGCATAGGCGGGCCCAGTGTCCTTTTGTATCACACACCTCACACAGATCTCGAAATGCAGGACAACTTTGCAGTGAATGGGACAAACCACACTTACCACACAGCTTGCTTGCTTTTTGTGACCTGGTTACCGTGCTGATACTGAAACACCTAGTGCTTGCAGATGCTGTTGTCCTGCTACAATGGCTTCATATTTCCTGCCATCTTCTAGCAGCGCCTCAATGCTGTGACCTTTTCCCCCAAGAGGTTTTTTTGAAATGCTTCAATAGGTGTTGAGACAATCACCAGCTCCACTACTGACAAATTGATCTATTGATTCCTTGGCTGTTAACTGTAGGACATCAATTCCAGGCAATGAATTCTAAAATTCACTCTTACCTGAAGCTGATTTTCTAGCACTTTCCATATCTTTGCGGGATCTTTCTGGTCCTCTTCAGAAAATCCCAGAGGTATTGATTCTGTATAACCCTCATTTCCAACTGCTATCAGTATTTTCACAGCCGGCTTCTCTGGTTCTGCAACTGCTTGGTCGATGAAGCATAACTGCATTCTTTATTTAAAAATGTTGAACTCTGATAGGATATCAATGGCCTTCAAGTTCATGTTGGGAAATTTGATATCCCTCCTTCTGCTGTTCTTTTGCTTTCTGCTCTATATTTAATTTTGTTCAGCTCTGTGTGTACCTTCAGCACTGCACTTATTAAGACTTTTCTATTTGTGGCTGAAAACTTGTTTTAAACTATGAACTCTGTGCTGTTTATCCTGTAAGAATTGTTTTTTAAGGATAACTACTTTGATGAGTGCAACAGGTGCTTGACAGTGTTCTTTATTTTTTCTCTTTCAGCATTTTGCTGAAATGTTTACACAGTTGCTTATTGGAATTCAGAGAGCTGTTTGAGAGTTCCAGTTGCTTTTTTTTCCCAAGTTTATTTAGCTTGTTCATGCTTGGCTGGTTTAATGTTTTTTTTCACTCTCAGCTGTGGCTGCATTAATGGAGGGTCTGCTGTGTTCGGGGCTTCCCATGCTTTTTTTTACTTCACTTTTGGACTTTTTTTTTCTCAGTTCGCGCACTTTTCAGGGTTTTCCCTTTTTTTCTTGCTCACATGGAGCCTTTAGAAAATGATTTTTTAAAAACTCTTCAAAGGCTTTTTTTTTACTGGGATTTCTCGATCATTGGCAATATGACTCACCTGATCGCTTGCTTTATAGCCATGCCTCCATTCTATGAAGCTTTTCTCAGCCTTCTAAGGTATGTAGCTTTCTTTCAGTCTTTTCAGGTACTTAGTTTAAAGTTTCTTCACTTGTTTACTGTTTTACCCATAGTCTTAAAGCTTATATCCTGTCTTTTCACCACTGCTGGCATCATATCATGAGTTTCTTTGTGTTATCTTAAGCAACACAATGAGGTATGTGGATTCCAGTTCCTTGAAGATCTCTAGAAGATTTATTAACAGTTAAACTAGTAAATACAATACAGAGCAAACTATATACAGAACCTTTGTCCAGGCTGTTACAGAACAGAGTGACAATGACTTCTAGTGTCATGAATACATCCTGATACTTAGCTCATTAGAATATTGTGTTCTTGAATGGACATTACTGTTAATGCGATCATACAATGGCACCTTCCTGTTGAAGCACATTCTTAGTTACTTACCCTTTGCTGTCTCTGATTGGCCCTCCAGCTTTGAGAGCCCACCTGCCCCCTTAATCTGACAGGGAAACTGTCTCTATGCCAATTAAGGGGATGACCTTGTTAGAAAGACAGATGAATTGAGGGCGTTGATTAGCACATGGGATTATGATATTGTTGCTATCACAGAGACATGGTTGAGGGAAGGGCAGGACTGGCAGCTCAATATTCTAGGGTACAGAATCTTAAGGTGTGGCAAGGGAGGGGATAAAAGATGAGGTGGCATTGCACTGTTGATCAAGGAGTCAATTACTGCAGTAAAGAGGGATAATATCTGAGAAGGTTCTTCAAATGACGCCATATGGGTAGAACTTTAAAACAAAAAGGGGGAAATCACTTGGCTGGGAGTGTAATACATGCCTCCAAACAGTCAAGGAGAGATAGAGGAGCAGATATGTTGGCAAATCTCAGAGAGGTGTAAAAAGAATAGGGTAATAATAGTAGGGGATTTCAACATCCCCGATATCAACTGGGATAGTCTTAGTGCAAAAAGCTTAAAGGGGGCGGAATTCTTAAAATGCCTACAGGAGAGCTTTTGGAGTCAGTACGTAGAAAATCCTACAAGAGAAGGGGCAGTACTGGGCCTAATCCTAGGGAATGAAGCCGGACAAGTGGGAGAAGTGTCAATGGGGGAGCATTTCGGGATAGTGTCCATAACTCTGTAAGATTTAAGTTAGTTAAGGAAAAGGACAAAGACGGGCCTGAAATAAAGGTACTGAATTGGGGGAAGGCTGATTTCAATATGATTCAAAACAGGATCTGGCCAAAGTGGTCTGGGAGCAGCTACTTGTAGGAAAGTCTACATCAGACCAGCGGGAGTCATTCAAAAAGGAAATAGTGAGAGTTCAGAGCCAACATGTACCTGTTAAGATGAAGGGTAGGATCAACAAGTCCAGGGAACCCTGGATGTCAAAGGATATAGAGGATTGGATCAGGGAAAAAAAAGAGGCTTATGGCAGATTCGGAGTGCTGAAAACAGCGGAGGCACTAGAGGAGTATAGAAAGTGTGGGGGGGTGGGGCTACTAAAAAAAGTAATTAGGAGAGTGAAGAGGGGACATGAAAAAACACTTTCGGGCAAGATAAAGGAAAATCCTAAGGCGTTTTATAAGTATATTAAGGGCAAGAGGATAACCAGGGAAAGAGCGGGGCCCATTAGGGACCAAAGTGGCAATTTGTGTGTGGAGCCGGAGGACATAGGTGAGGTTTTAAATGATTACTTTGTAACTATGGAGAAGGACGATGTAGGTGTAGAGATCATGGTGGGGGATTGTGATATACTTGAACATATTAGCAAGGGAGGAGATAGCGGGGCTCTGACACAAATTTTCAAATCCTCTCTGGCCACAGGAGAGGTACCAGAGGACTGGAGGACAGCGAATGTGGTACCATTATTCAAGAAGGGTAGCAGGGATAAACCAGGTAATTACAGGCCAGTGAATTGAACATCAGTGGTTGGGAAAATATTGGAAAAAATTCTGAGGGACAAGATTAAACTCCACTTGGAGAGGCAGGGATTAATCAGGAATAGTCAGCATGGCTTTGTCAGGTGGAGATTGTATCTAACTAACTTGATTGAATTTTTCGAGGCGGTGACTAGATGCGTAGATGAGGGTAAAGCAGTTGATGTAGTCTACTTGGACTTCAGTAAGGCTTTTGATAAGGTACCACATGGGAGATTGGTTAAGAAAGTAAGAGCCCATGGGATCCAGGGCAATTTGACAAAGTGCATCCAAAATTGGCTTAGTGGCAGGAGGCAGAGGGTGATGGTCGAGGGTTGTTTATGTGAGTGGAAGCCTGTGACCAGTGGTGTACCGTAGGGATCGGTGCTGGGACCCTTGCTGTTTGTAGTGTACATTAATGATTTATACGTGAATATAGGACGTATGATTAGTAAGTTCGCAGATGACATGTAAATTGGTGGTGTCATAAATAGTGAGGAAGAAAGCCTTAGATTACAGGACGATATAGATGGGCGGAGCTGTGGCAAATGGAATTTAATCCTGAGAAGTGTGAGGTGATACATTTTGGGAGGACTAACAAGGCAGGGGATGGTAGGACCCTAGGAAGTACAGAGGGTCAGAGGGATCTTGGTGTACTTGTCCAGACATCACTGAAGGCAGCAGCACAGGTGGATAAGGTGGTTAAGAAAGCATATGGGATACTTGCCTTTATCAGCTGAGGCATAGAATATAAGAGCAGGGAGGTTATGATGGAGCTGAATATAATGCCAGTTAAGCCACAGCTGGAGTACTGTGTACAGTTCTGGGCACCACACTATAGGAAGGATGTGATTGCACTGGAGAGGGTGCAGAGGAGATTCATCAGGATGTTGCCTGGGCTGGAGCACTTCAGCTGTGAAGAGAGACTGAAAAGGCTAGGGTTGTTTTCCTTAGAGCAGAGAAGGCTGAGGAGGGACATGATTGAGGTATACAAAATTATAAAGGGCAGTGATAGGTTAGATAGGAAGAAACTTTTTCCCTTTGCAGAGGGGTCAATAACCAGAAGGCATAGATTTAAGTTAAGGGGCAGGAGGTTTAGAGGGGACTTGAGAAAAATTATTTTCACTCAGAGGGTGGTTGGAATCTGGAACGCACTGCCTGAAGAGGTGGTAGAGGCAGGAACCATCACAACATTTAAGAAGTATTTAGATGAGCACTTGAAATGCCATAGCATACAAGGCTATGGGCCAAGTGCTGGAAAATGGGATTAGAATAGTTAGGTGCTTGATGGCTGGCACAGACACGATGGGCTGAATGGCCTGTTTCTGTGCTGTATAACTCTATGACTCTATGACCCTGGTCAAAATTCCAGGGACTGTTTCCTCCTGAGGGCAGGTTCGGGCCTTCTGTTTGCCGCTCCAAAGTGAAAATTCAGCCCTAAGACAAGTGTCTTTTCCTGTCCCTTTACTGTCTCCTTTTGCGATGCATTATCATCCCTTTTGTCATTTAATCTCTCCTGCCTTCCACCCTATCACAGACATTCCCTTCTGTTCTTTTTCCACTCTCCCCCCTTTCACTTGCTTAACATTTCTGACTTTTTCATGTACTGATGAAAGATCATCGACCTGTAACATTGACTCTGTTTCTCTCTCCACAGATGTTGCCTGACCTGCTGACTGTTTCCTGCACCTTCTGTTCTGATTTCAGATTTCCAACATCCGCAGTATTTTGCTTTTGTATAATGAATGAGGGTGCTGCAAAAGAATTGCTGGAGAGGCAAGTCTGTGCAGAAGGCACAGCAGTGGCTTTTGTGTTCTGATATCGTCACACCAACAAGCTGACCACATCTGGGTCAAAGAAATAAAGCACTTGGCAGTCAGACAGCACATGTGGAGGGACCGAGAGCTAGAGAACTGGAAGATGAAAAGAATTTTAAAAAAAGGAATAGAGCAGGAGGAAAGAACAAAGCACATGCACACACAGGAAGAAATAGCAGGTGCTGTACAGTACAATGGTGAGTGTAGCTGGTTAAATGACAGAGCAATATCAACATGAAACAAGAGGCATACTGAAAGATATCAAAGGAATGAAGGAGGTGTATCAGACACAGAGAGAGTGTGATTAGATAACGGGCTGGAGGATAGGCTGGTGCAATGGGAAACGTGAAAACCTAGCAAAGTGCAGCAGACTCCAACGGCCCAGGAATATTAAATTGTGAATTGTAACCTGGACGATATTTCCATTTTACTCTGAGTGCAACATTTACATATGAAAGATCAGAAATAATTGACCAAGCTATTAGACATAACATTAACTTCACAATTAGATTGTCAGTGTGCAGCAAATACTGGCTGAGAAATTCGACTGCATTGTGCAGGGGGAATATGAGGAACCACATTTTGTCACAGTGGGTGGTAATGGCCCGGAACCCGCTGCCCACAAGGGTGGTGAAATCAATGGCAATCAATGACTTCAAGAGGAAATTGAATAGTCACCTGAGAGAAATAGACTTGCAGGGCTACGGGGATTCAGCCAGGGAGTGGGACTGACAGCATAGCTCTGTGGAGAGTCGGCATGGACTCGATGGGCCGAATGTCCTCCTTCTGTGCAGTAAATGTCTCTGTGCCTATTTTATCAAACAGTGCCTAAAGATCCAATATGGCGGATAGTGTATCCATGGGGGAAGGATTTGGGGGGATTGTGGGGGCGATGGCAGGAGCAGGATTATTCCGATTATAGTTATGTTGTCAGTGTAATTACACTGGATGTAAAGACCCTGATTTTAGGTTTGTGACGTGCTGGTGGCAGTGGGTCTCAGTGCGTGGGAACCCCGACAGTAAGTTCAGTGTGCCAATCAGTGACTTTTTAAGGCAGACGCCTCATTATCATTTTATTTCTGGGTTTCCCGATCAATCAGTGACAGCTGGTGTGATGGGGACCCACTTGACTTCATCTCAACTCCAGTATTTAAAGATGGAATTCGGAGGAGTTGGAGTTGGCAGCTGGAGAAGTGAAAGGCTCACAATGGAGTTCAAACAGTCAAAGGCTGTGCCTTGTTTCACAGACAGTTCCCTGGATGTGCAGCTGGGGTTAGTGAGGAGCAGGAGAGAGATAATCTTCCCCAGCAATGGGAGAGAAAAGCCTGCAGCTGAAACCAAAAATGTGTGGTTGAAGATGGGAAAGGAAGTCAGCAGCAGAAGCAGGGTGCAACAATACTGGATTCAGTGGAGGACACACTTTAATGGCCTAAGCAGGTCAGCAAAGCTGAGTACAATGGCACATTCGCCTGTATCTGAAATGTTAACTCTCTGTCTTCACTGATGCTCCCAAACCTGCAGATTATTTCCGCCATTTTCTGTTTTTATTTCAGATTTCCAGCAATGGCAGTATTTTGCTTTCGCCCAAGTTATGCCTTATCTTTCCAGTATTAGTTCAAGTCTTTTATCTCTCTCAAGGCCTTCATGTGTGTAGTAGGAGTTGGTGAACATTGCAATGAGGATTCCTCAGAGGTGGCCACTCACTCTGAGGGTGCACCATCACACGACTCATTCAGACCATGCACCAGCTCAGATACTCACACTTTGGTGGGACCAGTAAGAGACAGAGTTGTGTTTTCACCGGGTGATTCACACTTCACAAGTGAGCAACAGCAGATGGTGGTGGTGGGGATAGTAGTGGAGAGTCTGTGTCAGAGGGTGCAGCCCTCTCCAAGCTCTGTTCAACTGGACACAGCTGCTGTAACTACTGATGAAAGTGAGAATCACTGAGCAGGAACAGGGTTTGTACAATGTACTGACGGGCTTTCCAAGCATGAACTGTCTACAATCACAGAGAGATTGGAGGATTCCACCTCAAGAATGAGTGGGTTGATGTCACAGGATGTTGTGATGATGTGTTTTTCCATGGATAGAGCGACCAACTCCATAAACCATCAAACACTGCAATCAAATGAGTCCATGCACATGTTGACCATGACCATGCAGACTCTGGGTGCCAACATGTCTGCCAGCTTTAATAGGGTGACAGATACCTTAGCCTTTGCCTTACAGAGCCACACTGATCTGCACCAGCACAATGACAGCAGTGAAATGCTGCTGGGCTGTCAGAGGGATGAAGTGGGAGCTCTGCTCAAAGTGCTTCCACTTCTTACCCATAATAAAAACAAAAAATGCTGACAATACTCAGCATATCGAGAAGCATCCATGCAGAGAGAAATAGAGAGAATGTTTCAGATCTGTGATCGTTCATCAGCACTGATTTGAAGCATTAACTTTGTTTCTCTCCCCACAGATGTTGCCAGGCCTGTTGAGTATTTCCAGCATTTTCTGTTTTTATTCCAGATTTTCAGCATCCACAGTATTTTGCTACTGTCCATTTCTCATCCTTTCCCCCCTCTCTTCAGTCAGTAGTCCACAAGCTGCCATGTCTCCTGATGGCTGAATCTGCCCCTGCACAGGTGCAGGTGGAACTGCCTTTGGAAGGACCCTCACAGACTCCAAAACCCAAAGGACATCATCCAAGAGCATCTGAACAGTCAGAGCAAGGGTCTCAGCAGCCTGTCTCCACCTCTGCTGATGCTACACAGGTTGTACTGGATAGGAGTAGCAGAAACAGGAAGAGTACGGCTTTGTAGTTGTACAATGGTGTGTACATTGGTGTCTGAGAAAATGTTGTGTTGATAACTGTCTGTTTTTCATTTAGTTCACATAAATGTTATTCTTTTTCACCGTTTTCTCATCTTATCTGTTCTTGAGTGTCGAATGGTAAGTGGTATTCACTAACTAAATTGTTTGATGATGAATGTGAAGACATGAATTGCTGGGACCAATGTGGGATGCTCAAGAGGTGGTTGGTTGGCTGAAGGACTGCTCTGTGTCAGTGGTACTGGGGGAGAGGGCAAGAAGAATGGTAATTGGCCATTGCATTTCCTGGTGGGAAGGGTCCACTAGTGTATCTTAAGTGAAATTTGCAATACTAAGGGCATCTCTGGCAGCAATGTGAGCAGCTGGGGGTGCATTGCCCTCTTCAGCCCTCCTCCTCTTATTTTTCCTCCCCCTTCAAATCATCCAAGGGGAATGTGAGCTCCTCACCACTAAAATGCTGACAACTCAACTCCTTCCTGGATCCCATGTTGGCCTTGACCCCACTATCCTTGTAAACTACTGCCCCATCTCCAACCTCTTTTTCCTCTCCAAAGGCCTTGAATGTATTTTTGCCTCCTGTCATACCAGGCCCCCACCTGCCAAGAATGAGGCACATGAATTTTGTCATGAACATTTATTTTTAACTGTTGTTGGGGCGAGGAAATGACTTGTTAAACAGATCAGCTGTGGCTGGAAAAAAAATATTTACGTACTAACAGACATCGAAGGTGTGGAAGTGCATTCCAGGTCCTGCTAAGGAGGATACAATCCACAAGGGCTAGGACTGGTTTGACCAGCTGGGACGTGACTACCTGTATGTTCCAGGGTTTTCTTCTGAACTGACCACAGAGCGTTTGAAGGCAGAGTGTCTGTTTGCTTCTGGACTGAGAAAATCTCTCCTGTCTTCTCCCATCTCTTTTTCACAAGCCTCTAAATCCACTGAAGACACATGAACCCCAAGAGAGAAAAGTCTCCTACAGCGAACCAGATTTAGGGTGGCACAGTGGCGCAGTGGTTAGCACTGCAGCCTCACAGCTCCAGCAACCTGGGTTTGGTTCTGGCCACTGCCTGTGTGGAGTTTGCAAGTTCTCCCTGTGACCATGTGGGTCCCCTCTGGGTGCTCTGGTTTCCTCTCACATGCCAAAGACTTGCAGATTGATCGGTAAATTGGCCATTGTAAAAAAAAAATTGCCCCTAGTGTAGGTAGGTGATAGAAGAATTGAGTGAAGGTGGGGATGTGAGAAGGAAAATGGGATTAATGTAGGATTAGTATAAATGGGTGGTTGATGGTCAGCACAGACTCGGTGGGCCAAAGGGCCTATTTCAGTGCTGTATCTCTCAATGACTCTAAGAATACTGGGCCCCAACAAAAAGCAAGATCGACCTACAATGAAGACTGTACAGTGAGCTTGAAGAACTGTAACAGCAACTCTTCAGATATTGCCTCAAATCTTTCCAATTTTTGTCTCTTGCATGTGTGTATCGCGTATGCATGCTAGCATGGGCGCGTCGTGTATCTGTAGGTGTTAACCGAATTAGAGTTTAAATTTAAGTTTAATAAATTTCAACTTTTCTTCTTTCAACCTAAGAAAGCCTGTTTGTGCTGGTTTCTTTGCCTTATAATTGGAAAGCGGTGAACCAAGAGGGAGCTAAAAACAGTGTGTTTAAAAATAAAACCCTGTTACAGTAAGACCAGGTGAAGGCTGAAAGGATACCCTAGACGTCTTTCTCACCTGGTCGTAACACTCCCAAATCTGTCTTTTCCATAATTATATGCTTGAATTGCTCCAATCAGCTTTCCACCCTGCCACAGCACCGAAACAGCTCTTATCAAAGTCACAAATGACATCCTATGTGACTGTGACAAAGGTAAACTATCCCTGCTCATCCATCACAACCTGTCTGCAGCCTTTGACACAGTTAGCCACAACATCCTCCACTGAGGCCTCGCCACTGTCCTCCAGCTGGGTGAGACTGCTCTCACCTGGTTCCATTCTTATCTATCTAATCATAGCCAGAGAATCATCTGCAATGGCTTCTCTTCCTGCTCCTGCACAGTTACCTCTGGTGTCCCCCAAGGATCTATCCTTGACCCCCCCCTCCTATTTCTCATATCCTTGCTGTTACTCGGTGACATCATCCAAAAGCACAGTGTTAGTTTTGTTACGAAAGTGCTTCCATTATTTTTAATATTTTTATTTTTTGAGAACTTGTGTTAAAGATTCCATGGATGTGTTTTATTTACCAAGTTCACTGACAGGAGAAGATGTTGTTTAGAAGCCACCTGTGCTGGAGGCCACTGGTGATTTCCCTAACTGCTGTTAAGGAATAGCTGTAAATAGCTGGGTAAGTATCTAAGGTAAGAAAGGTCTACAGTTTTTTTCATATATAGTAAGTAGTGTTTTTTTAGAGAGTTCTGCAGTAACGAGGACCAGGGAAGAAGGGCCTCAGAGTAATTGATATTATTTGATATTAAGATCTTCCAAAAGGTTTAATTTAAAGGGTTAAGTCATGGCAGGAGAGCTCAAAGCCGTGGTGTGCTCCTCATGCTCCATGTCGGAAGCCGGGAACAATTCCAGTGCCTGGGACCAGCATGTGTGCAGGAAGAGTCTCCAGCTGCAGCTCCTGGAAGCCTGGGTTTCGGAGCTGGAGCGGCAGCTGGGGACACTGTGGAGCATCCGTGAGGTGGAGAGTATCGTGGATAGCACATACAGAGAGGTGGTCACACCGCAGGCTCAGACGCCACATGCAGGAAGGGAATGGGTGACCACCAGGCAGAGCAAGAGGACTAGGCAGGCAGTGCAAAAATCTCCTGTGGCTATTCCCCTGCAAAACAGATATACTGCTTTGGATACTGTTGGGGGGAATGGCCTCTCAGGGGAAAGCAGCAACAGCCCAACTCGTTGCACCATGGTTGGCTCTGCTGCACAGGGGAGGAGTAAAAAGTGTGGGCATGCAATAGTTATAGGGAATTCAATTGTAAGGGGAATAGATAGGTGTTTCTGTGGCCACAAAAGAGACTCCAGGATGGTATGTTGCCTCCCTGGTGCTAGGGTCAAGGATGTCGCAGAGCGGTCACAGGACATTCTGAAGGGGGAGAGTGAACAGCCAGTGGGCGTGGTACACATTGGTACAAACGACATAGGTAAAAAAAAGGATGAGGTCCTAAAAGCAGAATATAGGGAGCTAGGAAGTAAGTTGAAAAGCAGGACCTCAAAGGTAGTGATCTCAGGATTACTACCTGTGCCACATGCTAGTCAGAGTAGAAATAGCAGGATATATTGGATGAATACGTGGCTGAAGAGATGGTGTGAGGGGGAGGGTTTTAGATTCCTGGGACATTGGGACCTGTTCTGGGGTAGGTGGGACTAGTACAAACTGGATGGGTTACACCTGGGCAAGACCGGGACTGATGTCCGAGGGGGAGTATTTGCTAGAGTGGTTGGGGAGGGTTTAAACTAAAATGGCAGGGGGATGGGAACCTTTGCAAGGAGTCAGAGGAGGGGGAATCAAAGACAAGAACAAAAGACTGTAAGGGGAATAAGAAAAGTGATAGGCAAAGAAATCAAGGGCCAGAATCAAACAGGGCCACAGTGAAAAGTAGTGGGAAGGGGCCAAGTAATGTTAAAAAGACAAGCCTTAAGGCTTTGTGCCTTAACGCGCGGAGCATTCGCAATAAATTGGATGAATTAATCGTGCAAATAGATGTAAACGGGTATGATATAGTCGGGATTACGGAGACATGGCTGCAAGGTGACCAGGGATGGGAAATGAACATCCAGGGGTATTCAGTATTTAGGAAGGACAGACAAAAAGCAAAAGGCGGTGGAGTTGCATTGCTGGTTAAAGAGGAAATTAATGCAATCGTGAGGAAAGACATGAGCTCTGACGATGTGGAATCTGTATGTGTAGAGTTGAGAAACACTAAGGGACAAAAAACGTTAGTGGGGGTTGTATATAGACCCCCAAACTGTAGTGGTGATGTTGGGAATGGCATTAAACAGGAAGTTAGAGATGCATGCGATAAAGGAACATCTGTAATTATGGGTGACTTTAATCTGCATATAGATTGGACAAATCAAATTAGTCACAATACCGTAGAGGAGGAATTCTTGGAGTGTATACAGGATGGTTTTCTGAACCAATACGTTGAGGAACCAAATAGAGAACAGGCCATCCTAGACTGGGTATTGTGTAATGAGAGAGGAATAATTGACAATCGAGACCCTTGGGGATGATCGACCATAATATGATAGAATTCTTCATCAAGATGGAGAGTGACATAGTTGATTCTGAGACCAGGGTCCTGAATCTTAGTAAAGGACACTACAAAGGTATGAGGCGCGGGTTGGCTATGACAGATTGGGAAATGTTACTTAAAGGGATGACAGTGGATAGGCAATGGCAAACATTTAAAGAGCACATGGATGAACTGCAACAATTGTTTATCCCTTTCTGGCGCAAAAGTAAAACGGGGAAGGTAACCAAACCATGGCTTACAAGGGAAATTAGAGATAGCATTAGATCCAAGGAAGAGGCATATAAATCTGCCAGAAAACATAACAGACCTGTGGATTGGGAGCAGTTTCGAATTCAGCAAAGGAGGACTAAGGGATTGATTAAGAAGGGGAAAATAGAGTACGAGAACAAGCTTGTGGGGAACATAAAAACTGACTGTAAAAGTTTCTATAGGTATGTGAAGAGAAAAAGATTGGTGAAGACAAATGTAGGTCCCTTACAGTCAGAAACGGGGGAATTTATTTTGGGGAACAAAGAAATGGCTGACCAACTAAATGCATACTTTGGTTCTGTCTTCACAAAGGAGGACACAAATATCATACCCGAAATGTTGGGGAACACAGGGCTTCGTGAGAGGAACTGAAGGAAATCAGTACTAAAAGAGAAATGGTGTTGGGGAAATGAATGGCATTGAAGGCTGATAAATCCCCAGGGCCTGATGGTATGCATGTACTTGAGGAAGTGGATGCATTGGTGATCATCTTCCAAGATTCTATAGACTCTGGAACAGTTCAGACAGGAGGGTAGCTAATGTAACCCCACTATTTAAAAAGGGAGATAGAGAGAAAGCAGGGAATTATAGACCAGTCAGCCTGACGTCGGTAGTGGGGAAAATTCTAGAGTCCATTATCAAAGATTTTATAGCAGAGCACTTAGAAAACAGTGGTAGAATCGGGCTGAGTCAGCATGGATTTACGAAAGGGAAATCATGCTTGATAAATCTACTAGAATTCTTCGAGGATGTAACTCATAGAGTTGATGAGGGGAGCCAGTAGATCTAGTTTATTTGGACTTTCAGAAGGCTTTGGACAAAGTCCCACATAAGAGATTAGCGTGTAAAATTAAAGCGCGTGGGTTTAGGGGTAGTGTATTGCGATGGATAGAAAATTGGTGGGCCATGATCATAATGAATGGCGGAGCAGGCTCAAAGGGCCGAATGGCCTACTCCTGCTCCTATTTTTGATGTTCCTATTTGGACTCCGAAAACAGCAGAATCCTTGGTGACCTGGGAAAAAAATGGTTACAGAGAAGCGAAATGGCAAGGTTTATGGCGGTCAGGAGGTCAACTCACTGTTCGGGGTTTGAACATTGTTTTCAGTTTTAGTTGTGGTGTGAACTGTTTGACGACAGCTGGTGTTTTCCTGCCAAGGAGAAAAGAAATCACCCGGTTCACCTCTTTCTCTACCTTTCTGAAGAAATTCTGCCAGGATCTAGTGTGGGGAAAAATCCCTGATGCTGCATAGCTTCTGAGGAGCTGGAAAAATTCCTGTGCTAGCGAAAAAACCTTGATGCCACATTGCTCCTGGAAAGCCTACTAGAATAATTCTCGACATCTCCAGAATGGATGGCTTCTGAAATGAACCCAGTGACCCATGTCCGTATACCTGGACGCCAGACCCAAAAAAGGGACAAGTGACTTCCGTCCATATCTTTTTTTTTCAAGAATTAGCAAGTGTTTGGCCAGTTTTATTTTTGTGTTTTTCTTTTGTAACACTCCTCTGCAGAGTGAATTTCTGTATTTTTCCAGTGTCTGTGTGTGTGTGAGTATAGATAGGGAATTTTTAAAAAGGGAACTTTCATATTTTAATCGGTGTGTTAATGCTTTGCTTCTTTACTGGTTAGGTCTTGTTTCAAAATAAACTGATAATTTTGTTGTTTATTAAAGAAACCTGGTTGATGTATTTTGTACTAAAGAAAAGTATATGATTGGCTGTATCAGTAACCGGGCAAACATTTTCATAGATGTTGTGACCTGTGGAGAAGTGGAACTGCTTCAGTCGTAACATCTAATTGGGGGCTTGTCCACGATACCCAAAGCCGACGACATGTAATTGTAAGTGTGGTGATACTAATTGAAAAGAGGAAAAGTAAAAAAACCAGGTTTCTTGTGCATTGGAGTAATGTTACACGACTGGAATGTCTCTGTCAATTGCTATGGCCTTTCTGGGGAAGGAGGATGCCTCCCTGAGTGATTTGAGAAACTTAACCAAGACTAGGCTAAAGGGATTTGGCAGAATTGTTGGTGTTAGAGTTAAAACCAGGAGCTAAGAAAGCAGATATAATTGCAGTAATAGCACAGCATTTTCAATTAGAAGAAGAAGAAGGCAAACCACATGGCAGTACAGTTGAATTAGCTAAAATCCAGTTGCAGATCAGGCAGCTTGAACTTGACAAAGAAAAAGTAATAGAATTGGAAAAAACATAAGCTTGAATTTCAAAGAGAAAGTGAAAGAGAAGGAAGGGAATTCAAATTTAAAAAGATGGAACTAAGATGAATGGGTGGTCTTGACTCCAATGAAAATTTTGGTGGAGAAAGATCTGAATCCAGCCCAGGATCCAGTGGAGAGCTGTTTATACTTGTACAAGCCCTTCTGAAATTTGAGAAAAGGGATGTAGATGTATTTTTCATTTCTTTTGAAAAATTAGCCAGACAGGTGAAGTGGCCGAAGGAAAGTTGGACACTGCTTATGCAATAAAAACAAGAAATGCTGGAACCACTCAGCAGGTCTGGCAGCATCTGTGGAAAGAGAAGCAGAGTTAACGTTTCGGGTCAGTGACCCTTCTTCGGAACCGAAACGTTAACTTTAATTCACTGCTTATGCAAAGCAGGTTGATGGGTAGGGATCATGAAATTTATGCTATGCTTTCTGAGGAGGCTTCTGAAGATTATGAGATGGCAAAAAAGGCTATTCTCACTGCTTATGAGTTGGTTCCTGAAGCGTACAGGCAGAAATCTCAGAACCTCTGGAGACAGCCTGGGCAGACTTATATAGAATTTGAAAGGGTAAAGCAAATTAATTTTGATCATTGGATGTGGGCACTAAAAGTAGAGAACCTTAGGGAAATAATTATTTTGGAAGAATTTAAAAGTTCACTCCCTCCGTTAGTAAGAACCCATGTAGAGAACCAAAAGGTTTTAACAGCCAGACAGGCAGCTGAGATCACTGATGATTACAAGCTTGTTTACAAGCCCATACCTTTTTTCCGTTACCCCCACAAACCCGGCAAGGATAGAAGGTGGGAGGGTAAAAGGAAGACAAGTAGCCGGGAAGAAGAAGGGACAGCTGAGAATATCCTGGGATCTCCTCCTCAGGCCAGAAAGGAAGATGCTGAGGGTGGAAGTGAGGTCCGAAAGCCTAAGTGTTATTATTGCCAACTTTGTGTAGAGTGCTGGAAGTTGCAGCGTAAACCCATGGGACTTATTGGGATGTACAAGGCCAATGCAGAGAAAGGGGCCCTGACTGGGATTACGACAGATCAGGCTGTAGTTCTAACTGCAGCTGTAAGGCCAAGTACAAAAACCACTGTGAGTGCGGGGGATGTGAACAAGATGCCTGAGAGGTATGGAATTCTTGTCGAAAGGAAAAGTAACTCCTTATCCCTCAAGTGAGGCAGGTAAACCTATTGTTATACTTAGGGAGAGAGGAGCCACCCAAACTCTTTTGGCATAACTTTTTCACCAGAGAGCGCATTGAATGCCAAGGTTTTAGTGAATGGTGTTGGCGGGCAGTATATACCTGTACCTTTGTATTGGGTGCACCTAGAGTGTGAACTAATGTCTGGAACGGTAACTGTAGGAGTGGTCCATAGTTTGCCTGTAGATGGAGTTGACGTACTCCTGGGGGATGATTTGGCTGGAGTAAAGGTAGTAGTTTCTTCAGTAGTCACAGAAAAACCAAGTGAAGTTAAAAAGGCAGAACAGTTGCAGAAAAAGCTTCCAGGATTTTTTCCTTCATGTGTAGTGACCCGAGCAATAGCTAAACAAGTTCCATTGTCAGAGGTACAATTGAAACCACAGACAGATAGTTGAATATCTGTAACTTTCTTTGGGGATTTGGATAAACCAAAGGAAATGTTCAGTAAGTCTTCTCTGATTAAGGCTCAGCAAGCCAATCCAGAGTTAAGTAAAGTGACACAATCGTCTGTAACGGAAGCTGAAGCAAAGGCAGTTCTGGAAGGTTACTATATTAAAAATGGGATTCTGATGAGGAAGTGGAGACCTCCTCACAGACCTGTGGACAAAGAATGGACAGTAATTCATCAGATAGTTGTACCGCCCAAGTATCGGCATGAAATATTAAGGGTAGCCCATGAAATTCCTATAGCGGGACTTGTGCGGATCCAGAAGGCTCGATCATGTATAGGTCGACATTTTTACTGGCTAGGCTTTTCCAAGGATGTGGTGCAATTTTGTAAAACATGCCATATGTGTCAGATTGTGGGAAAACCGCAACCTGCCATAAAACCGACACCTCTAATTCCCATACCGGTTTTTGGGGACCTGTTTGGTAGAGTGATGGTAGACTGTGTAGGATCTTTATTTAAAACAAGAGTGGGACACCAATATATACTCACTATCATGGATATGGCTACTCGGTTCCCAGAAGCCAATTCCTTGAGAACAATCTCTGCTGAGGTAGTGGTAGAGAAGTTAATCCAGTTCTTCACTAGATATGGATTACCAATTGAGATTCAACTGGATCAAGGTTCTATGTCTAAAATTTTCCAGGAAGTTATAAATAATTTGGGTATAACACAGTTAATGTCTTTAGCATACCACCCACTGGAAGCTTTAGAATGGTATCATCAGACCCTCAAAACGATGATTAGGACATACTATCGTCAATATTCCCATGATGGGGATAAAGGGCTGGAATTTCTTTTGTCTGCAACTGGGGATTCACCTAATGAGTCGACCTGTTTTAGTCCTTTTGAATTAGTTTATGAACATGAGATAAGAGGTCCTCCAAAACTAATTAAAGAAAGGTTTTTGGAACAGAGGGATGAATCTTCTGTGCTTGATTATGTATCCGTGTTCCAGAAACGGCTCACGAAAGCATGCAAAGTGGCTCAGGAACACCTGAAAGTTTCCCAAACAACTATGAAGAAATGGGCAGACAAGCATGCTAAGACCCAAACATTTCAACCAGGGGATGCGGTGTTAGTATTACTGCCTTTACAGGGTGAACCGCTGAAAGCACAGTTCAGTGGTCCGTATAAAGTGGTCAAAAGAATTGGTAAAATAAATTATTTGATTGACACCCCTGATCACTGGAAAATGAATTGGCTGTGCCATATCAATATGTTGAAACAATATCAGTGCCAGGAGAGGATAAACTAGCACAGGCATGTCAGGTAGTAGGGACAGTGAACGATGACAGGAATGAGGCAGAAGGAGGCCTAGACAATTCTCAAATCAAACTTCTTAAACAGTCTACCATCACCCTACCAAACTGGTTAGTTTATACTGAACTGTTAGGGAGATTGGACACTATGCTTTCATATTTAGATGCAGAACACGAGAAGACCTAACAAGGCTACTTACAGCATTTAAAAAGTCTGTAGGAACAAGCCAGGATGTACAACCTTAGCCAAACATGATGTGGATGTAGGGGAATATTTTCCTCTAAAACAGCATCCTTATTGCTTAAGTCCAGAGAAACAGGCCCAGGTAAAAGCAGAAATCCAATACATGGTGGAAAACCACCTAATTGAACCCAGTCAAAGCAGCTGGAGTTCCCCAGTGGTGTTACTGCCTAAACCTGATGGTTCAACTGGATTCTGCATAGATTACAGAAAGGTTAATGTAGTAACAAAGGCAGACACCTCCTCAATTCCTCATTTGGAAGACTGTATTGACAGAGTTGGCAGTGCCACATTTCTCACAAAAGTAGATTTGTTGAAGGGATACTGGCATTTCCGTTAACACCCCAAGCTGAAGAAATATGTCACACCAGACAGTCTTTTCCAATGCTAAGTGATGCCATTCAGGCTAAAAAATGCCCCAGCCACTTTTCAGAGACTAATGAACCAAGTGGTAGCCAGTGTTCTTAATTGGGTGTTGAGTGGACAGGTGGTTTACGGTGTCATTTGGCAAAATGGTACGTGTGCCATTTCAGGCAAGTTCCCTACCTTCCAATCTCCTCCTGTCACCTTTCAGCCTGAAACTATCACTCTTGACCCAACCAACATTGCCTTACACCTTCCCTCTCTTACCCTTGAACCTCCCCCATTACCTTGGACTGTATAACAATAAATTTATACATGCCATCCCTTCCTCCTGTTCCTACATCAGTGACCATCAACATGCCTACTCGAACCTTGATCCTCTGAAAATTGAACTGGATGTCATTGCCAAGTGCTCTTCCCCTCCTTATAATGATATTGAACATCCAACCCTTACTCTTGACCTTCCACCCTACCAAATCCAACTGCCCCCTTTGACTGTGACTATTCCCTCCTCCAGACAATACCCTGAGTTTGCACCACAGCACCCGACTTGGACAGCACACTGAAACCTCACCTTGCCCTGCCCGACTACCCTCCCCTGCACCTGAAACCTCACCCTGTGTTCTTCCCCCTCATTCCATCCCTGTCTTTCCCTGAGAAGAATCGCCCTTGCTGGTGCTGAGCCTGGAGCCAAACACTGTTGGCCTTCCTTGTGCCAAAGAGTTCAAGAAATGAAGCCGCTGACCTCAGATACAACTGACTGGTGTACGCCACGTTTAAAGGAACGTGAACCGGGTGCCACGAGATTCCCATACGCTGCTAACTTACTCTGACAAGTAGGACTTAATTTCAAATAATTGTATGGTTATGAGTATTCGTGCTATGGAAATGAATGCAGAGCTGCAATCCACCACTGTGCGGGATGAACCCGGGGTGAACCCTGGAATACCGCAAACACGCCGCTGACTTAGTTGCAAAACAAAAACCCACCGATGGAAAACTGAAAAATCAACTCACATCTAATTATTTCACCTTGCCCGCCACCAAAGCCGCTCCTGTAGGGCCAATAAAATTACCCCCCCCACCCCTCGCCCAGTGTGTGTGGGGGTGGGGGGTGTACTTGAACGCTCAGTGTTGGGAGTGGGGTGTAATTGGTCACCCAGTGTAATTGAGGAAAAGATAGGTTTAGAAATTTGAACAAAATGAGCAGAGAAAGTGCCTAAGCATCCAGTATGGTGGGTGGGATGCGCATCTCAATTACACGCTGTTAGTGCGTCACTTGCCATGATGGATCAGGCTGCTCTATAGGCGAACAGGGCTCACGTCAGAGTTTTGTAAATCACTGATTCAAATAAGGATCTTATGTTTATTATTGGACCCTTTTGGGCAGGCCCATTGCCTGACGCACCATCTGATAAACTTGCCTAGCAACTTGTGGTGCTAATAAACAGGAAGGACCCAGTAGTTACATCATAAGTCACCATTACTGAGACTTGCTTTTTATTCCGGATTTATTAGTTAACTGAATTTAAATTCCCCAGCTGCCATGGTGGGATTTAAACTCATTTCTCTGAATCATTAGTCCAGACCTTTGGATTACTAGTCCAATAACAGAATGACCATGTTCATCCACTACAGACAGCTTTGTTGTTGGTTTCCTATTTCAGGCTGCTGGTGAACTTCCGGACATTTTTATTTCTGTTGTCTGACTTTGTAAGCTGGTGCTGGACTGTTTTTAGCTGCCCGATAAGCAGTTTGGCTGCAGTCGTGTGTGGCATTTGGGGCTGGAGGGGGAGCAGTAGGAAGACAGGAGAGGTTTGGAGCAGCTGGGGAATAGAAAGGAGGAGGAGGAGGGCAGTGCATAGGAGGCCAGACCCACTGCAGGATCAGGGAGAATGTCTCTCACTTCACTGAGGAGCAATATCTTAGGTGCCTTCACTTCACTGACCAACGTCATTTCCTGCAGCCACCATTCCAGCCTCATCCCTGGCCAAGGGTGGCACTGCCTGTGGGTATCAGGGTCACCATGGCACCTTGGGTCCTTTCAGGCTGCAGGAAGTGATATCAGTGACACCTTCCAATTCATGAGTCTACCGCTGTCTCAGGGAGGTCACCAGGGCTCTCTATACCTGGAGGAACACCGACAGCAGAGATCCAGATCTGATATAAAACAGTGGGGAGCTGGGCTGACCATTGAGGGAGAGACCAGGAAAGAGCCTGGGAGAGGGGCAGAGCATACCAACAGAGGGAAAAATGTGTCATCGTAGTTATTGCAGATGTAGGAAAGGCGGAGCCCATGGAATTTAAGTTGCGTTTAATTTAAAATCCACACTCTCATTTTAATTCTATAGTTGGTTATAGTTAATTAAGTGGCTAATTAACTTTAAAAAAGGTGCATCTGAGGCCAGGGCACAAACCAAACCATCAGGATACATTTACTAAACTGAGCGGTAGAAGAAATTAATTTAATATTAAAGACTGTTCAGCTATGACTACAGATAAATAAATAACTGCTACATCAGCAATAATTAAATAGACAGGAAATGCTAGCCCAGGTAGTGTGTCGGGACTGCAGAATGAAGGAATTGATCAACCGTGAGACTCTCAGATTGTCACATCTGCAGGAAATGCCTTTGCCTTGAGACACCAGCTCAGAGTTATTGAACTGAAGTATGAATTGGAGACACTCTGACACATAAGGGAGGGGAGGCATATCTGGATCAGTACCCCCCCTCCCCCCCCCCTTTACCCCCCTTCCACCCCCCCCCACCCCCGTCCCCTTCCCTGCTCCACCCTCTCAGCTCACCCCCTCACAACCCCGTCCCAGCCCGCCCCCCCCTCGCACCATCTTCACCCCGCACCCCCTTCCCCTGCACCCCCCCCCACCCCCTCCCTCTACCCCTCCCCCTTGCATCCCCTCCTCCCACCGGCACCATCCTACACCTGTGTAGGGGCCCCAACAACCCCACTGCCTTGTGGGCGTCTCGGGAGAGACCAAGGCTAAGGGAGTAAACCCTAACAGAAAATCCGGAGCGGAACCCCGTAGGCGGTCATGTGTCACCTTTGGCATGTTTCCGGCAGTTCCTGCAGCCATACTGGTGCCAAACGTCGTGTCCTGCACTCCTTTGGACCCCACCAGAAAGGCCGAGAGGGGGGTTTTGACGACTGGGCAACTCTCAACCTCCATAAATTTGCCCAGGCATGCGCCATGGAGAGGTCACTCCATATTTGCCTCACAGCGACTAAAACAACACGGAAGGCAGCAGTTACGGGTTATAAGTCCAGATAAATTGGCGTAGAAACTGGGCGCCACGGGTTGCCTTTGTCGGTGGGAGAGGTCATTGCACCTCACTGGACAGCTACCGCCCGCCTCAAACCGGGCAGCCCCCGGTCAATAAGGTTCTGTCCCGCCACAGTCTGCCTGCTTCAATGGGTGCTTGGAGCTCAGGGTCATTGCCCGAAAGGTGGACTGATACACCGCACCAAACAACATGAAAAAAGGAAAGAAGGTACCAGCCCTTCGCTTTGCAAGCTGGAACGTCAGAACTATGTGTCCTGGCCTGTCGGAAGACCTTACACAAATCAACGATTCTTGGAAGACCGCCATCATTAACAACGAGCTCAGTAGATTCAATGTGGACATTGCAGCACTTCAGGAGACTCGCCTCCCCGCGAGTGGCTCTCTAGCAGAGCAAGACTACACCTTCTTCTGGCAGGGCAGGGATCCTGAAGAACCAAGACAGCATGGAGTGGGCTTCGCCATCAGAAACTCCTTGCTCAGCATGATAGAGCCTCCCTCAAATGGCTCGGAACGCATACTGTCCATCCGACTGCTCACCACCTCTGGTCCAGTACACCTACTCAGCATCTATGCTCCAACACTCTGCTCCCCACCTGAAGCTAAAGACCAGTTCTATGAACAACTCCATAACATCATTAGCAGCATCCCCAACACCGAACACCTATTCCTGCTGGGGGACTTTAATGCCAGGGTTGGGGCCAACCATGACTCATGGCCCTCCTGCCTTGGGCGCTATGGCGTTGGAAGGATGAATGAGAACGGGCAGAGACTGCTTGAGTTGTGTACCTATCATAACCTCTGCATCACCAACTCGTTCTTTCACACTAAACCCTGTCACCAGGTTTCATGGAGGCACCCAAGATCACGTCGTTGGCACCAGCTAGACCTCATTGTCACAAGGCGAGCCGCCTTAAACAGTGTTCAAATCACACGCAGCTTCCACAGTGCGGACTGCGACACCGACCACTCCCTGGTGTGCAGCAAGGTTAGACTCAGACCAAAGAAGTTGCATCATTCCAAGCAGAAGGGCCACCCGCGCATCAACACGAGCAGAATTTCTCACCCACAGCTGTTACAAAAATTTCTAAATTCACTTGTAACAGCCCTTCAAAACACTCCCACAGGGGATGCTGAGACCAAGTGGGCCCACATCAGAGACGCAATCTATGAGTCAGCTTTGACCACCTACGGCAAAAGTGCGAAGAGAAATGCAGACTGGTTTCAATCTCATAATGAAGAGCTGGAACCTGTCATAGCCGCTAAGCGCATTGCACTTTTGAACTACAAGAAAGCCCCCAGCGATTTAACATCCGCAGCACTTAAAGCAGCCAGAAGTACTGCACAAAGAACAGCTAGGCGTTGCGCAAACGACTACTGGCAACACCTATGCAGTCATATTCAGCTGGCCTCAGACACCGGAAACATCAGAGGAATGTATGATGGCATGAAGAGAGCTCTTGGGCCAACCATCAAGAAGATCGCCCCCCTCAAGTCTAAATCAGGGGACATAATCACTGACTAACGCAAACAGATGGACCGCTGGGTTGAGCACTACCTAGAACTGTACTCCAGGGAGAATGCTGTCACTGAGACTGCCCTCAATGCAGCCCAGCCTCTACCAGTCATGGATGAGCTGGACATACAGCCAACCAAATCGGAACTCAGTGATGCCATTGATTCCCTAGCCAGCGGAAAAGCCCCTGGGAAGGACAGCATTACCCCTGAAATAATCAAGAGTGCCAAGCCTGCTATACTCTCAGCACTACATGAACTGCTATGCCTGTGCTGGGACGAGGGAGCAGTACCCCAGGACATGCGCGATGCCAACATCATCACCCTCTATAAAAACAAAGGTGACCGCGGTGACTGCAACAACTACCGTGGAATCTCCCTGCTCAGCATAGTGGGGAAAGTCTTTGCTCGAGTCGCTCTGAACAGGCTCCAGAAGCTGGCCGAGCGCGTCTACCCTGAGGCACAGTGTGGCTTTCGTGCAGAGAGATCGACTATTGACATGCTGTTCTCCCTTCGTCAGATACAGGAGAAATGCCGTGAACAACAGATGCCCCTCTACATTGCTTTCATTGATCTCACCAAAGCCTTTGACCTCGTCAGCAGACGTGGTCTCTTCAGACTACTAGAAAAGATCAGATGTCCACCAAAGCTACTAAGTATCATCACCTCATTCCATGACAATATGAAAGGCACAATTCAACATGGTGGCTCCTCATCAGAGCCCTTTCCTATCCTGAGTGGTGTGAAACAGGGCTGTGTTCTCGCACCCACACTTTTTGGGATTTTCTTCTCCCTGCTGCTTTCACATGCGTTCAAATCCTCTGAAGAAGGAATTTTCCTCCACACAAGATCAGGGGGCAGGTTGTTCAACCTTGCCCGTCTAAGAGCGAAGTCCAAAGTACGGAAAGTCCTCATCAGAGAACTCCTCTTTGCTGACGATGCTGCTTTAACATCTCACACTGAAGAATGCCTGCAGAGTCTCATCGACAGGTTTGCGTCTGCCTGCAATGAATTTGGCCTAACCATCAGCCTCAAGAAAACGAACATCATGGGGCAGGATGTCAGAAATGCTCCATCCATCAATATTGGCGACCACGCTCTGGAAGTGGTTCAAGAGTTCACCTACCTAGGCTCAACTATCACCAGTAACCTGTCTCTAGATGCAGAAATCAACAAGCGCATGGGTAAGGCTTCCACTGCTATGTCCAGACTGGCCAAGAGAGTGTGGGAAAATGGCGCACTGACACGGAACACAAAAGTCCGAGTGTATCAGGCCTGTGTCCTCAGTACCTTGCTCTACGGCAGCGAGGCCTGGACAACGTATGCCAGCCAAGAGCGACGTCTCAATTCATTCCATCTTCGCTGCCTTCGGAGAATACTTGGCATCAGGTGGCAGGACTATATCTCCAACACAGAAGTCCTTGAAGCGGCCAACACCCACAGTTTATACACACTACTGAGTCAGCGGCGCTTGAGATGGCTTGGCCATATGAGCCGCATGGAAGATGGCAGGATCCCCAAAGACACATTGTACAGCGAGCTCGCCACTGGTATCAGACCCACCGGCCGTCCATGTCTCCGTTATAAAGACGTCTGCAAACGCGACATGAAATCGTGTGACATTGATCACAAGTCGTGGGAGTCAGTTGCCAGCATTCGCCAGAGCTGGCGGGCAGCCATAAAGACAGGGCTAAATTGTGGCGAGTCGAAGAGACTTAGTAGTTGGCAGGAAAAAAGACAGAGGCGCAAGGGGAGAGCCAACTGTGCCCCAACAAACAAATTTCTCTGCAGCACCTGTGGAAGAGCCTGTCACTCCAGAATTGGCCTTTATAGCCACTCCAGGCGCTGCTTCACAAACCACTGACCACCTCCAGGCGCGTATCCATTGTCTCTCGAGATAAGGAGGCCCAAAAGAAAGAAAAAAGAAAAGAACTCCAGAATTCAGTTACACCTCATTGCAAGAAACAGGTACAGGAAGAGGAGAATGTGACAGACAATCAGCAGGGGAGGAGGAATCTAGTCAAAGTAGGGAGGAACCATAAACATTTCCAACAGGTACAATGTACTTCTACCTGTAAGGATAGCAGAAAGACTGCAGGATGGACAGTCACACTGCTGTCCTAGGTACCGTGAAGCAGGAAGCAGTTCAAGGGGTGAAGGAGAACAGAAAGCTTATAGGGGATTTGTGAATTGACAGTCGTGATGGAGAATCCCAAAGGGTCTGTGGCCTACCAGGGTAAGGAATATCTCAAAGTGGCTTGAAAGTAACTTGGAAAAGAGTTGGTCCTCGTGGTCTAAGTCAGCACCAATAACATTGGAAAAAATAAGGAGGAGGTCCTGTTAAGAGAATATCAGGAGCAGGAAGCTAAATTAAAGAGATTGAGGGTAATATTTCCACTAGTCTAAGTTACATGGGCATTTTTAGACGAGGGAGTGATTTAGTTGTTCATGCAATATAATGTGCTTGTTCAATGTCATCGTATTTGTGCTTTGATCCTATTCAATCATGTCAGCTGGGTGAGTTCTGTTTATTGCATAATTAGTTGGTACAGTACGAACATTACATTGGTTCAGAGATCTTACATCTACTTTGACCTGATCCTGGGGACACTTGCCAGATGTAGATGTACAGCACCAGTCAGGAAGCAGTAATGGTTTGATGAAAAGCACATTCTTGCTATGCTGATGAACTTGTAATAAGAATTTGTGCTCTCCAACATCACCCATGAACGGTCTGGCTCTAATTTTTATTATTCATTCATGGCATGTGAGCATTGCTGGCAAGCCAGCATTTAATGCCCATCTGTAATTGCCCTTGAGAAGGTGGTGATGAGCTGCCTTCTTGAACCGCTGCAGTCCATGTGAGGTAGGTATACCCACAGTGCCGTGAGGAAGGGAGTTCCAGGATTTTGACCCAGCGACAGTGAAGGAACGGCAATATAGTTCCAAGTCAGGATGGTGTGTGGCTTGGAGGGGAACTTGCAGGTGGTGGTCTTCCCATATATTTGCTGCCATTGTCCTTCTAGTTGGTAGAGGTCACGGGTTTGGAAGGTGCTGTCGAAGGAGCCTTGGTGAGTTGCTGCAGTGCATCGTGTAGATGGTATACACTGCTGCCACTGTGTGTCAGTGGTGGAGGGAGTGAACGTTGAAGGTAGTGGATGGGGTGCCAATCAAGCAGGCTGCTTTGTCCTGGATGGCGTTGAGCTTCTTGAGTGTTGTTGGAGCTGCACCCATCCAGACAAGTGGGGGGTATTCCAGCACAATCCTGATTTGTGCCTTTTAGATGATTTAAGGTTATGTCCCCTTGTTGTGGACTCCCCAACCAGAGGAAATATTTTCTATCTATCCTATTAAATCATTTTATCATTTTAAACAAATCAAATAGATCTTCCCTCAGACTTCTAAACGCAAAGGAGTACAATTCAACTTTATGCAATCTGTCCTCATAATTTAATCCTTTTATTCCTGGTATCATTCTGTGAACCTGTGATGCACCTCCTCCAAGGCCAATATATCCTTCCTGAGGCATGCTGCCCAGATCTGATTACAGTTACTCCAGATGGAGTTTAACAAAGGCTCTGTGCAACTGAAGCATCAATGCCTCACTTTTGTAGTCTAGTCCCTTTGAGATAAAGGCCAACATTCCACTAGCATTTCTGGTTACTTTTATACCTGTACACTAGCTTTTAGTGATTTGCTCCTCCACAATTCCAAGTCTCTTGCTATAAAGAAAATATTCTGATTTGTCTTTCTCAGATCCTCATACTTCCCCACATTTTTGCCCATTCACTGAATCTGTCTGTATACCTTTGCAACTTCCTGCTCCATCTACAGAACTTATTGTCCCTCTTCACTGAGAGTCATCTGCAAACGTGGACATACAACTCACTATTCCTTCATCCAAGCCATTGGGTGGCACAGTGGCGCAGTGGTTAGCACCGCAATCTCACAGCTCCAGGGACCCGGGTTCAATTCTGGGTACTGCCTGTGCAGAGTTTGCAAGTTCTCCCTGTGACTGTGTGGGTTTTTGCCGGGTGCTCTGGTTTCCTCCCACAGCCAAAGACTTGCAGGTGATAGGTAAATTGGCTGTTGTAAATTGCCCCTAGTGTAGGAAGGTGGTAGGGAATATGGGATTACTGTAGGGTTAGTATAAGTGGGTGGTTGTTGGTCGGCACAGACCTGTATCTCTAAATAAAAAATATATGGTAGAAGGTTGTGGCTCCTGTACAGATCCCTGGGGAGCATCTCACCAAATACAGAATGTTCCCTTCATCTCTACTCCCTTGCAACAAATTTCCAACCCAAGTCACAAGGTTACCTCCAATTCTGTATGCTCTCATTTTTGCTGATAAATCTCTTTTATATGGAACCTTATCAAATGCCTTAAAAAAAAGACTTGCATTTACCAAGCAACTTGAGCATCTGTTTTTGTGATGATGGTTGAAGGATAAATATTGGCCAAGACACCAGGGAGAACCTCCCGCTCTTCTTCAAAATAGTGCTATGGGGTTTTTAACAGCCATCCAAGCAAGCAGATGGTGCCTCAATTTAACATTTCATCAGAAAAACAACACCTGCAACAGTGCAGTGCTCCCTCAGTACTGCACTGGAGCACCATCATTGATTCTTGTGCTCAAGCCCTCGAGTGGGACTAAAACCCAGAACCTCCTGACGCAGAGTTGAGAATGTTACCAACGGAGACACTTCCTTCTCAAAGCCCATACAGACAACATCCATAGACATTCCCTCTACCAGCAGGCAAGTGACCACCTCAAAAAACTTTAACTAGATTAGTCAGGCATGACCTACCCTTCAGAAATCCACGCTGCCTCTCTCTGATCAGCTCATTCTTGTCCAAGTGATCAACCACTCTGTGCCTGATAATAGATTCCAGTAATTCCCTCTCAATTAATGTTAAACTGACAGGTCTGTCAGCTCTCTACCTCCCTCCTTTGTTCAATAATGGAGTAACAATTGGAATTTTGCAATCCAACAGCACAATTCCCAAAATTAGATAACTTTAGAAAATTATGACAAAAACATCTACATTTTCTTTACCTTTTTCTAATGCTATAGGGTGGAAACTATCATGTCCTGAAGAATTGTCTATCTTAACAAGAACAACTACTTGGATTTATACAGCAACTTAACATAATAAAAATTCCCACGGTGCTTCATAGAAGCGTTACCAGAAAAAATATGACACCAAGTTACATAGAGTCATAGAGTCATTTATGGAACAGAAGGAGGCCATTTGTCCCATCGAATCCATGCTGTCTTTCCAATGAGCCATCCAGTCAGTCCCACTGCCCCGCTTGATTCCTATAGCCCTCAAGTCTATTTCCTTCAAGTGGCCATCCAATTTGCTTTTGAAATCATTGATTGTCTCCGCTTCCACCACCCTTGTGGGCTGCGAGTTCCAGGTCATCACCACTCACTGCATAAGAACGTTCTTCCTTACATTGCCCCTGCATCTCTTGTCCAAAGACTTCAATCTGTGTTGCCTCGTCTTTGTGTCATTAGTTAATGGGAAGTTTTTCCTTTCTAACTTATCTATGCCTGTCGTAACCCTGTACATCTGAATTAAATCTCCCCTCAATCTCCTTTGTTCTAGGGAGAATAACCCCATCTTTTCCAACCTAAACTTGTAGCTAAAATCCCTCATCACTGGAACCATTCTGGTAAATCAATTCTGCACCCTCTCAAGGACCCTAACCAGAGCTTTATAAAGGTTCAGCATAACTTCCCTGCTTTTGTACTCAATGCCTGTATTTATGAAGCCCAAGATCCCATATGCTTTAACAGAGGTGGGAGGTTGGAATCAAAATGGAATTTAAATACTGAAGCTTAGAATCCATAATAAAAATGGAATTTAAATACTGAAGTTTAGTCCCAGAGTCCTTAGTTGAGGTTGTAGGCCTGGGGGCGGGGTGGCACAGTGGCGCAGTGGTTAGCACCACAGCCTCACAGCTCCAGCGTCCCGGGTTCAGTTCTGGGTACTGCCTGTGCAGAGTTTGCAAGTTCTCCCTGTGGATTTCCGCCGGGTGCTCCGGTTTCCTCCCACCTCCAAAAGACTTGCAGGTTGATAGGTAAATTGACCATTGTAAATTGCCCCTAGTGTAGGTAGGTGGTAGGAAAATGGTGGGGATGTGGTAGAGAATATGGGATTAATGTAGGATTAGTATAAATGGGTGGTTGTTGGTTGGCACAGACTCGGTGGGCCGAAGGGCCTGTTTCAGTGCTGTATCTCTAAATAAAAAAATAAATAAAAATATGTCCTGTCACTTTCCCAGGTCCCTCTTTTCCTACACATTCTTTAGAACTGTGCCACTAAGTATATATTGTCTCTCCCTATTCCTTCTGCCAAAATCCATCACCTCACACTTGTCATAATTAAATTCCATCTGCAACCTGTCTGCCCACTCCGCTAACCTATCTATATCCTGTTGGAGGCAGTTCATATCATTCTCATTGTTTGCCACACCTCCAAGTTTGGTGTCATCAGCAAATTTTGAGATTCTACTCTGTATTCCAAGATTCAAGTCATTTATATATATCAAAAAAGCAGTGGTCCTTGGGGAACACCACTGTCTACCATCCTCCAGTCTAAAAAGCAACCATTTACTATGACACGCTTTTTTATTCAATTAGACACTATTCCATGAGCCTCAATTTTCTTAACCTGACTTATATGTGTTACCTTATCCAATGCTTTCTTAAAATCCATTTAAACAACATCCACCTCATTCCCTTCATCAACCTTCTCTGTGATTTCATCTAAAAATTCAATTAGATTTGTCAAGCATGATCTGCCTGTTACAAATCCATGCTGGCTATCCTTCATGAACTCAAATTTTTCAAGTGTCCATTGGTATTTTCCCTGATTATAGTTTCTAAAACCTTACTCACCTCTGATGTTAAACTAATTGGCTTGTAGTTGCTAGGACTGACCTTACACCCTTTCTTGAATAAGGGTGTCACATTTGCCACTCTACAATCCTCTGACAATCCTCCCCGACATCCAGGGAAGATTGGAAGATTATGGCAAGTCCTTCTGCTATCTCCATCCCCCACTTCCTTTAGCAACCTAGGATGCAAGCCATCTGGACCAGGTGACTTATCTACTCTAAACATAGCTAGTCTTTTTAGTACCTCCCATCCCCCCCCTCAATTTTTATCCTATCCATTGCCTCCACGCGTTCTGCTTCTGCTGATATTTTGTCAGATTTCATTTTCTTAGTGAACACTGATACAAAGTATTCATTAAGTATATTAGCCCTACCCTGCACCTCTAAGCATATATTACCCTTTGTCCCTAATAGACCCCACTCCATCTCTTACTACTTATTTACGTGCCGGTAGAAGATCTTTGAGTTCCCTTTTATGTCGACTGCCTTCTATTCTCATATTCTCTCTTTGCCAGTCTTATTTTCCTCTTCACCTCCCCTCTCATCTTATTGTATTTGGCCTGGTTCTCACTTGAATAATTCACCTAACATATATCATACACCCTCTTTTTTGTTTCATCATAACGTCCATCTTCCTCGTCATCCAAGTAGTGTTTTTGATTCTCCTAACTTTTGCTCTTGTTTTAATGTTCCTAGTGTGACAAAAACACCACATGCCAAACGGAAGTATTAATTTTATTGTGTGGAAGTTTGCCTGAGATTTTTCTGGAAATTTTTACAAATAACTTTTAAAACAGAACAGTTAGCAGCCAAGCTGGCCATGCACAATTTACAGATGAAAAACCCAAAAGATCAGGTTGGGGACAGATGTGATTACTCAGCCTAGCCAGAACAATAGGGTGATTCACTTATCTGTGATAGCTTTATCCATGTGGTCGTCAAAAGCCATCAACACCCATTGGCTTTGAAAGAGCCAACCCCCCTGCCCCATGCCACCAAGTGTGTCCGAACAACTTGAGGGAAGAGCCTTGAATTTTAAAGACCCTTCTGGAAGATTCTGATTCAAACACAAAGAGATGGTCACAACACATGACTGCTTGGTCCACTCTGCAAATTTGTGTGTGGTGACTCAGAAGATAGACAGTAACTGAGATCCAGACAGGGAACATCTTTCTCTCCTCTCTCCAATAGAGATCCAGAGAAGCCTCAAGCTGCAACTGGTGGAAGCCAAGTCTACAGATCCTTACAGTCAGCAACTAGAGGACAAGGATAAAGCCCCTCTTCTGCCTTCCAGAACCTGAGAAGCAAGCCCAACCCATGCATTTGGCCCAGTGAGTACTTAGAGTCATAGAGAGATACAGCACTGAAACAGGCCCTTTGGCCCACTGAGTCTGTGCTGACCATCAACCACCCATTTATACGAATCCTACATTAATCCAATGTCCCCTACCACATCCCCACCTTCCCTCAATTCTCCTACCACCTACTTACACTAGGGGCAATTTACAATGACCAATTTACCTATCAACCTGCAAGTCTTTAGCTGTGGGAGGAAACTGGAGCACCCGGGAGTCACAGGGAGAACTTGCAAACTCTGCACAGGCAGTACCCAGAACCGAACCTGGGTTACTGGAGCTGTGAGGCTGTGGTGCTAACCACTGTGCCGCCCCGCCCCCAGGCCTACAACCTCAACTAAGGACTCTGGGACTAAACTTCAGTATTTAAATTCCATTTTTATTATGGATTCTAAGCTTCAGTATTTAAATTCCATTTTGATTCCAACCTCCCACCTTTGTTTTTTCCCTCTGTAATCTGTGTGTGTGTGTGTGTGTGTCTCTTGTGTGGGTGTGGGTGTGGGTGTGGATGCGTAACGTATTTTAGTAATTTTAACCGAGTTTTAATTTTAATTAGAGTGATAAGGATAATAAACTTACACCTTTCTTGTTTAAACTCAAGAAAAGCTGTCAGATTGGTTAATTTGCAATTATATTAGGAGAACAGGAACAAGGGCTCACTGAAGTAAGTTCAGTCACTGTGTTTAAAAGATAAACTCTGTTGCAGTCAAGGGGTGAAAGGAGAGCCTGAGACCCCTTCCTCACCTGGTCGTAACACCAGCCTGTACCTGAAACATCTATTTCTTAAAGATAGCCCATTGTTCCGATGCAGCTTTTTCTGTCAGTCTTTGGTTCCATTCTACCCTGGATAGATCCCTCTCATCACATTAAAATTAGCTCTCTTCCAATCTAGACATTCTACCATATTTTGTTCTTTGCTTTTTTGCATCACTATTCTAATATTATGATACGATGATCACTCTTACCCAAGTGCTCCCCCACAGACACTTGGTATCCTTCTTTCTCCAGCTCCATATCCAGCACTGCCTCTTTTCTAGTTGGGTTGAGAACATACTTTTTTTTTAGAGATACAGCACTGAAACAGGCCCTTCGGCCCACTGAGTCTGTGCCGACCATCAACCACCCATTTATACTAATCCTACACTAATTCCATATACCTACCACATCCCCACCTGTCCCTATATTTCCCTACCACCTACCTATACTAGGGGAAATTTATAATGGCCAATTTACCTACCAACCTGCAAGTCTTTTGGCATGTGGGAGGAAGCCGGAGCACCCGGAGGAAACCCACGCAGACACAGGGAGAACTTGCAAACTCCACACAGCCAGTGCCCAGAATTGAACCCGGGTCGCAGGAGCTGTGAGGCTGCGGTGCTAACCACTGCGCCACTGTGCCACCCTTTTGATCAAGGAAGTTCTCCTGAACACATTTTGGAAATTCCTCCCCCTCCTTACCCTTTACTCTAAAATGATCCCAGTCGATATTTGGGTATTTGAAGTCCCCCAGTATCATCACTCTATAGTGTTTGCACATCTCTGTGATTTCCCTGCAGATCTGGTCCTCTATCTCTCTCTCATTATTTGGAGATCTATAGAATACCCTGAGTAGTGTGATATTACCTTTTTTTGCTCCTTCAAGGACATCCTCTCTTTCCAGCGCTGCAATGTCTTCCCTAATCAGGACTGCCACTCCACCTCCCCTTGTTACTTCCTCTATCTTTTCTGAACACTTTATATCCTTGTATATTAAGCACCCAGTCCTCACCACTGTTAAGCCTTAAAACACTCATGGACCAAAACACTATTTTTTTAAAAACACTATCTGCGGTCAGTAGAGAGGTGGAAAGTGGAAGTCACCCACACCATTTTCCACCTGTCCATAACAAATTATATATTGCCTCTCCCTATTGCTTCTGACAAAATGCATCACCTCACACTTGTCAGTATTAAACTCCATCTGCCACCTGTCTGCCCATTCTGCCAGCCTATCTATGTCCTGTTGCAGGTTGTTCATATCATCTTCACTGTTTGCCGCACCTCCAAGTTTGGTGTCATTGGCAAATTTTGATATTCTACTCTGTATTCCAAGATCCATTTATATATGGCAAAGAAAGGCAGTATAAAGACAGATGTCTAAAAACTTGGTCAAAGAGGTAGGTTTTAAGGAGTGTCTTAAAGAAGGAAAGAGAAATAGAGACGTGGAGAGGTGTAGGGAAGGAATTCCAGAGCTTAGGGCTTTGGCCGCTGAAGACATGACCACCAATGACAGAGTGATGAAAATCAGAGATGTGTAAGGGGACAGAATTGGAGGAGCTCAGAGATATTGGAGGGTTGTGGAGCTGGAGAATGTTACAGAGATTGGGAGGGGTGAAGCCATAGAAGGATTTGAAAACAAGGGTGAGAATTTTAAAATCGAGGCGTTGCCAGAATGCGTATCAACGTCGATCGGCAAGCACAGCAAGTAATGAATAAAGGGGACTTGGTGCAAGTTAGGGTACAGGCAGCAGAGTTTGGTTTCCGGCAGCTTAAACAGCTTTTCAAAATAAGAAACACAACAGAAGGTTTAAGAGAAGATTTCTGCCAGGTTTCCATATTTCTGTATACAAGAACATAGAGACCTACTAAACATCTGAGGTCAAAATGTTTGTCTTACAGCTTCAGTCATTCTGTTAACTTATTGCTCATTAATATTGGCTGATCGTGTGTAGTGCAAAACCAATCTTTCGGATTGCTATCATTAGAATTCAATGGGCTTTTCTGTCCTTTGCTGACTCACTGCAGGTTCGTGGTTTGTGGATGGTATCACATTGGCAAATGGGTTGGCCACAAAGTGTGTTGTGGTTGTTTTAGTGTTGAGGCACATTTAGTTACCTAATTACATGTCTGAGAGGCTGATACAAAGTAAGGCTGAAGGTTAACTGTTTGGATAATTACACTCTCATCTTTCATTAGTAACCCACAGTTGGAAAGATGTTCTGATTAACTGAGAGGTTTATGAACAAAGATCAATGTTGAAGATAGTAGGTTTGTCTTCCAATGAAGCTAATGCTCAGCTATCTAAATGCCACTTCAGTGCCAGGAACCACAATTACTGGTGTTCATTTTATTTAGTTCATTCTAGCAGTACGCTCTTGAACATGATTCATATCTGAACATATTCATTCCCATATTTTGTAATTGAGTGAAAATGCGATGCATTTATTTATTTAGAGATGCAGCACTGAAACAGGCCCTTCAGCCCACCAAGTCTGTGCTGACCATCAACCACCCATTTATACTAACCCGACACTAATCCCATATTCCTACCACATCCCCTATATTCCCCTACCTATACTAGGGGCAATTTATAATGGCCAATTTACCTACCAACCTGCAAGTCTTTGGCTGTGGGAGGAAACCAGAGCACCCGGCGAAAACCCACACAGTTCACAGGGAGTACTTGCAAATTCCACACAGGTAGTATCCAGAATTGAACCTGGGTTGCTGGAACTGTGAGGCTGCGGTGCTAACCACTGCACCACTGTGCCGCCCAACATGAACACATCATCTATTGAAAGCTGGGATCCTGCAGTTAACCAGCTGTTATATAAAGGCAGCCAGGCTGATATGAAAGTGCAAGATCAATGTTTGCTTGGAGTAACCACAGTTTGATTTCAGTAATTCTCAGTTTACACTATAGAGATCCTGGCCTGGGATGTTGTGACAACATCAGTGCAGTGTAAGTGAAACAACTTTTCAGTGTTAAGACTTCAGTTATGTGCATAGATTAGTGAAGCTGGGGCTGTTGTCTGTAGAGAAGAGAAGGTTGAAAGGAGATTTGAGAGAGATGTTCAAAATCATGAGTGGTCTGGATAAGGCGATAGGGAGAAACTGTTCCTATTGGAGGAAGGGTCGAGAACCAGAAGACACCAATTTAAAGTGATTGGCAAAAGAACCCGAGGAGACATGAGGGAAAACATTTTATGCAGCGAGTGTTTAGGATCTGGAATGCACTGCCTGAGAGTGTGGTGGAAGCAGATTCAATCGTGGCTTTCAAAAGAGAATTGGATAATTATATGAAGAGAGAAAATTTACAGGGCTTCGGGGAAAAGGCAGTGGATTGGGACTAGCTGAGTAACTCTTACAGAGAGCCAGCATGGATATGATGGGCCAAATGGTCTCCTTCTGTACTGTTACCACTCTATAGTCTGTTCCTATTAAAGCTCCAGTGTTATTGTTTGAGATTGGGAGACCACAGAGACAGACAAATGTGATACTTGATAGTTTCTTAGCATTCGTTACTTTGAAGACAGACGCCAAACAAACACCACACAGACACAGACTGTACATGGACTCAAACACTAGATGGGCACCACACAAACACTACATGGACTTTGCTAACCTGGTGAAGCTACAACACAGGACTACATGCATGCTAAACAGCAGAAACAACATGCTATAGACAGAGCTAAACGATCCCACAACCAACAGATCAGATCAAAGCTCTGCAGTCCTGCCACATCCAGTTGTTAACGGACAATTAAATAACTAAGCTCGACATCATCCAGGACAAAGCAGTCCACTTGATTGGCACCCCATCTACAAACATTCACTCCCTCCACCACCGACGCACAGTGGCAGCAGTGTGTACCATCTACAAGATGCACTGCAGCAATGCACCAAGGCTCCTTAGACAGCACCTTCCAAACCCACGACCTCGACCAACTAGAAGGACAAGGGCAGCAAATACATGGGAACACCACCACCTGCAAGTTCCCCTCCAAGTCACACACCATCCTGACTTGGAACTATATCGCCGTTCCTTCACTGTCGTTGGGTCAAAATCCTGGAACTCCCTTCCTAACAGCACTGTGGGTCTACCTACCCCAAATGGACTGCAGCGGTTCAAGAAGGCAGCCCACCACCACCTTCTCAAGGGCAATTAGGGATGGGCAATAAATGCTGGCCTGGCCAGCGACGCCCGCATCCCATGAATGAATAAAAAAAAAGGAGGGTCCATGACCAACCTCTTACATTTCTAACCTTTGCTAGTTCTGATGAAAGGTCATTGATTTCCTTAACTCTGCTTCTCTCTCCACAGATGCTGCCAGGCTTGCTGAGTATTTCCAGCACTTTCTGTTTTTATTTCTGCTGGTCCTAATTGGCGATGAGAGTATTGAGAGAATGGAGGAAGATGAAGTCTGAAAGCCGAGTGCCATGCTGATGTTTTCTGCATCACTCGCTCACTGCAGTGAGAATGTGGAACTCGCTATCACAAGAAGTAATTAAGGCAAATAGCACAGATGCTGCTCAGGAGAAGCTAGATAAACACATAGAAGGTTATGTTGATAGGGTGAGATGATATAAGGTGGGAGGAGGCTCATGTGGAGCATAAACACCAGCAATGACCAATTTAGAATTTAGAACATTACAGCGCAGTACAGGCCCTTCGGCCCTCGATGTTGCGCCGACCTGTGAAACCATCTGGCCTACACTATTCCATTTTCATCCATATATCTATCCAATGACCACTTAAATGCCTTTAAAGTTGGGCCAAATGACCTGTTTCTGGGTTGTACATTCTACCGAAATCCATGGAATTTGCATCTTAAAAATGGCGACATGGTAAAAAAAGATAAAATAAAATAATAATAATAATAAAAAAGGGCCAGTCATGCTCTGTAATTATTGAACTCAATGTACAGTCCAGACGGCTGTACCATGCCTAATCAGAAAATGAGGTGTTGTTCCTCGAGTTTGCGTTGATGTTCACTGGAACACTGCAGCAGGCCAAGGACAGAGATGTGGGCATGGGACAGGGGAGTGTGTTGTAGGGCCAGCAGATCCTCATCAAAGAAAATCAAGGATTTAAAATATCTCAACCTCAGTTCTGTTCCCCTCTCTTATGAGTCACCTTGACCTGCAAGTAGAGAAAGAGTCATGAGATGTTAAGAATTGGAAGAACAAATACTGTGACACACATTGCAGCTCATTATCTGTTTCGTGTTCATGACCACACATCAGGGAGCTGGTTGTCTGAATTACTTGCTGTGTGAAGGTCCTTTAACATTTCAATGTGACTGCAGTTTCAGTTCTAAATTACAGATTGAAATACAGTACGACAATTCAGAGAGCACTCAAAAGGATGTAAAGGCTGATTGAAGGTCTTGGATGGGGCAGTAGTGATAGAGTAATGGGTTCCCTGAGTTCATTCCACTCCACATTTAAACCCATATTCTAGTCTGATATTTCCTCAGTACTTTATTGTTTGGAGGTGCGTCTTTCAGACGTGATGTTAAACTGAGACCCTATCTGCCCTCTCAGGTGGATGTAAAAGATCTCGAGGTACTATTTGAAGAGGAGCAGGGGAGTTCTCCCTGGTTTCCTGGCCAATATTTATCCCTCAACCAACGTCACTAAAAGCTGATTGTTTGGTCATTTAGCTAACTTCTGTTTGTGGAATCTTGTTGTGTGGAAATTGGCTGCTGTGTTTCCTACATTACAACAGTGACTACACTTCAAAAGTACTTCATTGGCTATAAAGCCCTATAGGGATGCTGGTAAACACAATAATGCCAACACAGTTTATGTAGTTGCAGCAGAGTCTGGAGTATCTGGCATTGCCAAGAGCACTTAAGATGTTCCTGCCTTCTGCCCATTCTCAACTCCCAGCTCACCCTCACCCTGCTATCTGGCATGATACGCAAGCAACAGATCGTGTGACCATGGATTACACCGACTCCCCCCGCCCTTCCCTCACACCAACCTTCCCCTTCTGATTTTCTGCTTTCAGACACCAGAGAACTGCTGCCCATCCAGGAGAAAGAGAGAGTAACACCACAACACTGATGAAGAAACACCATCACTTGAACTGACACTCAAAGAACAAAGAACAGTACAGCACAGGAACAGGCCATTTGGCCCTCCAAGCTTGCTCCGATCATGATGCCTGTCTAAACTAAACCCTTCTGCACTTCCGGGGTCCATATCCCTCTATTCCCATCCTATTCATGTATTTGTCAAGATGCCTCTTAAACGTCGCTATCGTACCTGCTTCCACCACCTCCCCCGGCAGCAACTTCCAGGCACTCACCATCCTCTGTGTAAAAAACTTGCCTCGCACATCCTCTCTAAACTTTGCCCCTCGCACCTTAAACCTATGTCCCCTAGTAACTGACTCTTCCACCCTGGGAAAAAGCTTCTGACTCTGTCCATGCCACTCATAACTTTGTAAACCTCTATCAGGTCACCCCTCCACCTCCGTCGTTCCAGTGAAAACAATCCGAGTTTATCCAACCTGTCCTCATAGCTAATACCCTCCAGACAAGGCAACATCCCAGTAAACCACTTCTGTACCCTCTCCAAAGCCTCCACATCCTTCTGGTAGTGTGGTGACCAGAATTGTACGCAATATTCCAAGTGTGGCCTAACTAAGGTTCTGTGCAGCTACAGCATGACTTGCCAATTTTTGTACTCAATGCCCCAACCGATGAAGGCAAGCATGCCGTATGCCTTCTTGACTACCTTATTCACCTGCGTTGCCACTTTCAGTGATCTGTGGACCTGTACGCCCAGATCTCTCTGCCTGTCAATACTCCTAAGGGTTCTGCCATTTACTGTATACTACCCACCTGCATTAGACCTTCCAAAATGCATTACCTCACATTTGTCTGGATTAAACTCCATCTGCCATTTCTCTGCCCAAGTCTCCAACCGATCTATATCCTGCTGTCTCCTGACAATCCTCATCACTATCTGCAACTCCACTAACCTTTGTGTCATCTGCAAACTTACTAATCAGACCAGCTACATTTTCCTCCAAATCATTTATATATACTACAAACAGCAAAGGTCCCAGCATTGATCCCTGCGGAACACCACTAGTCGCAGCCCTCCATTCAGAATATCACCCTTCCACTGCTACCCTCTGTCTTCTATGACCGAGCCAGTTCTGTATCCATCTTGCCAGCTCACCTCTGATCCCGTGTGACTTCACCTTTTGTACCAGTTTGCCATGAGGGCCCTTGTCAAAGGCTTTACTGAAGTCCATGTAGACAACATCCACTGCCCTTCCTTTGTCAATCATCGTCGTCACTCCTCAAAAATTCGATCAAGTTAGTGAGACACGACCTCCCCTTCACAAAACCATGCTGCCTCTTGCTAATAAGTTCATTTGTTTCCAAATGGGAGTAAATCCTGTCCCGAAGAATCCTTTCCAATAATTTCCCCACCATTGACGTAAGGCTCACCGGCCTGTAATTTCCTGGATTATCCTTGCTACCCTTCTTAAACAAAGGAACAAATTGGCTATTCTCCAGTCCTCTGGGACCTCACCTGTAGCCAATGAGGAAAAAAAGATTTCTGACAAGGCCCCAGCAATTTCCTCCCTTGCCTCCCTCAGTATTCTGGGGTAGATCCCATCAGGCCCTGGGGACTTATCTACCTTAATGTTTTTCAAGACGCCCAACACCTCCTCCTTTTTGATATCGACATGACCCAGACTATCTACAAACCCTTCCCTAGACTCATCATCCACCAAGTCCTTCTCTTTGGTGAATACTGATGCCAAGTACTCATTTAGTACCTCGCCCTTTCCTCTGGCTCCACACATAGATTCCCCCCTCTGTACCTGAGTGGGCCAACCCTTTCCCTGGCTACCCTCTTGCTCTTTATATATGTATAAAAAGCCTTGGGATTCTCCTTAATCCTGTTTGCCAATGACTTTTCATGACCCCTTTTAGCCCTCCTGACTCCTTGCCTAAGTTCCTCCCTACTATCTTTATATTCCTCAAGGGCTTCGTCTATTCTCAGCCTTCTAGCCCTTACGAATGCTTCCTTTTTCTTTTTGACTATGCTCACAATATCCCTCGTTATCCAAGGTTCCCGAAACTTGCCAAACTTATCCTTCTTCCTCACAGGAACATGCTGGTCCTGGATTCTAATCAACTGACATTTGAAAGACTCCCACATGTCAGATGTTGATTTATCCTCAAACATCCGCCCCCAATCTAAATTCTTCAGTTCCTGCCTAATATTGTTATAATTAGCCTTCCCCCAATTTAGCACCTTCACCTGAGGACTACTCTTATCCTTATCCACAAGTACCTCAAAAATTACGGAATTATGGTCACTGTTCCCGAAATGCTCCCCAACTGAAACTTCGAACACCTGGCCAGGCTCATCCCCAATACCAGGTCCAGTATGGCCCTTCCCTAGTTGGACTATCTACATATTGTTTCAGGAAGCTCTCCTGGATGCTCCTTACAAATTCTACCCCATCCAAGCCCCTAGCACTAAGTGAGTCCCAGTCAATATAGGGGAAGTTAAAATCACTCACCGCAACAACCCTGTTACTTTTACATCTTTCCAAAATCTGTCTACATATCTGCTCCTCTATCTCCCGCTGGCTGTTGGGAGGCCTGTAGTTAACCCCCAACATCGTGACTGCACCCTTCCTATTCCTGAGCTCCACCCATATTGCCTCGCTGCATGATCCCTCTGAGGTGTCGTCCCACAGTACAGCTGTGATATTCTCCTTAACCACTAATGCAACTCCCCCACCCCTTTTACATCCCCCTCTATCCCGCCTGAAGCATCTAAATCACGGAACGTTTAGCTGCCAATCCTGTCCTTCCCTCAACCAAGTCTCTGTAACAGCAACAACATCATAGTTCCAAGTACTAATCCAAGCTCTATGTTCATCTGCCTTATCTGTTATACTTCTCGCATTGAAACAAATGCACTTCAGATCACCAGTCCCGCTGTGCTCAGCAACACCTCCCTGCCTGCTCTTCCTCTCAGTCTTACTGGCCTTATTCACTAGCTCCCCTTCAGTTATTTCACCTGCTGACCTACTGCTCTGGTTCCCACCCCCTGCCACACTAGTTTAAACCCTACCGAGTGACGCTAGCAAACCTCACAGCCAGGATATTTGTGCCCTCCAGTTTTGATGCAACCTGTCCTTCTTGTACAGGTCCCACCTGTCCCGGAAGAGATCCCAATGATCCAGATATCTGAAACCCTGCCTCCTACACCAGCTGTTTAGCCATGTGTTTAGCTGCACTTTCTTCCTATTTCTAGCCTCACTGGCACGTGACACAGGAAGTAATCCCGAGATTACAACCCCAGAGGTCCTGTTTTTTTAACTTACTACCTAACTCCCTGAACTCCCCATGCAGGACGTCTTCACTCTTCCTGCCTATGTCGTTAGTACCGATGTGTACCACAACCTCTGGCTGTTCACCCTCCCCCTTCAGAATGCCCCCTGCCCGTTCAGAGACATCCTTGACCCTGGCACCAGGGAGGCAACATACCATCCTGGAGTCTCTTTCACGTCCACAGAAGCGCCTATCTGTGCCCCTGACTATAGAGTCCCCTATAACTATTGCTCTTCTGCGCTGTGTCCCTCCCTGCTGAACAGTGCCAGCCGTGGTGCCACTGCTCTGGCTGCTATTGTTTTCCCCTGATAGGCCATCCCCCCCAACAGTATCCAAAACAGTATACATGTTAGAGAGGGGGATTGCCACAGGGGATTCCTGCACTGACTGCCTGCCCCTTCTAGCGGTCACCCATCTATCTGCCTGCACCTTGGGTGTAACCACTTCTCTAAAACTCCTGTCTATGACGCTTTCCGCCACCTGCATGCTCCTAAGTGCATCCAGTTGCCGCTCCAACCGATCCATGCGGTCTGTGAGGAGCTGCAACTGGGTACACTTCCTGCAGATGTAGTTGTCTGGAACGCTGGAAGCGTCACGGACCTCCCACATCTCACAGGTGAAGCACTTTACCCCTCTAAAAGTCATTTCTAGCACTAATTAATAAATTAATTTAAAATAAATACTTATTAAATCCTTACTAAATCAAGCTATCATTAACTATATGGTCCCTCACGCTAGATTTCTACTATAAATATTAAATGCTAAATACAGTAATCTCCTCCCTCCGGTTTAGTTACTCCTCTACTTATTAATTAATTAATTAGGGTTAATTAGTTTATCAATGTTTTATTTTCAAATTCAGTGCAGATTCGCTACCAGCCAATCAGGTCACAGCTTTCCTGTGACGTCACTTTTTCAGGGTTTTTTTTCCACCGAGGTGAGGTTTTTATACTCACTGCTCCGGTACTCTGCCCTCCGAGTCTTCTCCCTGGAACTAGGCTGCGTATCCCTGAGGTAAGGTTTTTATAGTGACCGCTCCGGTACTCCACCCTCTGAGTCTTCTCCCTGGAACTAGGCTGCGAATCCCCGAGGTAAGGTTTTTATAGTCACCGCTCTGGTACTCCACCCTCCGAGTCTTCTCCCTGGAACTAGGCCGCGAATCCCTGAGGTAAGGTTTTTATACTCACCGCTCCGGTACTTCGCTCTCCAAGTCTTCTCCCTGGAACTCGTAGCCACCAGCTCAGATACTAGCACTACAGGAACTTTAGGGGGTAATATAGAATCAGGATCAGCACATGGTGAGTCACCAGGCACGACTGTGTGTCAGCTCACCGGATGGCAAAGTTGCAGATGAGCTCTGCTACAGGGCATTCAGATAAAGACTTCAATGGGGCAACATACAGGAGAACACTGATGAACATACCCACCAAGATGCTTGATGCATTGACAGGCCTGCCAGACCCTCCTGTCACTGTTAAGGAGCATAAAGGAGTTCAGTCTTATGACAGAGGGCATCACAAAGAGCTTGGCTGCCATTCTTTCCAGCATGGAAATTGTGGCCAACTCCATGGCAGCACCAGCAGAACCATCTGGTGGACGCTGTCTCAGCTACCACTGCAACACAAGAGGAAACTACCCAACCTCTCAGTGCCGCTGTGCAAACTTAGGTCATCTGCTATACAGGCTCAGACTGCTGCAGATACCTGTGCTCATAGGGGCATGCAGGGTCTTATAGCTGTCCAGCAATCTGTATTCCAACACATTACTAGGATTGCTGAGGCGCCACCCTGGCAGAGCATGACCATGCTGTCCTGTCTCAGGATGACAGCATTTGTCCACCCAACAGTGCCACTCAGTCAGTGCCCCTGCTGTTGCCTGTCGGTCAATCACCCAAAATACTGCCCCCTAGCCGAAGTGAGGCAGTTCAACGTCAGTCCCCCAGATCTGCTCGCGGTCATCATGCAAGGCCATCTGCAGTCTCCCCCAGTGAAAATCAACAGTCTTCCACCAGCAACACTGGAACCACTGGGGTAGCACTATGTAGGAGCACTAGGCCAATCAAAGGCACCCGCAAGACAGGCACTAAAGGAATTCACAAGGGTGAATAGCTCAGTTCTGTTTGGATAAAGATGGAAATTGGATGGGCACATGAGGAAATTAACTCGTGGGGCTTTGGGGATAGAGCAGGAGAGTAGGACTGATTGGATTGCTCTGTAGTGAGCTGGCATGGACTCAATGGAACAAATGGCCTCCTTCAGTACCGTACTGACTCTATGGCTGGCAGCCTCATACCAGGGCAAGGAGGGCAGTGCCAGCCAGTAGCTGAATGTCACAGTTGCATTAAATGACTATGCGACTGGATCATTCCAGGTGGGAGTGGGCAACATACCCAACATTTCCACGAGTGGAGTGAGGTCCTTCATGTAGTTGAACCCATCTTCAGCAGTGAGTGATTAGCACAATCGTTCAGTGGACGTGCGCAGACCAAGTTTCAGCAATGTGCGTCAAATCATCCGGAACAGCTGATTGACGTCACTAATAGACATCCTTTCACAGTGCTGGCTCACGGATGACACTGTTGCATTAGCGCCCTGCCCAGCGTGGGCAAGTAGCTGGCAGTACAGTCCATACCATTTTATTCCTTTGGGGCTTCTGTAATGCTGGCACCAGTGGCACTAGAGCACTCAATTTCATGGTCCGTGACTCTATTTAGAGAGTGAAGGATCCTGTATGCTGTTTAAACAACTTTATTAACCTGTTCTGCTGTTTTTAAAGGTTTCTGTTGGCATTTATATAGCGCCTTTCACAATCACACACACACAAATAGGTTAGAGTGGGGAAGGATAGATTGGTTGGATTAGAGTCCAGAGCAATAAAATGAGTATACAGTCTGTGGAGATTGGTGACTCAGTTGTCTTCTGGCTGAACTCGATGGTCCTGAGGCTTCCGGCTTGTAGATGTGGCCAGCAAGTTCGGAGTTTTCCTGGAGATCAGCAACGGTTTCCTTCATGGGGCCTCTGTCTGCAGCAATGATAGACTTTGGTGTTCACAGCCGGCAGACAGGGTTCAAAACTTGTGAGGTGGATTGGGGGAAAAGAGAGAGAGAGAGAGGGATCCCACTTTTGTCTCTTCTGATCAATGTCCATTGATTGTCTGCTGCAGGGAGAGAACAGCCAGCTTAAAACATACAGATGGTCGGCCTGTCACATATGGCTCAGTGTATTCCCTCTTGCAACTTAATGAATTCATGCCTGGGAATTCCCCTTCTCTCAATCAGGATCCCATTGCTCAAGTGATTACCTTTTGAGTAGTCAGTCTTCACCAGTTTATTGTCCCAAGATTGCCTTTAATGTCTTGTTATTGGGGACTGGCCAGGTGAGGCACTCCAAACTTCCCAAGCATTGTTCTGGAGGGGACTGGCCAGACAATTCGACTCCTTCTCAACGCAGTGGAATGCAAGGGATTTTGGTGCAAATTTTGGTTGCCATTTTAGCTTCTAGCAGTCATCTCTTTTTCTGTTCCGTTTTCCTTTTTTAAAATTTAATTCAGGTTTCCAGCCAATGGTTTTTAAAAAATCATCATTTGGTGTAGCACGTGTTCGTCACATCATGGAGTGGGACCTAAACTCACAACCTTCTGACTCAGAGGCGAGCTACTACCAACTGAGTCACAGCTGTCAGCAATCCGAGTGTGACAAACAGGACTTTGGTCTAATGGGCCGGATTTTGCAGTGCCAGTAACAGTGACACATTCACCACTACTGGGTGCTGGAGGCCCCGCAACTTCGGGAGTGTGCACATATGCACTATAGCGGGTAAATTTGTGAATATTTAATGGGGAGGTCCAAACTAGAAAGGATCTTTTAAAAGTTAAAATGGGTTGATTTTTTTTAACATGAAACCTTTAAAAAGTCTGATAAATCTTGTTAAAAAATAAAATGTGACTTTATAGCATGATTTATAAGACTTTATAAATATCACTGTTTAAAATGATTTATCTGATTAGAACTAATCTACTTTTTAAAAAATGTTTACACTTTTTACTTTGTAAAATTAATCGTGTCTATTAACCCTGATTTTCCAATGCCTTTTTGCTGCAGCATTTTATATGATGCAGTGTGAGCAAGGCCCACAGCTGCCTGCTGGTATCACTGGCACTAACCTGTGCTGTTGGGACTTGCTGCAACCCACACCAGGAGGCAACTGAAACTCTCATCATGGGAATCGCAGTAGGTAAATCGAGATCAACGGTGAATGCCATCACTGTACCACTCACTGTGAAATCAGGCCCATAATGTCTGACAATGAAGCATTTCCTCAATACTAGAGGATAATAACCAATTAAATGAAGTCATGGTGTGGGACTTGAACCTACAATTTGCTGCTTCAGAGATAACAATGCTGCAAACAGGCAGGATGATAGCAATCTAGTCTTGGGGCCTGGGGGAGTTGGTACTGAGTGACAACTGAGTAAATATTGTGCAGTACTCACTACCTCCTTCTCAGAACAAATCCATAATACCACAATGAAATGCTGGCTGAGGTTAAATACCAGCAGATGGGTTTTGATAGAGTAAATAAGGAGAAACTGTTTCCACTGGCAGGAAGGATGGTAACCAGGGGATACAGATAGACGCAATTGGTAAAAGAAGCAGAGGAGAGATGAGGAGACAGATTTATAATATATATATGCATTATATATCCATTTATTATATATGCATTATATATATATCTCTTTGGGCCTCCTTATCTCGAGAGACAATGGATACGCGCCTGGAGGTGGTCAGTGGTTTGTGAAGCAGCGCCTGGAGTGGCTATAAAGGCCAATTCTGGAGTGACAGGCTCTTCCACAGGTGCTGCAGAGAAATTTGTTTGTTGGGGCTGTTGCACAGTTGGCTCTCCCCTTGCGCCTCTGTCTTTTTTCCTGCCAACTACTAAGTCTCTTCGACTCGCCACAATTTAGCCCTGTCTTTATGGCTGCCCGCCAGCTCTGGCGAATGCTGGCAACTGACTCCCACGACTTGTGATCAATGTCACACGATTTCATGTCGCGTTTGCAGACGTCTTTATAACGGAGACATGGACGGCCGGTGGGTCTGATACCAGTGGCGAGCTCGCTGTACAATGTGTCTTTGGGGATCCTGCCATCTTCCATGCGGCTCACATGGCCAAGCCATCTCAAGCGCCGCTGACTCAGTAGTGTGTATAAGCTGGGGGTGTTGGCCGCTTCAAGGACTTCTGTGTTGGAGATATAGTCCTGCTACCTGATAACATATATATGCATATATAAATGCAGCGAGAGGGCAAAGGGCAGTGGAACCAGATTCAATAGTAACTTTCAAAAGGGAATTGGATAAATACCTGAAGGGGAAGTGTTGCAGGGCTATGGGGAAAAGAGATTGGGACTAATCGGACAGCTCTTTCAAAGAGCTGATGCATGCTCGATGGGCTGAATGGCCTCCTGCTGTGCAGTCAGATTCTGTAAGGTCTTTCCTTCATTCTGGTATCAGAGCAGGGAATGGATGATAGGTTCTTTATGTGGACTAGGGAGATAGGTGAATCACATGATTTTATATCTCACAACAGATTGATGAATATTGAAAGCACGGTAATTGTCTTTGGAGATTGTGTCCGGGAAGTTAGTTTTGATGCTTTAATATGAATCTTATCTTGCTTAAAGACTCTGATGAATCAGAACCATTAGGTAAATGGGCTTTTTCCCCAAGAGCTTTGGCAAGAAGATTTTGCACGTAGCTGCTGTCTGTCCCGCAGACACAGAGTACAATGTGCTGCTGTATAATCCTGCACCATTATCCATCATTATATTATTATGTCCCATTAGGATTGCCAATT